>NC_043756.1:15576387-15910554 GCF_902148845.1 Salarias fasciatus
CCAGATATTTATCTTGCAGTCTCGGAGAAATCTGGATGTGATGGCATAGAGTTTGCATTTAACTGTGTCGTGGACACAGCATGAGGATCATATATAGACTGACCAGAGCAGACATCCTGACTGGCGGACTTTACAGTCCCTCATAAAAAACTGTAATGCACTGTGCACTCTGACACCATATTCTCCAGAAACAGTGTTCATTTCTTTAGCTCTTTGAGTTATAGTTACAGTTGGGCCAGCCTTCGTGTGCGATGAGGTCAGATTCAGCACTTGCTGTTTTTCGTTGATCACCTTTGACAGGTGCTGACTGCTGCAGCCCAGGAAAACAACAAGAGCTGTCGTTTTAGAGGAGCGCTCACTCAGTTCTTATGCATCACAATTTGCTCCACATCAGACTCGCTCAAATCCTTTTGTGTGCCTGTTTTTCAACACATCAACTTTGACGGTAACATGTAACCTCCTGCCAAATGTATCTGACCCACCAATATGTGGTATGATGATGGGTGTGTGTGGCTGTTGGGTTTGGGAAATGCCCTCCTGTGCTGGATTTGTTTGAAATTTGTTCGACTCACGTAAAGTTAGAATTCACTTTTCTTTTGTTGTAAATAATTTCACTTGTTGTAAATAATTTCCTCTGCAGAAGCAGCGCCCAAAGCACTTCACATTAATGTCGTTCACACACCAGTAGAGGCAGCCACCATACAGGTCCCTCCAAGTGAGGGGTTCAGTGTCTTGCTCGGGGACACTTGAGCAGATAGGGAATCGAACCTGTGACCAAGCCACAGCCACCCAATGTGAAAGTTCTTGAAATTGCTGTGTTTCCGCTGAAAATAGCAGAAATGATAACATCTCAGTTGAACAGATAACAATTCTGCATTTACTGAGACCCAGAGTGGAGGCTTGGTGTAACTTCTACCTGACACAAATACCAGCAGGTCACCACCACTTAAACTCAGGATGCACGATATATCGGTCTTTTTTTTTTTTTTTTTACCATATTGATATCGGTTCGATATGTAAGGCAGGTCTGATATTAACAGCCAATATTTATTTTGGTCTAGTTTCCGTTTTACAATTTAAGTTTGGCTTTGATATTTCTGATTTAGCCTAGTTCACAGATTTGAGTCGAAGTTGATTTAGGTTCTAAAACCTTAAAGAAATGCTTTTACAGTATACAACATCATCACAGAAACTTGTTTTTATACCCTAATTTGAAGTGCTGATGGTAACATGTTTAAATGCTGATATTCATTTTGCTAATTACTTGACTTTTCTCGCAGTGTGTTTATCAGCTGTCCTGTGTTGCAGAATTAACACTGTGTGACGACTCCGGCTGTCTTTCTGTGTTCAGCTCATCGACCGCTATGGGTGGGCTGGGGAACGGCCGTCGTGTCGGACGATCACCATCTCTGATGATTGCAGCGCTCGTCGCCTGTATTCTGGTTCTTGGCTTCAACTACTGGGTGTCCAGCTCCCGTAACCTGGAGCTACAGGTAGGCGAAAATAAAACAGCACCATCACACAGAACCACTAAAGCCTTGGGCTGAAAATCACCGGCTTCCTTCTGCCTTGTTCACCTAATCATTTACTGCTTGACTTGCCTCTGCGCAAATTTGTCTTCTGATGCAAATCATAGCCTAAAAGGAGGAATTTGCATACCTACACTCCAGAACAAGAAAAGCTTCATTCCACATTGCAACTGGTTTTGTGAAAATATTTTAGGCCCTGTGCTGAACACTGTGAACTGCTTTATGTAACAGTTAAATTAACACAGAAATTACATAAACACCGGAACTGATTGTTTTTCTTTCCATTCATATTGTTACTTTTTCTTTCTTTTTCTTTTTTTTTTCTTTTGATTGATGCTGGTACTATTACTTATTATCTTTGCATGTGTGATCCAGACCAAACTGTATGAGTTGGAAGGCCAAGTGAGACGTGGCTCGGCGGAGCGAGTGGCAGCGGAGCTGAAGAGGACCGAGTTCGAGGACGAGCTCAGCAAACAGAAGGAGCAAATCATCCACATTGAAAATGTCTACCAAAGAAAGCTGGAAGACTCCGAGGACGCCTGCAACCAAGTCAAGGTGCCCACAAACACCGCTAACGGTTATAAAGACGGCCGAAACGTCAACCTTTTTCCTCTTCACACAAGGTTTTTGAAATTGTTGAGCAACTGTGAATTTTGACAGTTTGCTGTGTTCTTGCTTCCAGGGCACGTTGCAGCAGAACATCTCCTCCAGTACAACCACCATCCAGCAACTCAAAGGTAGCTGTGTTAAACTTAAAAAAGCCTCTTCTGCAGCTGCTGGAAAAGTTCCGTAACCTCATCTTCGTGTCTCCTCGTGTCTCGCAGACCAGCTCAACCAGCTGAATGACGACTTGGAGAGGTTTCAAAATGAGCTGCAGAATTGCCAAGAACACATGGACAATCTGAACAGCAGGCTGACTAATGACATGTGAGACACTTTACCACCGTTCATTTTTGAAATGATCCATTCGTTTCCATTTAAACGCACAGTCTGGGAGATTTGTTCACTGGGTGGCTGCAGAGAAGCTTTCGATATGTTGTGACTCACTTGCACCATCTTGTGCTACAAAATGATGTTGCAAAACTGATAGTTGAACTTGTTCTGTTGAGACTTTCTGAATCTAAATATTACATATGGCAACTTAGAAGGTATTTTAATGTGTGTGTGTGTGCGTGTGTGTGTGTTTGTGTTTGTACTCCTGTAGCAACCAGTGTCACTCCCAGCTTCAGGCTCAGAAGGAACAGTGTGACCAGAGAGTGGCTGAAGCTAAACTAGAAGTTCAGAAGAACATGGAGAGGATCCTTCTTAATCCTGCTGCTCAACAGGTAAGTTTCCTTTTCAGTGAAGAAACCATATTATATTAGTGATGGCGTATTCCACGTCTAGTTACCTTTTTTATTGCATCCAAATCAGAAGATTAGAGATTCTGATTCCTGTCCTCACTGACCCAGTTGTTTTGTCGGTGATTAAAGAAAAAAGAAGCACTTCAACAGGAAAACACGGCTGAAAAGAAAGACGCCGAGCCAACCAAGAATTTACCTGATGGAGGGAATTCGTCAGTCGTCGTGATCAACACGCCAGCTCCGTTGGACCAGAAAGCAAATACAGCGGCTGCAGTACCGAGTAACGACAATAAAGGTAATGTGTGCATCTGCAAACAAGCTGTTTGGCTGTTTGTGTACCTCCAGCCTTCTTAATTCAGCTCAGAAGCGCCAGTCAGTGCTTAACTTCAGAATGCATTCCCGTCATTCTTCTTCCTCCAGATGCCTCAGAGGACCTGGGTCCAGTGAAGGATCTGGATAAAGCCGAGGTTAAGACCGTCGCTGCCAAGGCCGTCGCTGCCAAGGCCGTCGCTGCCAAGGCCGTCGAGCAGGACGGTTTGCAGCCTCAAGAGGGCGCCCCCGAAACAGAAGAGACGGAGACAGAGGGCGGGGAACTGGAGGACAATAATCTACCTGGGAATAAAGAGATGGAGATGATCGACGGCCGGGCTGAGGAGGATGCCGACACAGAAGGTAGAGCGATAGAGCTGGAATTTAAAACTTGTGCTTAAAATGTATTATTATTAGTAAAAAGAAGGAAACTAAAGAGCAACTTGTTTTTTTAGAGGACGACCCGGGAATGGAAGGCCTGATGATTCAAGGGAAGGCAGTTGAGACTGAAGGTGATGGCAAGGTTGAGGAACCGGAGGAGTATGATGCCGATGAGTCTGTCGTGGGCGGAGCGGACCTGGAGAAGCAACAGCAGCAGATTAATGATGCTGAAAAAGCAGGTGTGTGTTCTGGTTGCGAGTCATATTTTAAAAGCCATAAATGAAGTTTATATCAAAGTAACTGCAGAAAAAGTAAAATACCACAATGAAGTGTCCTACTTGTTGTAACATTGCGCTGTTTGATAGAAAAAGAAATGGAGGCGGAGGCGGCCGACTACAACGGGGACGAGGAGAACGAAGGAGAGTTTGAAGCAGACAAACAAGCTCAGCTTGCTGAAATCTGAGGTACACAAACAGACATGTCGCTCACACCTTTAACATGCTTTCCTATTGTTGAGATGATTATGTGAGACTCTGTTGTTGGAACACTAGCTGGAAATCATTCCAGGATGATCTGCATTACATTTTCCTCTTTTGTTGATAAGAAACCTGGTGGGCTACACGGTGAAATAGGGCTCAGCATGTTTACTACACACATTAGACACACTAGACCGACGGATTGGACTGGTTTTGCAGATGGAACATTTTTTTTTTTTAATTGCTTAAAAATGTGAAACAAGTCGATTCACTTGATTACGCGAAAGAGTTGAGGGACTTGAAGTGAAGAATAAAATATATTGTGAAATGAATGTTTTAAGTTAGTTAGTTTTTAAATGTTGATTTAATTCTTAGAATGTGAGCTTCATTATGAAATTCCATTACGGGACCACAAAACAGATGGCGATCATTTTTATCCTAGCAGAAATGATAAATCCAGTTGTTGACTACGTAAGATTCAATTCTCTCTGTTACTACTTTCCATGATATCAGAAAGTAGGGAAACCACTGAATATTGAAGTCCTAAAAATGGCAAAAAAAAGCATTGTGTGTGATTTAAGATGATACCAAAATATAAGTTTCTTTGTCATCCTGTGCTTTTTGTCCGTCACATCTTTTTGTTTTTCTTGTTTTTCTCCAGGGCTGATCATCTACACCACCTTAGAAAACTGGACATTGCAGCACATCAAACAGGTTAATGCAGCCTGGAATAGACATTGCGCCCAGGACGAAGCACGCTTGAGGTTTTTCCCTGAAAGATGAACTGGGTGGGTCATTTCAGCTCATGCGTTTACTTCCTGGAAAAGTGCTGTTCTTGTTCTCTTCGTTGTAATGGGTATTTTGTTTTATTTGTTAAGTGCTGGTTGGGAATGGACGTTTTAGGTTAAAAACCTCTGGGAATCGGTACAACTTCATGTTCGGTTAATGTTGGAAAAAAAATCTGAATTGCATGCAGACACGAACGGAAAGCAGCCAGGTGTGAAATACTGTGAAAGCCCCAGACGGGGTGGGGGTGGGGGGGTGGGGGGGGGGGGGGGGGGTGGGGGGGGGGGCTCCTCTGTCTCTGACATCCAACAGCGTCTTCAATAAAAGCCTTATTTTTCTCCTCAATCAAAAAAAAAAAAAAAAATCCTTACAGGATTAGTTTTGACTTTAGGTTCAGGAGCTGTTGAATGTTGGACGCTGGAGGTTTTATTTCCATGACTCCAGACAATAAGTGAATGTGATGTGGTCATCGTTAAACTCCTGATATGTTTGGTTTGTTTTGTTAATTATCAAGTTCACAATGCCATGAATGCTGTAAAAAAAAAAAAGAGGCTGTTTTGAAGGTTATAGCTTCTAACTTCTGGAAAACCCATAAATAGAACAGAAAATACTTTATTGATCCCAGAGGGAAATTCTTTAAATTATTTCCATTTCCATGACATGCTGAACTGTCAGGATTTGAACATGTTGTATATTATGTCTGTAGCTGGCCTTTTTGTTCAGAGTGTTAGTATTTCTGAACTGTCAGTTCACGAAGAAGCAGAAAGTTAAACATAGGCTTTCTTTCTCTTTTTTTGGGGGGGGGTTAAAGAAAAAACAGTTTAAATGATGATAAAAGCCATCTGTAGGAAGACTTTGCTAATATTTGTGCGCCATGGGATTTGACAGATGTGTGAGCTGGAGCTTATTGGTCGGGCTGGACAGATGATCTCCACACACTCAGTCGCTCATGAGCTGGTAGATGTAACAGCCATATTTCCAATGTGTCAGTAGTTCATTACTGCTTTATGTTGCAGGTTGAAGTTTAAAACCCAACGGAAGTGCTTTTACTGTATTAATGCTCTTGTTTACCTTGCTGGTTTCGAAAAGATCTGAAGGAGAAGACTGGCACTTGATCTCCGAAACGCGTGTATTTGGTCCGCTGAGTCCAGCTGTTGCACTCGGCCAGATGTGGCAAGACTGTGAAGTTTCACATGGGGCCACTAACGTAAATGTGCAGCTGAAAAAAAAACCCAAAAAACCAAACGTTCTTCTTTTTTTTTTTAACCTTTATTGAAGACGCACATGTTGAGCACATGAATCTTTTGTGATGCACATTTTTAAAGCACACGGAAATTAACTGGAAGAAGACGGGAGTACAAAACGACGCTGCCGGGTGTCTTCAGTCTTCCAATGAATAACTCGCTCCTCTCTTTTAAAATCTTAATTAAGCACACTGGTGTCGTTAAAATCTACGTGGGTTTTTACAAAGCGCATTCCCAATTGTTGAATCTCTTCAATCTCTCATCAAGTGAAAATATTTTGACCTACAGAAAGTGGGCAGAAGGATAACCCAACCAGAATCAAGGAAACTCACTTTCTTATTTATGTGGATTTTTTTTTAACTGGTTTTGTACAATTTATATGAAAGTAAATGTGCAAATTCTGAATAGAAGTCAAGTGTAAGGTGGATAAAGTTATGAGGAAAAACAAAAACAATGAATGGTATTTCTAAAGCCTGACAGCACACCTGAAGGTGAACGCGTTCTCTCTGCCTTTTAGCCTCCGTTCTCAAACATCCTGCAGGGGACGTCATTCAGAGTTTTTTTTATTTTCAGTGTCACACTATTGCTGTTGTCAAAACCTGAAGAGCTTCTGATTGTTTGCCTGATTGTGACGCAGAAGTGTTTCAGATAAACTGTTGTGATTTTTGTTTTCTGAATGGGATTAACATTATTGTCGATTTGTTTAAATTTGTATTTTGTTCTTGAACTGCTGGACTCATCTGTGAAAGGTTTAATCATAGCTTTTATTGTTGATAGAGAATAAAAGTGGTTTTAATTATGACTGTTGCAGCGTCTTGTTGTTTTATGTTGATGTTACATTTGACACATTCTTCAGAATTAACAGTTGAGCTTGAGGTGTGTGTGGACACACCTAAACACTGTGTGTCGGATTGATAATAAGACAAAATGCTTATCTGCAGGCACACACACTCTGTCAGCATTGATACTTCAAGCTGCACGTCGGAATCTTTCCCTGTGGTTTCAACAAGTACGACACACATCAGGAGGGTTTATTGTATTACAAATATGCGTCAATATTCCTGGAATTAGAATGTAAAATGTGTATAAAGGCGAAATAAATGTATATGCACAAGCTCAATATCTTAAATAAAATGTGAATAAATGCCATAAAATAAAATTCAAATACAGAGCAGCATCAAAAACTATTCCAATGGTATAAAGAGGGTAGAAGGTGGCCAATCTGTCATTTGAATTTTCCAAAAATGTGGTTAAAGTTCATGTCCAGTTAAAACACGTGTATTGCCGACAGTAATGTAATTCCAAGGTTTTATTTCTCCTCAGATTGAAGATGACAAAGTTCATGACTTTGATCCCAAAGCAGCACATTGGTGTAGTGGTTAGCACCCTCAAGCATCAATCCCTGATTTGAGTCCATGACAGGTTTCAGGGTCTTTCTCTGTGTGAGATTTCTCTGATTCAAATGATTCTCAAATGTTCTTTGTTGTCCCGTCTGGAGCCGCTCGGCTGGGATCAGTGCCACGCCTCCACGGCCCTCAGTTAGATGAGGTGAAGCATCAGATGGATGGTTTTCCACGTGTGTTTAGCGACCATACAGACAAAAACCAGACTAAAAAAATTCAGGTCATTTACACGAGAACAAACTGATTAACAAGTTTGAATATATACTTAAAAAAAAAAAAGATGAAACAAGTTTTTATTTTATTTTATAATTTATTGATATGCACACCCAGTATCAATGCAGTATTCTTTTCAAGCCTTCCCGGGACTACTTCCATATGTTGTTCATGAAAACACCTTCTCTTGTCTCTGACACACCACACACACATACGCACACAAAATTACAGGGGTGATGTGACTATTACACAATTAGGTCCAGTTGTTTTTTGTCTGGTCAGTTTGTTGGTGTTGGATTTCTCAATAAGGTGAAATAAAAAAGATGCAGGTGTTTCAAACACTCCGTTACATGGCGTGTGTTTTGTATACAACATAGCTGGGATTCAGTCCGGGACGGGGTCATTGCACTCTGCTTCAGCTGAAGGTGGTGGTGGGTGAAATCAAATAATCTTGACCACGGGGAAGTATTTGTGAGCTGAGAAGTCGAACTCTGGGAGCACCTGGGGACGAAGAAACGAGACGTTTTTACTCAAAACTACAATCTACAGAGAGAGTCGTAGCTCTTGATGCTCCTCTCGTTACCTTGGTTTCCTTCTTGTGCCCTCCGGCCAGAAGCTTCATTACTACAATGTTGGGTTTGGCCACCTTCAGTATACGGTTCACCTGTCATCAATAATAGAAGTGGTCAGTGAGAGTCCACCACAGAGGAAAGGCTGCTGCAGAAAGATGCTGTGAACGCCTGAAATTTATTCTACAGGATAGTGTTTCTTCATGCTGCAGCCTCACATTACACATGCAGGGGGTAACAGATCAGATTGGAAACCATGGATCTGATATTTTCACTCAAGTTATCAGGTACACAATCACTTTCTGACCTCGGGATCGGGGCTGGGTACATTTTCTAGGATGAGCTTGGCCTGTTGAAAGTGTTTGCTGGCTGCCAGGTAGAGATCAGCGGAGCCTGGCGGGGGATTGTACTTCTTCAGATCAGACATCTCCTGCAAGAGACGACAGAAGCAGCAGAGTCAGAGAGGATCTACAGAGGAAGCGAACCAATAAATCACGGAGGCTCACCTTGAACTGGATGTAGTGCACGGGAGGAGGGGTGACCACGCTGTTGAAGGGGGCGAAGCGGTGCTCGTAGCGAACCTGCTCGCTGTCCAGTTCGAACTGCGGCTTCCGCACCTTCCCATCCATGTCCAAAGCCACCATTGTCTGACATGAGGAGAAGAAGGAGCAGGGAATTCAGTCTGTCCACCTCAGTGAGGTTAAACGGGAGTCAGTGATGTTTACCTTATACATGCCAGCACACATGTTCTGGTAGGCTTGACTCATGGTGATCTCCTTGCTTAGAGGCCGAACTGCAAAATAAATTCCAGATATTATCAGTGTCTAATGAGCAGACTGATGATCATTCACAGTTTATAGTACAAAGAAGGTACCTTTCTTCTTCTTTTTGGTCTTTTTGCTGCTGCGACCTTTCAGCTGCTCCTCCAGAATGCGCTCCTCGGCCATCTGTGAAGAGTCTGCTCTGCTTAGCGTGGACATGAGCCACGCGTACAGGAACTCCGACAGGTACCTGCAGGGAGCAAGCCAAACACATTTCACTTCCAGATGAGCACAAGACTAGCGTCCACCTTCCACGCGCGAAGGAGCCCGTTCGCCGCTCCTTACCAGTAGATGTAATAGTACTCGTGCATGCTGTAGAGCTCCAGCTCGAAGCCGCTGAGCAGGTACTGGATCATGATCCTCAGGTTATGGTAGAGGATCCAGGTGCCGAGGCAAGCCAGATGCTGCCGCTGAGGCTCCAGTTTCATCAGTAGACTGTGGAGGGCCGCATCCACCTTTTCTGCCTGTGGAGTGCAAACAGGGATTTCAGGTTGGTGGCATTAACTGGCGGCGTGAAAAAAAAAAGAAAGAAGAAGATGAACCTGACGTTCACCTCGTCCTGTAGAGTAGCAAACTCTTCAAGAATGTGGCCCAGCTTGTCTCTCTGACGAGCTCGGTTGTGTCCGTGGATCTGGATGAGGCTGCAGAACGGCTGTGGGGAAAAGAGCGAGCAAAGAAACACACAATAATCACTTTAAAAAAAAAAGAACAAGTGGAGTTTTACTGCTTCCAAATACCCACTTTTAATTCTATTACAGTTCTCTACCGTTTCTATGAAAGACTTGGAACAGCAAAGCTTACAAACCCTGGAGCAGTGTGTAACAAAGGAGTCAATGTAGTCCTTGGCCTGATGATTGTTGAACAGACAACATCTAGAAGGGAGAGAACACAGAAAAGATCACAGCTATGCATAGATGTTTAGCTGTATTTACATTTTAGACTGATGTCTTACGTACTTGTAAGAGAGGACCGGCGGGCTGACGAAGTATCGTAAAGCGTCTTTAATCATGTCCTGCATCAGGTGAGTGCCAAACACTTTCTTATTATCTATTAGGAATGTTGTCTGAACACACACACACACACACACACACACACACACACACACACACACACACACAGAGGGATGGATTTACAGTTAAAGTCAGGATTTCCAAATCGTAGAGCATTTCATAACACAATTCAAAGCATTTAACAGTGGATTCAGAAAACATCAGGAAAAACAAAATAGTCATTAAAATCCACTATGATCGAATTGAATAAAAAAATCTTTATTTTAAAAAGGAAAAAAGGATTAAGACTATCTGATAGTTTATGAAATTATAAAAATTCAAATAAAGTGAAATGTTTTTAACAACAGATAATCCGTTAGTCATCAAATGAACGTCTGCACTGCATCAGAAAACATTGACATGGGTTCTTCAGATGCAGCGACGCCCTTTTTCACGTACCTGGAGAAGCGATCTGGAGAGCACGCAGGGAGACTGCTCACTGAATTCACAAAAGAAATCCTGCATGGGGAAAAAAAAGCAACATTCAGGTGAAGCTCACAAAGCCTTTCTTTCATAATGAGTCCCTGTGAATCATGGAAAAGCTCTGACCAGTATGCCGTGGAGGTTCGTCGTATTAATGACGTCACACACGGTCTTGATGCGCTCAATGAGCTTGCTGAAAT
Organism: Salarias fasciatus; assembly: GCF_902148845.1. Classification (NCBI taxonomy): domain Eukaryota; kingdom Metazoa; phylum Chordata; class Actinopteri; order Blenniiformes; family Blenniidae; genus Salarias; species Salarias fasciatus. The sequence continues at coordinate 15,587,134 of NC_043756.1, forward strand.
ACGCCACCATGTCCTCCCTCTTGATGATCTTGGCGTAACGAGGAAATGTCGGCGGCAGCAGTCTCTGATTGACCAGTGGCTCAAAGCCCATCATGATGGGGTGATCTGCAGGGAAACACAGTCCAGGGTCACACAGGTCACACTTGATTTTTGTACAAAATTAATAAACAAACCTTTCCTGAGAGCTTATATAAGTCAAGGTGTGTGTGTGTGTGAGTCTGTGTGTTACCTCCTTTGGTGGTGTCGTTTTGTGACTGGATGCCATGCTGAATACTGGAATGAATGGCAGATAAGAGGTCAGCTGCCTGAGCCACAAGTTTCTGGGCTTCACCCACTGAGCTGGTCTGATGGAAACAAAAACACAAAGCGAAACATGAGCGACAAAACTATTCCTGAAGAACACTGAATAAAAGAGCAAAGTCTGTTAAATACACCCTGCAACTGGTGATGGTTTAAACAGCAGTCGACACATACATGTAGGTTTAGGAATAAACAACAGAACAGCTGCAAGTGAATTACAGTTCAGATGTTTTTATACTTCATTACTTTACTTTAGGAGGTATTTCAGCTATTTGTGTGTGTGTGTGTGTGTGTTACCTCTTTCTTGGTAAAGGCGATCAGTGCGGTCAGTAGAAGGCGTGTGAACTTGATTCTGTTGAAAAGTGCCAGGCACTGCTGATGCTGGACGAATTAGGCATGGGACAACATTGCAGAGCTATTAATACACATATTTCCAAACTGGTCTTTGAAGCCTCATGAGGAGGGGAAAAAAAAAAAAAAAAGATCTTACAAAGGAAGAAGAATGTTATTTTTAATTTGACCACCCAAAGAAGTCAATCTTTTCTTTTTTAACTCTTTATTATCATTGTGATAACAGAACAGCTGGGAATTCCAGAGTCTCTAAAGGTCATCTGAGTCCCACAATCTGACAGACAAATTAAAACCGAGAGGAAGAGGTTAAGGCTGAGCATGTAAACTGAAGTGAAAGCCACTGAAATGTGGGTATAGAACAGAACAAGGATAAAAAATATATATATATTTTTTTTTTATTTTCAATACTGAAACATCAGACTTTCATTTGCTCTAAATATTATTTCATGAAAAAAAACTAAAAAATTTCAAACTGCAGGATTGAATAAACCAGCAGACTCACCTCCAGCTCCACCTCGGGGTTCCTCTGCTCACCCTGTCGACTGCGAGTGCTCTGCAGGGCGAGAGGACGATGAAGATGCATTGTCTTTCTATCTCACTGAAATGTAGTGATTCTGACTGAAAATTGTCAAGAGAAGATACCTTTACTTTCTTTTGCAACTCATCCTCCACATCTTTCAGCATGCCTGTGAGATTGTTGACATGAGAAAGAGTTTCAGACGGAGTCAGCTGATTGAATGTGTGGCGGCTTTTTGTTCTCAGCAAACTTGATGCTGTGGAGTCAATCAAATGTTGGAGAGCTTGTACCTGTGACTCGCAGATCTGTGACATTGTTGGCCATCTTGAAGCCGTAAGTCATGGCCTGGAAATCCTCCTGAAGAAAAAAACACAACAAATATTCATTCAGATGTGTCCCAAAGCACCATAAGCACGGTGCTCTATCTCACTACTCTGGCTCCCCACCTCTTCCCAGAATCTGATCAATGAAGCCACAGGAGGCTCAACAGATCTGAAAGGTTTCAAACTAGAAGAACTCAGTACTGCGGCCATAACACACACCTCTTCAAACACAGCTGCCTTGTTGACTTTCTCTCGGGCGATGTCGCACACCTTCAGCATGCCCAGCGCGAAGGCCTTGAGGGCCGGCTCCTCGATCAGGTCGGGGTTGTGGACGTACAGACAGGTGAAGACAGTCTGGGCCAAGGAATGACCCTCCAGCCACGTTATCTACAAATAAACAAAGATACGGTACACACATTAACAGGTGTACAAGTACTGCCTCTCCTGCTAGCTGATGGTTATTCAGGAGGTGAGTTAATGTTACAACTATTTGATAGCCCAATATAATGAAAAACAGGTGTATAGTAGTAAGTGCAGAACCAACAAGGAAAAAGAAAAGTACGTGCGAAACACATAACGTTATTTCATTCACAATATTCAGTCCACAAATGTTTCACTAGATTATTGAGAAGTTGCAGTTACCAAACCACTAGTCTCGACAAATATTTTGTTCATTAAAATATTGTCAAAAACAAACCAAACTCACCAAACAGCAGAAACATGTGTCTATGATCCCGATGAGTTCAGGAAGACTGAGGTCTTTCACCTTGATGGCGCCTACCTGTGAAAATAATACAAACGGCTCTGAGTGAAAAGATCAATTGTAATGCCGTTGATTTAAAACTCATTTCATAAGACAACCGTTACTCAACATGATATGCCCTTTTCGTTTCATTTCTAACAATCTCTGTTTGATGCCAAAGAACTCCACCAGTTACCTTTATAGCTTGCTCAAAATTGAGCACTTTTCTGTTCACTTGATTTCCGATCATTCCCGCATCCATCTTGGGATCCATCATCTCGATGGCTGACATGGCCTCAAAAAGACCAAACCTGCAACACAACAGAAACCTCAGGCGTTGTATAGAAATTTGTGTTAAATCGACATTTCCCTAAAATCTGACATTGAAAAATACAATACTGTTTATATTAATAACGGTTATTGTTTCAGAATCTTAGTTGAAGAGTTTCATGTTTCCCTATTCCTCTCCTACCTGCAGCCTCTCTCACTCTAAGTGAGCTAAGATGGACAAAAACTAAGAAAAATTTTGAAGAGGAGGTGTACAGCACTGTACTGATTGTGCTGCACAAATAATGGATCCATAATTAGCACGCATGTTGGCTCATGCAAATGAATGAAAAAAAAAAAAACTATCGGGATGTGATAGATGTGCCCCATATTACCCAACCGTGACTAGCAACCATTATTTCACTGCAATGGTTCCGGCGAATTAGCCTCTAAAACAGTATCCAGACTTTGGAATATGGGCCAATGAAGCACAATTATGGTTTTAAAATTGATAAAACTTAAGTTTTTCATTTGGATGAATACAAGCTTTTCATGTGCAAAAAAGCATTTTGTCATACTCACAGTTTGTCATGAAGCAACTCCCCCAGGTTCAACTCTGCATAAACAAAGCACAAAAATTATTAGGGGTTGACATTTCAGTCCCTTTTATACCCGCAAACATATGCTGCATGCACAAACAGAGCCTTCACCTTTGCAGGAACCTTTGAATTCATGTGTGATATCAACCCAGTTGGCATTATTCTTCATCTTTTCTGGGATGCCCAGGCCCCAGCCGGTATCATTATCCTCAACTGAAGACTTCATCACCATTGTTACGCCTACAGTAGACATGCAGAACCAGGACAGTTAAAGTAATGCAAAAACATCAGACAGGCATGTTTAAGTGGTACTAACCACGACTCTGATCACTGCACTCATAATAAGAAAGCAGTCTAGATCACACAGCATCAAAACAATTATACTGAGTGAACTCTGGAGTGCGACACATCTTTGCTCTAAACCAAATGTCTAAACCTGCTTAATCTTGTCATAGCTCCACTATGATAATATTTTCAGAGTAAAGCAACGTCCCTCAAAGCTATAATCCCACTATCAAACCTTAGATTATGTATTAACTTTCAAATACATAATATATATATATATATATATATATATATATATATATATATATATATATATATATATATATATAAAAGAGGATTAACATCATGTTCCATGGGCTGAACAGAGAAGCTTAAGTTACAGCCCAAAAAGGTGTAAATTGCACTCCTGGGTTCACAGGAAAGCATAAACCCTCAACATGTAAAATACATCTGTACTGATGCAGTTCTGGGAGCAGAAAAAGTACAGTTTCATTTATTTCAGTTAGTTCATGAATAAGTGGATGGATTCAGGGGAGAGCAGTTACACATGAAATATGTTTCACAGTTCATGGTTTTATAGTAAAAACACGAAGCTCAGTTGTTTCAGGTTTCAGTTGGTAATGTATCATCTCCCCACAAAAAAGCTCAATTTAGTTCTTCTAGATTTCAGAGTGATTTCAATGTGTACAGTACTTGAAAAAAAATAATGCTTTAGTTGCATTTCCATCTTGGTCACACCTGTAGATTATCAGAATAAACATATGTGGGCTTTAAGAATAGATTAATTGACCTATTGATTTAAAATGCTTCAACATTGCAGGCTCCGTTATATTTACACTGTGGCTCAAACCCACATACATGCATCTTCTTCACCTTTACCTGCCAGCTTAAATTTAACCTGTTCATTTTTATCTTTTCCTCTGGGAGTAAGATTAATCAATAAATGACAGTGAAATGACAAACTGATTTGTCACGTGTCTGTGGTTTGTTTACCACCGTCTCCAAGGGTATGACATAACGGCGTAATGTGAACCACAGCTAGTTATTTCGCGACCACTTCATTAATGTAGTGTTTGGTTTGTTGACTAGAAGCTAGAGAGGAGTAGATCATCTGATACAGACTCAAGTTAGATCATTTCTCATAAGTACTAAACGGGAAAGAAACATGGAAGTCGTTCAGTCCGACAAGATCGACATACACGGATCTGTCTGTCTAGCTTTTTTTTTACCTGTTCTCATACACCATTTACTGAAATAAACAAATCCCTCATTAAGCCCTCAATGTTTGGAAACACGAGAAAATGAGCGCTGCCCTTAGCTAGCTATAGCGGGTTGCGTTAGCTCGCTACTCTACACCGTGTGCTAACAAGCTAACATTGCCAACAAAGTACAATTCTGGATATTTTCACAGCTTCTCCAGTTGTCTCTGGTAATGACGCCACTGACTTCGCCATCAGAATATCGTATTTTTCAATGATAACTGCACGTACCTTAGTAATTTGTAATAACCATGTAGCTAATAAAAATCCCTTCGAGGAGCGTGAAGGCAGGCGCACACATTTTGCGTCACTGCAGTCGGCTTACGTCATGACGTCTCTCCTAAGTCCCAAAGCCAAAATAAAGAGTTTGCAGCTCCAGATCTGACCGGTGCAGTTGCAAGGTATTTATTTCCACTGTATTTTAGCGAAGACTACAGGGTGCATTCGCTTGATTAATGGGGTTTATATCGAGGAGCTGAAACCACAGAGATATCCCCACAGAGAGCTGCTCTCGCGTTGCTCGCTCAGCCCCTCTGATGACACTTGGCTCGGCTCTCATCACAACATCATCGGGGCGTTTCAGGCAATAGAAACACAGCGGCTGCCCTCCTCTTCTCCATCTCGGCGTTTGGTCCAGCCCCGGACGGGACAGCGGCTTCTTTTCATACAGGTCTGTGAAAGTGCTCGTTTCTGTCAGCTTCAGGGGTGACCGTGTCCCCGGCTGCCAGTGCTTGTGTGAGTGATCCCTTTAGCACGAGCGCTAGCCGTCTCGTCCGTTAGCTAGCCCGCTGGCGCAGACAGGCGGCCGCCGAGGAGTGACTAGCCCAGCAGGTGCAGCGACCACCAGCTTCTTCTCAGGGCTTATCAGAGTTACCTCCTTTCCGAGCTGTTTACCTTCATGACAGCAGCAGAGACTCCCGGGGGGCTTGGGTTAGGAGAGGACCCACCATGCAGCAGATTTTGAGGATCATTTGAGGAGAGCTCTTGTAACCAGAGCATTTCAAAACATGCTTTAACCAGCTTAAAGACAGCTGCAGACATGATGTTCAGCAGCCTACATTATCTCTCCTTAAAGCCAAACCCATTCAGACTGCTTCACTGAAATATGCAGCCGCTCCTGTTTCCAAGGTTGTTGAACTGAGGTCCAAAAAATACTGATAATTGGATTGTTTTATTATCTTTATTTTATTTTTGATTATATTTTGTTTGTAGATCTTGTCCCGAACTCGTAAAGTGTCAAAAAAAAAAAAACCCAAAACAAAACAAACTTATTAAAATTGATTTGTTTACACCCCAAAAATGTTTAAAGAGTCTGGGTTCAATTCAAAAGCATCATGTCTACAGTTCAGTCTTGTCTCGTTGTTTCAAACAATCACAAATCCAGTAAGAACTATTGTTTACTTTTTACGTTTTCTGAACTTCAGAGAGTTCAGGTCTGTTTGAAAGCTTTCAGCACGAGTTTTTTTGTTGTTGTTGTTGAAATGCTTTTTTTTTTTTCTTTGAGATAATGTTAAAGCTGTTGCTCATTTATAATTCATGTTTTGGGCAGATATTGATCTTTTGTGGTTTTAAAAATCACTATATTTTTGTTCCTTGTATCAACATAATTTTCAGAAAACTTGGACCCAAAATAATTTAGAACTTTTTAGTTGTTTGTTTGCCTCAGTCGATTGTATGCATAATGGCACATAGAGAGGCGTCAGTACATGTTAATGCTTCAGTTTATTTCATGTCAATAAAAACAATAGAAATAATGACAGAAACAAAACTGAAAAAATGTTATTTCCGATCTTAGACAGTTCTCCTGACTTTTTATGGTTGTTTTGATGTTTATTGTTATTATTTACTTAGTTTAATTAGCTTTATTCCAAAAATTGCGTTAACTGAATCTGACTTTGAGCATTTTCTTTTTATTTTGTGATTATTTTTGCCTTGAAAATGTGTTAACAATCTAAACATTCCATTATCATTCTTCACACATTTCAGCAGAATCATAAAAATGCCTTGTTGAAGTAGCAGTGACATTACTGCTCCACTCGAAGTGTTTTATGACTCCCCTTATCTCCACTCCATAAATGCTCTTGTATTTACTCTCTGATCTCATTACAATCTCTTTGGAAACCATTAAGGATCTACTAAAATGATCTGGATTGCTGCTTGTGCTTTTGTTGATGCTGCTCCAATTTTTGGCTTCTTATTTGACTTGACTCAAATTACCTCATCTAGGACGCTTTTGTCTCTGGACATCCGAGATCTGCCTGCGAGCGGCGCGGCCTTTTGTTTTGAGTAAAATCAGTCAAGAGATAAAGTGTATCTGATCGTGGTTCCGGCCTGGTTCAGTCAATAGGAGCTGTCTGTCTGCAGCTGGTCCCCACCAGCACTGGCACCGAGCTGGATTCACACTGGACAGGTCACGAGTTTGTTACAGGGTTGTCACATAGTTACATTTGTGGTCAGCCGGTTTTGCCGTAGTTACAGGCCTGTGATTACCACAGAGGGAGTCTAGTGGGAGCTTCACAGTCGCATGGGGCAAAGGTTGATTTTGTTTCTCAGTTTGTCCCGAATGTTTCTGCTTGTGGGTTTTTTTTTTTTTCCCCATCAAGAACCTTATTTTCTTTCTCTTGCAGACCTCATAAAATGTTGATGAGGTGAAGATGAACAAACCCAAAATGGCCACAGAGAAGGGGTGAGTAACTTGACTATTTTAAGACTAACAAATGTTATTGCACAAGATGATTGTGAAATGTATGAAAACTACCCGCTTACAGCCAGCCGTTCGTATGAAGGGTTTCCAAAAGTACTTACACTCTTTTATTAAGAAGTTGTACAGATACTTTAGTTAAAAATAAATAAATACTTCCAAAAGAAAAGTACCTGTTCATCTGCTTTCCTTAAGTAAAAGTGAAAAGTGCAGCTTCTGCGGTGTGCAATCATTTATCTGCCTGTAGATAAAACAATATTAATTCAGTTTGAAACTTAGTTAAAAAGACTTATTTGGATGCAAAATTAAGTCATTTCTTTCAGCCATTGTTGCATATATGTATCACTGTTAAATTTGTTATTTTCTTCAGATTCAGGATGGTTAACTGCAGTTTTGATCCTTTCACAGTAACTATTACGAGGCTGAAACAAGGAATAGATCTCTTTTAAACAGAATAAAATGCAGATATGTGTGTTCAAATGTAAAAAGTAAAAAGAAAACATTTAAGAATAGTATATACTGTTCCAAAATCTACTAAAGTACAGCGATAAGGTATAGATACTTTGTTTCTTCTGCATGAAGTTCTTGGTCTCACTTCGTTGAGTACGAACATTGACTATGTACAGTAAATCATCTATTTATTATTTAGCGATATTTATTAATTCAGAAATTAAATGTGGCGCTACATTTACTCCATTCTATTCATAAAATAATACCACACTGAGTGGGCTGCTCCTTGTTCAGAGACCCACAGTGGTAACTTGTCTGCTGCAGGATTTCAACCTGCTCTCTTCTGTAACCTCTGCGCCAGCGCTGCCACTCCAAATCCTATTGCAATTTCTTATTTGATGTCTGCCTTTAACCCCTATGTCTTTAAAAAGTACTTGTATAACATAGATGTCAAATGTCAAATGATTTGTTTTGACAAGTTTTAGCATGCTTTCAAAGGTTTTTGTGTGATTGGTTCAACCGTGTGACTCATGCAATGTATTTGTTTAGGCTCTTCATCCATATTTGTCTTTTCTTGCGATGCTGTTGCTCTCATTCTTGTCATTTTTTTTTCTTTTTCCTTCTCCAGCACAGAGTTTTCTCTCTCTTTCTTTATAAGGACATAAGAGCAATTTTGCTCCACTGGGTATAATCCCAGTTTTGATTCTCTTCTCTCATGTTTGGCGTTGCTGTACCAACAGCTGACCTATGAACTTATGTTTCCAGCTGATTGCCACTGAGCTAAGACTGCAGGATCAGGATGACTTTTTACTCCAAATATAGTGAAGCAGTTGAAGATGGCCTGCTTTTCCAGCTTTAGTAACGCAATCAGTCATGAAGTGAAGCTTTTGTCAATGCATTGTTGTTGTTGCCTTGCGTTGTGTCACAGTTAATGCAGTTAATACAGTTAATTATGTACTCTCCTAATTCTAAACTGTGTTTCCAGTGTTCCCAGTAACTCCCGGGTGCTGATGCTCCTGGGTCAGCTGGAGCGGCTGAATGGAGAGGCCATGATGAGGGATGTCGAAACAGCGAGGCAGGTCACCACGAAGATCCTTCATCTCATACAGACACAGGGTAAGAAAAAACACACACACACACACAAACACACACACACTGTAAAATACTGTATTCCAAGTCAAAGATAACTCGGTTGTGTTAATTTTTGTATGTATTCAGGCGTCAGGAAATATTATGTGTACTGCGGTGGAATATTGATGCGGGATCTCAGAGTTCAGCCTTTTTCCTAAATTGCCAGTACGTCGTAAGTGCTTACTCATGCACTAGAATCTCCTTGCAGGAAGTGTTCTTAGCATTAATAGAGCAAAAGAATACTTTCCAGGACAAAGACTTGCACCAGTTTTCATGGACAATGAAATGACAGGTTCTCAATAAACAATTCATATGCAGCGCGACAGAGCCAGGTGGTGTCAGGTTGCTGTGAGGTAGTCAATCTCACATTAAAGACACATCTATATAGAAATAACTGGCATATAGTTTCAAAAGATTTGTTGACTGCTGCAGAATCTGAGGCCCCTTTAACTCTTTTGTGCAATAAGGGCAAACCCTGCACTCAGGTCCAAACAGGGTTCTTCTCTCTCTCAGACTAGTGCCAGTCTAACTGTATTATAGTAATATTTTCACTAGTTTTTTTAGGGTTTCATCCATGTTAGGAGAGGAACTGTATTGTTTACCATCTTTTCAGGTCAGTTTCATTAATTCATCAGAAACCCGTGTGGTGCATTTGCTGTGTAAAAAGAGATGGGTCAGTGCAGCATTAGTCAAGGTGTGGATAGGTTGATGCAGCGTCTGCCAATTTCTGATTACTCTTTGAAAAGGGAGTCGATAACATCTGACAGCGGACCAGAGGGGTATTGTTCCACATCACGGTGTTGAACACAGAGTGAAACATGAGTGTTTATGTCTGCAGGGAGCCTCTCTGCTCAAGTTATTGCACACTGCCAATGTAACATTGTTGTTTATGTGCTTCATTTATGATTGATTCTTCAAAACAAAATTAGTTTTTATTTTTGGATATTTACCCTCTGGACATGTCACCAGTTTATCACATGGCAAACACAGAGAGACACACAACCACACACACACTCACATTCACACCCAGGGGCAATTTAAGGTCACCAATTAACTCACACAACCTGTCTGAATTTGTGCTGAAGTGTCCATGAGCAAGACAGTGAATCCCAGAGGGTTTAACTCGCTGTTTATATCCTGCTGTACTACCTGAACCACATCTGCAGAATTCCTTGCAATCCATAATTAATCCTATCTTTATTCCATCTTTAAATTTTACATTGAAGGAAACAGGTTGACAGTCTCTAAAAACAAACACAATGTCTCGCCTTAAGCAGTAGAGTAACAGTATCCACGTCCCACCCAAATACCCCGCTGTCACAGCCGTGAGTGACTTCTGTATTCAGAGCTCTTGATCACAGATAGTTTTGGTTGTGGTTTGATGAAAACATGCCCTGACTATGTTAATATCCAGCCGGACAGTGATCCATCCCCTGCAGATGTTTTTGTGAAGGTGTGGTATGAAGCGAAGAATCCTGCTGATTCATTATTTTGCACCTGCTCAAACATTTTGACTCTTAGTTTTCACTTCGCCCCTCTTGCTTTTCTAGAATTTCATCGTTCCCACCCTGCCATAATTACTGGCTTCCTCCCTCTTCAAAGTGAAGCCATTCTGATCCGCCGTGATCGATGGGCACACTGTGAAGCCCTCTGTCAGTCACCCTATCAATCACCGATCAGCTGTTCCTCCCTCGTCTGCCGCCCGGCCGCGTGTCACACCCCGCTGCTCGCCACCTCGGCTTCAAGTGTGCTTAAGTGTGACGCGGGTGCAGGGGGGGGGGGGGGGGGGCTCTGTGACCCCGCTCACAGTAACTATACACCCCTGGACAGACTTTGCTGTACTCTTGTCTCAAGTTCAGAGTCTTAAGAGCTTTAGAGTGAAGAGATACTGCATGAGATGGAACAAGAGAGAGTCCTGACTTGTCAGAGGAGAAGCAACAGATATCTGGTGCACAGTTTAAAAAAAAAAAAAAAAAATACTCCATGTATAATATTTGCTTCAGCGGAGGAGGAATTCGGTTATATGAGAAGGGAGATATTGTTTTGCCACATATTTTTTGCTTAAGGTTTCCAGTCATTTTCCACGCAAGTGTAAAGTAGAGCCTTCACAGCTCCTCTGAGGACGGAGAGGCATCTTATCCACTTCTTTTGTATGGCAGCAGCATGTGGTTTGGCCTGTGTCAGCGTGTGAGGGGAGGCAGCGATCACAATGTTCAGAGCATGTGTGGGTACGTGGCTGAAGACACCAGATGAAGAGCCCGCTTCAAGCTTTATAGATCTAGTGAACCACAAGTGAGGGATTTATGTGGAGAGTATCAGACTCTTGAGATTTTTAAATCCATAGAGAATTTCAAATTTTAAGACTCTGTTGGATTCGAAGACTGAAGGCTTCTGCTGAAATGGAGTATCGCTATACCAGAAGGTACTCCCAGTCTGTGGTCTCCTTGGACCCACCAGGTAGGATCAGTATGGAGTATGATTTCTGATCATGTAAAAAGCTCATATCTCAGCTGTCAGTCAGAGATAACTCCTAAATATGTAGATTTTCAAAGTGATTATGTGTAGTGGCTGCAGAATTAATTTATTTTTTTGTAATTTGGAAAAAATATAGCTCATTCATATACCCATAAAGACAGAATGAATGTATTTAGTCACTGGGTTTTGATTTGAATTAAACAGCAAGAGGTCAGTGTGTTTTCCTTATGTCTTGTTTTTCCTGCAGTAACACACATTGTCAGAGGGATTCAGTCACTGCAAAATGAAATCAATTTTGCATAGTCACAATTATTTAGCTGTATTACCCAACCATTTATTTACTTGATTTTATAAAATCTTTGCTACCCCACTCTTTCTTTCTCTCTACCGGATTACTGATGTGTTGTTTTTTTTAAGAGAGCCTTTTAAAGTCTGGCGTGACACAAATATTTCAGGAGGTTACTGCTCTCCTGTTTACTAATGTCTCTCTGTGTGTATATACTTGCATGGTGCTCACACTTTCCAATACACACCTTTTTTGGCGAGTGTGTATGTGTGTGTGCGGGATGTGTGTGTGTCATGCTGTGTGCTGTAGTTAAGCTTTCACTTGCTTTTGAGGGAGGGATGACAAATCACTTAAGCCGCTTTCCTGGGCCTTTTCATGTCTCCATTCAGCGGTCACCGTGTTGTGATGAACTGCAGATCATAGTGCCAGATCCCCAAAAAAATATCTTTCATCAATTAGTTTATTTTAAAACTTTAAAATAGTTTGTTTTGGTTTCATCTGTACTCCGTGACCTGTGTTTGCTTTTGGAGCGTTTGCATTCAGGACATGACCATTGCTATACTTTGCCTCTTGTCGGAGAGCAGGAATTTGTCAGCTCCTAAATTAAATGGCAAGCACTGTGTTCAAAGTTTGGCAATGGAGGATAAGAGAAAGAAATAAGAGTTAGAGTAGAGTTTGCAGAAACACCGGCAAGTCCTGTTGGGTAAGACAGCGTTTTAAAAAAGAACTGATGTATAGCAAAAGTGGAAACCCCCCAACTGGACTGCTTCCAGCCCAAACTGAACGTCCTGCTTTATGTAATATCTATCTCTCAGGTTTCAGTTCCTGTTTATGTTTACATTTCTGACCAGTCTGTACTTGTTTTTCTACTCTTGTGTCTTGCAGAGAAAAGTGGAAAAGAGGTCATGTCTAAAGGCTCCAGTGGTATGGAGGTCATCCTGGCTTCACTGGAGGTCAGCTTGCTTATTAACACAAGTTAGATTAGAATAAATTGATACAACATTAAAAATGCTTTTCTTTTTTTCTTTTTTTTTTTACTTACATAATTCAAACAAGTTTTGAATGTGTTGAATCCTCTTGTGTCTGGTTTATTATACTAACGTTCTGCTGTTGCTGTGTGTGACTTGGGACAGAGCTCCAGAGACGTCCAGACCACCCTGAACATCATGTACATCCTCAGCGAGCTGCTGACTGTGGGTGAGTGTCTTTCTCCTCGTCTCTAACCAACTTCTCTTCCCCTTTCATGGGTACGAGTAGGCTGTTTACTTTCCAATGACCGGCGGTGTTAAACCTATCCTGAAAACTTGAAAAAGTCACTTTGATTTTCAGAGGTTTTACTCCAGTGCTGAGGGACCTTTTTGCCACATTAAAGCAAGTTTTGCTTTGTTGCTTTGTGTCTCAGGTCGAGGTCGTAGGGTGGGAGTGTTTGTGTCCAAAGGGGGTACAGGAGTATTATTCCAGATTCTCAACACTGCCAATAAAGACATGCCTCCCAGTGAAGAACTCATGCTCCAGCTCCACTCGCTGCTGGCCAAGGTTGGACCAAAAGGTATGCTTAATGTTACAGACCAAACAAACACAATGAGGACATTAATTCTCATTGTAGATGAGCAATGAACCTGATCTTCTAAACACATAATAGAGTTTGTATTTGTCTGTTCTCCTAGTTTGATCCTGCTGTAGGACCGAAGTGAAATGAAACTTGTGTTCCATCTGTACTGTTAGATGTGTTTTACTCTCTTGTGCACCATAAAATATTATATTCATTACCACAAATTACATGCGAGGCTGTAGTAGTCATGCCGGATGCATTTATAATCACTAATCATAGATGGATTGAGTTTATTTACATATTTTAACATCATGGTATGTGGTACATCACCTACAACTTTCAGTTGCTCCTTTTGCACAGTACTTTATTTCTTCGTGTAATATCAAGTGATCTAGTAGGCCTGATGCCAATGAAATGAGGATTTTTGATCAAGTCTGGTTGAGCGATTGCGATCAATGGAAAAAACTTGAGGAAAACACACCCTGATACAGTAGTGTGTTCACACAGCTGTAACTTACCAAGATTCTGCTTCTAGCTGGGGGTGTTCATGTGGCAGCAAACGAATGTCAACACCACAAAAATCTGCATGTAAAAGACAAATTAACACAAATTTGTCTTCACTCAGCCAATAGTCACAAAGAGACATGTTGTCCTCTGTGTCCAGACAGGAAGTTTGGAGTGAAGGCCCGCTTGAGTGGAGCCCTGAACATCACGGTCAACCTGATCAAACAGAACATACAGAACACCAAGCTGCTTCTGCCCTGTCTGCAGGTTCTCAGGGCTTACTCTACCAACTGTGAGTCTATCCCTGGGAAATAGTTCGTTCTAACGTTCGGCTGTTTATCTGCATTTGATGTTTGTCCTTTTCGCCTGACGTCGCGTCACATTTGTGTGTGTTTACCCAAAGCGGTGAATGCAATTTCTTTGGGCAAGAACGGAGTGGTGGAGCTCATGTTCAAGATCGTGGCGCCGTACAGCAAGAAGAACACCAGCCTGCTCAAGTGAGTGCCTGTTAATTAGCCGGCATGAGCGCTGTGTTATAACAAGCTGGTGACATCCACATGCAGCATCTCCTTGGCCTCTATCCAACGGACTTTCTTAACATCTGCCACTGACGTTAGTTTGAAACGCCATGTAAGCCATCTGTCCTTGTTTCTAATTTAACAGGGTAGCACTGGACGCACTGGGAGCACTGCTCAAATCCAGTGAGTAATTTGCTCTGTAGAATTGAGTTTCGAGTCATGTCTGTGGCCACAGAGCTCCTCTCTACCTTCACCCGCCTCCATGTTTTTAACTCTGTGTCTGTTCTTGACTGCTTGCTTCACTCGTCAGCAAATAAAGTAGTTGATCATGAAACCTACATTCCTATGCTACTCTCATTTTATACACTCTGTTCCTGTTCGTTCTGTCAAACAGTTGTGAGCTGATGTCCATCAAAGTTTTCTCTTAAATACTCTCCTGTGTAGAAACTAATGCTCGCCGTGCCGTGGACGGCGGTCACGTGCCGGTCATGCTTGCTCTGTACCTGGACTGGCATCGAAACGACACGCGGCATCGCTACATGCTGATTCGCAAAGGCTTCCTGGTCTGCCTCAGGAATATAACCAACATCAAGCTTGGCAGGAAGGCCTTCATAGAGGCCGACGGCATGAGGATCCTCTACAACTCCTCCACCGTGAGTGAGAAAACTACATGTGACCGGTAAATAATTAAAGCACGCAGCGAGCGGCTCTCCGGGTTTCAGCTGCCCTCTTCGTTTCCAGGAGTGTCTCCCCGTGCGGACTCTGGATCCTCTGGTCAACACTTCAAGTCTCATCATGAGAAAGTGCTTTCCCAAGAACCGGCTGCCTCTGCCCACCATCAAGTCGGCGTTCCACTACCAGCTGCCTCACGTGCCGGCCGCCGGGCCCGTGGCGCAGCTCTACAGCCAGCCTCCCGGAGGTGAGACCGCAGGACGCGCTCACAGCTGCATGCATACAGCGGCGCGCGGTGTTTGCACATGCTTTGTGTCTGTAAATAAACGGCGCAGAGGGTGTCTGAGTCCAGTAAGGTTGAGTCATCGTCGCCACACAGACACACGTGCAGCGGTTATAACCAGTAGACCAGGTCAAAGGGTTCACGGCGGCACTCTTGACACTGCTGCACACACTGTACCCTACAGGAAGAACAAGGCATCACCTCGGCAACAAGCCCTTAAAGAAGGGTAAGACGTGCGTGATCCTCAGATACACACTTTCATCCTTGACTCGTGCACTTGTGCTTCGTCATCCATATCAGTCACTCTCTAACCTCTCTGGACTAACACAGGACGTGTGTTAGTTGAAGGAGTTGCTTAGTGCACTTTGCAGCTTGCCTGCTTGCTCACCGCTGCTGCAGACATGATATGAACTGGAATGGTGCTCAGCGAATTAGCTTCTTACTTCATGTGTTTGGGCTGCCTAGTGAAATACTTGAGATTATTTTTGTTTCTGCCAATTTCATCCAAAATCAAAATCTCGATTCTTGAATCTTGACAGAGTCTTGATTTTGTATGCCAGCCTCCTAAGATTGTAGTATGTTTTTTCTTCTTTTGTGTATTATAGTTAACAGCAATGATTTTTAACCCACTTAATTTCTCTCAACTTGGTGCTAAATGCTGAGTTCTTTAAGTTTCAAACACACATCAGTGACATCCATAATCCAAAAATTTTTTTAATGAATTTTTTCCTCTCTTTCATCTGTTGACAATGGCTGCTCAGATCTATTTGCCAAAATGTTCTCTTTTCCTGAGAAAGAGCAAAGAGACTCTCTGACTAAAATCATTGTCTGGTCACATCTGGCTCTACTCATGTTACAGATGGCAGTGAAAACGCTGGTTCAGCATAGAAAACCAGAAATATGAGGGATTTAGCGTCGGTGTTTCTGTGTGTTTTTTTTCCCCCAGTGGACGACGTGGTGGACGAGAGTGACGATAACGAGGAGACGGAGGCGGACACAGACTCCGAGAACGAAGAGGATGAGAAGGATCACGGCACTGCGGTAAAGCTCAGCGCTCGCATGGACACACCACATTTCACATGATAGCTTCATGTGTTCCATCAGCTGTTCAAGTTGTTTAGTTTCTCCCCATGAGAGATCAGGAAAGTTCTAAAACAATGTAAACAATGTTTTTTTCCTAGTTTAATTCAATCAGTAACAATTCTATTTACTTGAATTTATTACATGTCGACTAAAATATTTCAATTCACATTTGTTTTTTTGCTTTATGATTTTAACTATTGAGCCTTGACAATAAAATTGCAGTATGTGAAAGTATTATAAAACATCTTAAGGTCAGAAGTTTATTTTAACCAGAATCCATGCTTATTGCAATCAATATTTATAAATGGTTTACCTTTCTTTTTTCAGACTGTAATAGTAACCTGCAAAAAATAATTTTAAAAGATATTCTGCTTCCTTAACATCTTTCAGACACATGCATTTAATTGTTTTATTTTCTTAGTTATTTTACAAAGTTATTTTACACACACACACTTATTACACGTGTTGATGAATGCACATGCAAAGACCTGCTTAAAATAAGCCAATAAAATGTAAATGCTGATGAATACAAAATATTAATAAAGGTCCATTAATTGGAAACAAGAGATAATTTCAGTCCCCGTGCAGATCCTCTGGCAGGCATAATAATTCTGAAAGTCACAGAGGCGTAATGCTTTCACTTTATGAGGAAAAAAAATCCTGTTTTTGACAAGATTATTAATGGGATAATTATTAATTAAACTATGAAGAATGTTTCGCCATGGAAACTTTCTCATAATTCTGAGATAATTATCTAGTTAATTCTCAACTTACTGCGTGGTTCGACTTCATAAACATCTTAATGTCCTCTCTAACATGATCTATAATACAGAGGATCTTGTTTCCAGGAGTCATCAGTTTGAATAAATTCAACACGTCCAGCAGAGGGCAGCCGTGAAACAGCAGTGACAACTGACCTACCAGCCAGCGCTGATACAATTCGATTCCCCTCAAATATGATGTTTCTTTTAGGTATATTTTGGTGAATTTGTAAAAGTTTTTTTCTAGTATTTTCCTCATATCTGTATCTTTTGTTATTTCTATTCTCTGTCTGATATTTGTTAAACTCAACAGTCCAAATATGAATGCAGTTTTCCTCCTGCCAATTCAGAATGACGACATTGAAACGGATCTAAACAAGCTGCATCCCAAGAAGAGCCCAAGCCGCCTGTTTGAGGAGTTGAGGGTGTACGAGAGGTTCTTCTTGGAGTTATCTGAAGACTTCCAGGTGAGTGCACGGACTTCATTGTGGGTGGAGTTACTGAACATAGCTACACTTAATGATATATTTCTTGCACCTGCAGGGGTATAACTTCGACTGTTCAAAGAGCGCCTCCAGCACCTCGTCCTCGCTCTTCTCCTCGTCGTCATCCTCCACCCGATCCACGCGTACCATCATAGTGCCCACAGCCCAAGCCCTCTCCCCAAAGCACGACCCCAAACCGAGCTCTCCGGAGGATCACAACTCCTTCAGGGGCCAGCGCGCCGAGCCGCCGCCGCCGCCGCCGTGCGGCCCCTCCCCCTCCCTCCCCCCTCCTCTGACACCCCTCCAGCTGGACACCATCCACCTCACCAAGGACCAGGACCAAAAAGAGGAGGCCGGCATTCCCTCCCCAGACGGACACAAGACCTTGTCGCCCTTCGCCAGGCCTCCCTCTCAAGGGCAGGTGATAGAGCAGAGCCTGGCGCGCTCGCTGGAGTGCGTCTCCCTGGAGGAGGAGGGCCGTCTGAACGCCGAGGAGGCGCTGAAGGGCGTCAAACAAGAGGGATCCCCGGTCAGTGCCACCAGGCACATCCAGTCTCCCCTGCTCCTCGGGGGCATCGCCGCACGCCGGGTGGGAGGAGGAGGAGGCAGCAACTGGGGTTCAGACTGCGGCTCGGAGGGCGCCGAGGACGAGTCGGTGGAGGGGGCCGTCCTGGAGGTGCCAGACACGGCCCTGCTGCTCCCGCTGCACGACCCCGACCTGTACGTGGAGATGGTGAAGGGGACGAACTCGGTCCCGCAGTACGCCGAAGTGGCCTACCCGGACTACTTCGGCCACGTTGCCCCCACGTTTAGGGAGCCTCTCCTCGACAGAGTTTACGGTGTACAGAGGTGAGATATTTATGAAGCTGGAGCTTCAAAAACAGCAATTTAGCACAAAATGAAACATGAAACCACAAAATGAACAAAGACTGATCTACAATTTATTTCAATAAGTCATTTTATCCTACTGATGCACATCTCAGAGTTATTGCACAAACAAAGATAAAAAAAAAAAATTTAAAATAAGGGATGGATGGTTTAAATATTTGGTGTTTAACTTTCTCATGATGTGTCATTGAAATCTGCAAAAACCAACAGACTGCCAGCATCACAGGGATTGAATGAAAAGATTACAGACACTCCCACTGTTATTATTTAGTGGTATTTTTAGGTTTGCCTTGCGTCTGAATAGTTCTCTATTAATAAATTTGCCTTGCTGTACATCTCCTTATATGAGTATTAGTATGGAGTATGCTATTTTGCTCATACTTGTGTTCACACTATGTCATGTACTCCACAGATTTGAAATAAGTTTCTATCGAGTAGACCTGAAATTTAAAATAATAATATAATACTTTCCATCTGCAATTTTGTAGCCAATAACTTTTAATAACTTTTTACTGACAAAATCATTGTGTCATAGTTGATATTTTAATGTTTAACATGCTTCATTGTTTGAGTCTTATTTAGCAGTGCCATTAAAAGCACTTAAAGAATAATTAATGCTTTTACTAGTTTGATCAACGTACCTTTACGTCAGTGTTTCTTAAAAGCCGAATATACAAATATCTTCACTTCAGTGTTGCTTGGAATTGAGTACATGCAAATAAATACATGTAACAGAAGTTTTACTTGAATAATACTACTTTATTTGGAATATTTCTATTTTGAACTTTGCTTCATGTGATGTACGGTGGCGTTATTCATAAATTCATTCTTCGTATTCATGAGGTTTTTTGTGGATCTGGCCTTGCAGGTCTAAGATATTCCAGGACATCGAGAGGTTGATTCATCCCAATGACATCCTGGATAAAGTAGTTTACGACCTGGACATTCCCAGGTGAGTTCCTCTCATCCGCTGACTTGTAATGGTCCAACTCTCAAGGTAAACACAGCTATGGATTAGATTTTTGTGTGTACAGCACCTCAGCATTTATATTTCGGTGTTCTAAGCCTAATAAAAGCTCCACTTTGTCCTTCTCTCAATAATATTGAGAGCTGTGACATTCACCAAACAGATTACTTCAATTCATCATCCATATGTTGAGAAGGGTAATGACTTTTCCCCGAGAATCATATTGTCCTCTTGAAATGTTGTTTTTTTTATGTTTCAGTTGTCCTGTGATTGAAGATAATGGTGAATCACTGAAGTTCAACTCTCAGTTTGAGTCTGGTAACCTCAGAAAGGCCGTCCAAGTTAGAAAGTAAGAATTTATTGAGAGAGAGCAACAGATTTATACATGCAGAGTTTTAATCACAGTCATAACAGGATAATGACACTCAATCTGCTTTTACTGTTTTTTTTTTTTTTTATGATGTTTGGGATCATGTTCACAGCTGATTTCTTGGTATTCCTGCAGATATGAGTATGACCTGGTGCTGAACTCAGACATCAACAGTAATCACTACCACCAGTGGTTTTACTTTGAAGTGAGCGGCATGCGCGTTGGAACGATGTACCGCTTCAACATCATCAACTGCGAGAAGTCAAACAGCCAGTTCAACTACGGTGAGATACAAAAAAAAAATAACTGAATTAAAGCGGCACTCTGATTTTTGTAGCAGAATCGCATCAAACCTCACACTATTGAATACAAAGGAGCATTAAAAACAATTAAGATCTGTTTCTGTGTGTGTCTGTGTGTGTGTGCAGGCATGCAGGTGCTGATGTACTCTGTGCAGGAGGCGATCAGTGGCCGGCCTCGCTGGGTCAGAACTGGAACAGACATCTGTTATTACAAGTGCGTACACTTTGAATGCAGTGAGAGAAATCAGAGAAATAAACCTGTTTTGACAAGTTGCTTTGTTTTTCAAAAGTAGTTTAAGAAAAATTCAAAAGTAGCTGAAGAACATGGGAAATCTAAATCAGCATAACATTCAGCAAGAAGCTTCTGTCTTCTAAAAATCTACATTTCCAATACAGATATCAGATTTGTTGACTGTGTTACACTGAAAGATGCTTCTATTTTGAACAGCAATATCACTCCTTCTATTTGTAATCTCACACTATTGACAGATTTGTGACAATATCATTAACAACCCCAAACATTTTCAGTCCAGTCGTCGGTGTCATTAGTGTCATGCTGGGTCGAATCAATGATTCACAATAAAGGAATGATTAATAGAATTCAGAGTTTTTTATTTGTTACTTATGCTCTGATCTTTGTTCTCTGTAGGAATCATTTTGCCAGGAGTTCCATTGCAGCTGGTGGCCAGAAGGGAAAGTCCTATTATACGCTGACCTTCAGCACAAACTTCAGCCATAAGGACGACGTCTGCTACTTTGCCTATCATTACCCTTATACATACTCCACACTGAAGGTAGTGTTGCAGTGGCAGTAGCTACTTCTTGAATGCCAAAAGACTTTTCCAGAGATGGCGATGCTGACTCCAGACTCTCCCTGCAGATGCACCTTTCCAAACTGGAGGCTCTGAGGACGCCTGAGATCTACCTTAGACAGGATGTCCTGTGCGAAACCCTGAGTGGAAACAGCTGCCCGCTTCTTACCATCACTGCCATGCCGGAGTCCAACTCCAATGATCACATCTGTCAGTTCAGTGAGTTTGGTAACGGTGTCTGTGTGTGTCCTTGTCTCTGTGATGGACTTGTAACATGTCCAAGGTGTCCGGTGCCTTCAGCTGAGTCTGGGTCCAGCTTTAAACATTCAGAACTAGGATAAAAAAGCTGCCGTGGATGGATGGATCTCCTTCATTTCAGCCGTTATATCCACAGATATATTGCTTTTTGGCATTGCCACCTGAAACAGACCTCACTGACAGATATAGCTTGCCATTTCAGTCTGAAAGTTTCATCTCGGCTCCTGCCAAGTGTGAAACAAGCTTAAAGGTCTCACTTACTTGCCTTTCGGACTGTTGGTCAGCATTTCATTGACTTCCTTGGAAAATTGAGCTCTTTCTGGAACAGAGCAGGTGGAATGAGTGTTTGATCCACTCTGGATTATTTTGTCAAAAGTAATCTGTCATTAGTTTGTTAAAGCTCCGCTGGGCCCTTTAAAAGAAGAAATAGATCCCCTCCTAAATGACAGAAATGTTTTCTGGGATGAATATTACAACACCAGAAACGCCTCGGGGGGATCGGGTCAGACTAGTTTTTCCCCAAATAGGTTTGCAGTCCACTGTTGTTCAGTGATGCTGTGAAAAACTTTAAATTAAATCATCTTTTTCTCATTCCATCTTCCCCGTGCTTGTGTTTGCGCTCTCCCCCTTTCTCTCCCCCCTCCCCCTCAGGGAATCGTCCATTGATCTTCTTATCGGCCCGAGTGCACCCCGGAGAGACCAATGCCAGCTGGGTAATGAAGGGCACGCTGGAGTTCCTGATGGGTCCGAGTCCGCTGGCAGCCAGCCTGAGGGAGGCCTACATATTCAAGATAGTGCCCATGCTCAACCCCGACGGAGTCGTAAACGGAAAGTGAGTAAAATGAGACGGAACAAAACTTAACACAACTCGCCATAAGCGCGCGCACACCGACACACCCTGCCGCCGAGCCCGGGCCCGCACGACGGTCGCACCTCCATGTTCATTAACGCACACCGAAGAATCTTGTCTTGAAGGATTTTTTCTTTTGCCCAGCTGTTGCTCTGTTCTCCTCCACTCTGTACCCTTCCTCCTTTCTTGCTGTAGTCATCGTTGTTCTCTGAGTGGAGAGGACTTGAATCGCCAGTGGCAGAATCCCAATCCTGAGCTGCACCCCACCATCTACCACACTAAGAGCCTGCTGCAGTACCTTGCACACATACAAAGAGCACCGCTGGTATGACCTCCAATTAACTGGACTCAAATTACTCCGGGGGCAATTTGCACTTGGCAACATCGTTTTTCATTAAATTTCTATTAATAATGCCGCCGTTCCTTTTTTTTTTTTTTCCTGCTCAGCTGCATACCCTTTTTGGCTGCATGTCCTCTAAATTTCACAACATGTAGTGCCAGTAAATAATCGCATTAGTTTTACGAGGCTAATGCAGTTATCATAAACAACAAGTTCCGTCGGCCTCTGTGCTACACTTGGGGTCAGCCTGCGAAATGTGAAAAGAAATGGTTTATACAGCAGAATTGTAGCAAAGAAGGCAGTAAACAACAGGCACAATTGGGTCAAAGGAAATACCAGTTTTACTTAAAAACGTCTTAGTAACTTGTCATGGCACTACTCTATTTATCAACAGCCTTCATGACCTGGCAATATATCCTCACATATTTGGACATATTTTTTTAAATGCTTTGTTGAATACATAGTTAATCCCTTTTCTCTGCATGTGTGTGCGAATGCATGAATGCGCAGGTGTTCTGTGACTACCACGGCCATTCTCGAAAGAAGAACGTGTTCATGTACGGCTGCAGCGTGAAGGAGACCGTCTGGCAGTCCAATATTAGCGCCACATCCAGCGACTTGCAGGAGGACCTTGGATACAGGGTGAACTCACACACACACACACACACACACACACACACACACACACACACACACACACACACACACACACACACACACACACGAAGAACACACACATTCTGACTCTACAGGAGAAATGAAAAAGCTCACAACTTCTCTCTTCTCTCTGTCTTCCACTGTTTTTCAATGAGATCTAAGTTATTAAGCTTTACACACACTGCCTCAGAAAAGATGTGAGACTGCTTCTGTTTACATCTTCTCTATATAGTATTAAAAACAGCACCTTTCAGTGTCCCTGAGTGGAATTATTGCTGCTGCTTTGGATGTTGATTTATAATTATCCACCCATATTTCTTCATATTCTGAATCATTCAAAGTGTACTTCTTTCTTTAGTGCCATTATTTCAGTCTGTAATCTGCCAGTGCGATGATACCTCTTCTGCTTTTTTACACGATGATCAAACATGCATCGCTTTACTTTCTCAGCTTTAGTAATTCACCTTGAGTTTCCCTCCGCTGAGGGAAAGTACCGTTTCTTTCCAGCGATGCTGCTGGTCACACCAAGATCAGCTTCTTGTCTCTCTCTGCATTTGGGAATACAAAATAACATATTTCTGCTCGTGCAGAATGCTAATAAAGAAATCAGTGCGCCGCTTGGTTTTCTTGCTGGACGTGTAGCTTCAGGCTACTAACCCACAACAAACATTTTGGGTTGTAGCATTCATTATTCTGTATGTATGCCTCTTTTTGTTACACACAGTTATGCACAAACCTTTTCTCTCTCTGGACTCTACACTCACACAGGCACACACCTACACACAAAACACTCAGACAGCTCAAGTATTTTTCTTTTTTTTTTTTCTCATGTTTTTCAGACTCTTCCTAAGATCCTGTCCCAGATTGCCCCGGCCTTCAGCATGGCGAGCTGCAGCTTCGTGGTGGAGCGCTCCAAGGAGTCCACGGCCCGCGTGGTCGTTTGGCGAGAGATCGGAGTGCAGCGCAGCTACACCATGGAGAGCACGCTCTGCGGCTGCGACCAGGGCAAATATAAGGTAAAGGTGTTTATTGACTTTGGGGGAAAAAAAAAAAAAAAAAAAAAAAATGCTTGCGAGGGGGAATACAGTTCAGAACAATAACCACACAGTTACATTTTTATGTGCAAGTGAAATCGTAACGTTTTTTATGAGGTTGTGTCACTATTTCTTCACACGAGATGCCAAGTCATAACTCAAGGTTTTTAGAAAAGAAGAAGAAAATACAAGCAGCTGATGTTTTAGGACTTTTGAAAATTGTCAGACATGTGCAGCTCATTCCTGTGAGCTGCTTGTTGAATTCTCCAGTGATTGGAAGAGGAACCTCATTTTAACCAGATTCAAATTATAACTGTGTTACTAAGATATTCAGAGCAGGCATATTAATATAGACTTAATGTAGACTTCCAGTCGGTTTCTAGTTGGTCCATAGAACTGACTATCGTTTTCATAGAAAGCTGTAGAAGTGCTTCGTCAAATCCTGGCCCTCTGAAGCGAGGCTGACAATTTTATGGCACTTACAATCATTTCAAGTTCAATTCGTTCTTGAAGTGAGCGGGAGGCGCTGCCAGGGACCTGTAAACGTCCACCAGGTGGCGCTGTGGTGCTTTCTCCCTCCTGGCGTTTGTTATCTGTCCTCTCGCCTCCTTCCCTTTTGACCTTGTTACCTTTCGTTCTCATTTCCCGACATGTCTTTTTCATCACAGCTGATTTCCTTCGTAGTGAATCCGGCCAATGTCAACATCCCAGCTTATCCAGAGGGGGATGCCATTTTGGCTCCGATTTGCACCCACGCCGGTTTGTGGGGAAGTATTTGTCCAGATGTGCAGGAACTAATGTCAGCTAAATTGTGGTTGCATATCTCTGTGTCCAGGCCAAGTTTAGATGTTCCTAGTTCAGCTCCGGGGAATAAGAGAACATGAAAGTTTTTTGGTTGAACCGGAGGTTAGCTGTCCGTGTGCACGTCCCCATGCGAGTCTGCAGAGTGTGGCAGGACTGCGGCCGTGGGTACCCCGGTGTCTGAATGTGTGCTTCCCGAAAATGAAATAAATTATCATGTTTCCACATGAAAAGCTTCCTCACAGATGCTTCCTCAGTGCTGCTGTGCAGCATTGAGAATTGAGGCGTTTGAAGGTGGACAATGGCTCCATCCCCGAGCTCCAGAGCAGCTTTAAAAACTCTCAGCAGTCATTTTTGAAGGAGTTTCAGTTGGAGCCTGCAGTTTATTTTTGGAAGTGATCTGTATATTGGTTGTAAGTGCATGATTATGAGGGTTTTCGGGGGGGGGGGAGCGGGGTTTGTCTTTAATTTCTGGTGAAGACATTAGCTTGCAGTTTATCATCTCTGCAGGGGCTTCAGATTGGCACCAGAGAGCTGGAGGAGATGGGCGCTCAGTTCTGCATGGCTCTGCTGAGGCTGAAGAGGCTGACTGGCCTCCGCAACCACCAGCACCTGCTGGATCTGGAGAGCGATATCATCGGGACGCAGTCTAAAGTGGTCAGGTCAGTAATGTGAAACATGCTGCAAAGGCGCGCCCATGCACGCACGTTCACACACACACACACACACGCACAGTGGTGATGACAGGCTCAAGTGATACCCTGAAAAAATATTGAGTTTTTATTGGAACAATAAAAAATATCATATGGTTATCTTTCTCAGCATTGTAACTGCCATATCGCTATCCTCACACAACCTTTCCCAAGGTTTCTCATCTCTAAAAAGGTTCTTTGTTGCCTTAAACTCCATCTAAAAAGTAGTGAAAATGTTTACCGACCGTTTTCTTTTTTTATCTACACAAAACATCCTCATTACTGCCAGGCACGCCCGCCCCCCCCTCCCCCCTTGGCACAGACTCTCCACGGTGTGACTGTCACTCCGGCTCTCCTCTTAAGCACTACTCCAGAAACAAATGGAGAGCTGCATTTATGCAGGGCTGCCGTAAGCATCATTGAAATTCTATCAATGATCATGTGTGATGAATATAATGAAAACTGTGGAGTGAGAGGGGAGTGTGCATGAATAATTGCCAGCAGTGTGATTATTTCTCAAAGACGGAGCATTAAACAACCACAAGTTTTGTTGTTTTTTTTTTTTTATATAAAACCTTCACAGCATCGTGTGTCGAGGCTGCATTGAGCAGTGGATTGTACATTGTGGATTAAATACACAGGGGACATGCTAACTGGCCTGCCTCCCCGCAGAGCTGCAATATGTTCGCAAAAACGTAGGAAGGAGATTCATTAAAGTCGGTGTCAGAGCACGTCCTCGCTCAGTAAAGTGTCACTTCTTTCAGGGGGTGGCAGCAATTAATGTGTTCAGCATTCAGCTGGAAAACAAACACCCGTCCCGCCCTTCTCCACGGTGCAGTGCACTACATCTTCTGATTGTTTACACCCCTCGTCAACACGTTGGCTTTGTACAGAAGTGTCAGCTGAGATTCAAGCAGCTGTTTATTTTCAGTTTCCTTTGTCTTTATTGATTTTGTTACAAACAAGTCCTAAACAAACCAACAGTAACTTTATTTTTAAGCCCCTTAGCGTCCAAATCATACAATTCAGTTATTGTACAATGGTGTTTATTGAAAACACTCTAGAAAAAAAAAATTGCTTTTCACTGCTTTGCTAATAACATGCAGGTGCACCGGTGATTAAAAGTCCCTTCTAAAGATTCTCTTCATGCTGTTTTTAATTGCATAAGGGGTATTAAAACAGGGATGGACTTACATTTCTTAAGATTAAATGAAAGTAAAACAGAGATCGTCCTGTTTGGTCGCCCTGACCTGGTCCAGGTCCTTGCCAGCTCCTTTGGCCCACTGACACCTTATAGAAGACCACAGGCTACAAACCTGAGTGTTATTATTACTGGGGTGTTTAAACTAGACAAGCAGATCAGCACAGTGGTCAAGGATAGCTTCTCTCAGCTTCGGTTTCTTTCCAAATTCAAGCCTTATCTAAGGAGGGCTGAGCTAGAAAAAGTCGTCCATGCTTTCATTTCATCCCTGTGCGTCGGCATCGACAAGTCAGGAATCAACCGTCTAACCACATAACTCCGGTGCTTTCCTCACTTCACTCACTTCCAGTTAGACACAGGACAGATTTAAAGATTCTTATATCTATTTTAAGTTTCTGAACGGACTGACCCCAGATTATTTATCTGACCTTGTTAAGGCGCTTCAGCCCACTGAGGTCAGCCGGCCAGTTGACCCCGGACGTTCCTCATGAGAACCAGAGGAGAGGGAGCCTTTGCAGTCGTGGCTCCACTTGTGTTTGTTCTTTTTTACTCTTTAACTGTTTTGTTCTGACTGTTTTGTGCGTTTTTTCATTTTAGTGTGAAGCACTTTGGTTGGCCATTGACCTTTTCAAAATGTGCAGTACAAATAAACTTCACATCTACAATATTCAAATTTGAAATAAAGTTATGGCAGTTTTAGTTTAATATTTGTCAATTTTGCTGTTTTTTGTGACTTTATAATATTAAATGTGAAAGCTATAGGAGTTATAATGCTCCCCCACAGAGTGCACTTTCTAAAATTAGTCAAAAAGTCATGTAAGGGTTTTTTTTCTTAAAGATTTTACGTGTATCCCAGAAATACTACCAGGCTGAAAAGGTAAAAGTGCTTTCAAGTCTTAACTTAGGAACCACATCTAAAAACAAACTCGTGCAAAACTGGTGGCTGCACTTCAGTATTTTGAGTCTTCATTCATATTTTAAGAAGTGACATCAGCCGGTGAGTCAGCAATGCAGCTCTGCACTGTACAAAACCCACATTCACATCGCTTCATAGAGAGTCTAATCGCCTCCGTTTAAATGACTATTCCAGAAGTACGAGTTCCACACTGATTAGATTGTATTGAGTTCAGCTCTGCCAATAAATTATTAAACTTGTCCAAACTCCAAAAATGTGACCAGGAAGGTTATCTTAACTTCATTTTTATTTATTTATTTATTTTTTTTATAGAACGTCAGCATGGCCTCCTCCAAAGATTTGTTAAAGCTGTTGATTCAGAAGAATGGCTTTATGCTCAAAACCACTTAATGCTCGCGTCTCTTTCTCCCTGCCTCTGCCCGTCTCCCCCTCTTACTCACCTCCCCTACTTTCATATTGATATATTCATTCATCATTTATGTGTCTGATCATTAAGGGACTCCAGAAGTGTACTGGCACTGGTGCGCGCCTGTGTGTGTGTGTGTGTGTGTGTTAGCGTGAGTATCCGTTGGGATTCGTTGCTCTCATTTCGCATTTATGGTTTTATGCGTGGGGCTCGGTATGGTACCACTTACCATTTAATAGGTCATCACAGCAATGATACCGTGGCTTCTGGGAGGCGTCTGCCGATAAACTGGGTGTCTCCGTTTGGGTAAATGGGTGGATGCGGGTTTGTTTTTGTGTAAAGTGCGTACGAGATGCAAAAGGCTTTGGATGTTTATGTATTACGTGACTGGAGGTAAGTGGGGCTTCGGTCTGCGCGCACGTAGAAGGAGTTCATATGGAAGACGACTTTAGTATGGAGATGCAGAAAACAAGAGCCTAAGAAAGGGGGAAAAAAACTGGATTTGGTAATTGTGTAATGGCCTGTAATGGTTGACACACAACTTTCATTAACCGTGTTAGTGTCTACACACACATACACACACACACACCATTACTGTACATATACTGACGCATTATTTCCCTGCCTCTCTCGTGCACTCACATTCTGACGAGCTTGGTGGGAGATCATTGTCTGAGCCCCCTGATCGACTGTCTCCCTGGGATCACATTTCAGACCATTAACACCATTAAAAACCCACTAAAGCCACTAAAACCTCAAAGAACCAGCAACCATTTTACCATTAGGACCCATAGGGAAAAAAAAAACTAGCTCTACTCAGAGTAGCACAGTGCTGTTAGTTTGCAGCCATTATTTTATTAGAATTGTAAAATATATGGTAATATTTATGATAATGTTGTGAATTCATAGGGTTTTTTTTTAAATAATTTGAAGGCTTTTTTCAAGTGTTTGAGTTTTGATTTTAATATGTTATGCTTTTGGCACACTTAATGTTGAATAAGTGTGACTAATTACTGCAAGTTTTCATGAGTAATTACTTGTATACATGCTGTTCAAGCATGCTTATTGAAGTACGCTTCAACACAATTTAATTGTGGGGCCCGAAAATATTACAAACACCTTTGAACCCAGTGCAGTTCAGCTCGATACGTCTGAACTGCAGCCTCTGAAAATGAACTGCTGCTCAGATTAAAACCTCTCCAATGGTCTCAAGCAAAACTGATCATTATCATGTTTGTAGAGGCAGAATTTATGACCAAGCTGTTGTAGTGGATCACGCAAGCGTACCGAATGAAGTGGCTGGTGAGTCTGTATCTATTTAGAGCTGAAGCTTTTACGCTGTTGGATAAAAAAACAGCAACCTGCAGCTACTTTGATGGTCGCTCAGACGTTTAGGTCATTTAAAGGCCGTTTTCAGCTTCTCAGAAATCAAGTTTCTGTTTTTTTTTCTCTTTCTGCAGACAGAAAATTGAACAAAGAAATATTGATTTGTTTTAGTACATAATCAATGCTTCAATCAGTTTTGGAAATGAATGAGCTGCTTGATTATCATCTATTACTGTTATTTCCTACCCCGGGGTCCACACAGCGATGAGGTTTGCACTCTCGCCTCATGCATGGCAGGACTCCTCCCTCATGTATCTCAGTTTAATAGCTGACCTTAAACTTCATGTGTTTGCAGCTTAGAAGGTGGATTGATTTCCAACACACCATAAAGAAGAAACAACTTTTTCTTATCCAAACTTACAAAATGTTGATGATCCTTGTTTCGTAATAAATGCTCCTGACATGTCTGGCTTGTATCTCGGTGTTTTTCAGACTCACGTGTCGCTGCCGCTCATTTTCAAGGTCTCTCTCTTCACATCATTAACTTACAGTGAAGCGTTTGTTATGCGTGACAGCTGTCCTAATGACT
Source organism: Salarias fasciatus (assembly GCF_902148845.1). Classification (NCBI taxonomy): domain Eukaryota; kingdom Metazoa; phylum Chordata; class Actinopteri; order Blenniiformes; family Blenniidae; genus Salarias; species Salarias fasciatus. The sequence continues at coordinate 15,617,087 of NC_043756.1, forward strand.
TCTACATTTTGTTATCTAGCAGCTGCCCGACCACCTATGTGATGGAGGAGGACGAGCCGTCCTTTATGGAGGCGATAGACTACAGCGCGGAGAGCAACGACGAGGACGGCGAGCCAGAAAACGAGCACGCCGGCGAAGTCCACGACAATCCGGACCACATCGACCAGTTGTCTGACTCCGAGAATAATCATAGAGAGTAGAGCCGAGGCGTCGGGTTGGTGGCTGATGACGCTGAATTAGTCCAAAGCCTTTGACTTTGAGTAGTGGAGAAATAGCTGAAATTCACACCCAAACCTGTTGTGTAGACACCGTCTGATGGTATGTTGGCACCCTTCTGGAGCTTCTCTTGGCCTGATGGAGGCGACTCGCTGCTTCTTAAGGCGTGCACTTCACCTGGTTTCCACCTCAGACAAACCGAAATCAGCCACAGTAACGATCCTGATGGTTTCCAGTGAATGTTTTAACCTCTTACCGCCACACTATAACCTTCATGACCTATAGCCCTTCATCTCGGACACCGTATATAGCCTCTGAGATTCACATATAGCGAAACCACGGCTGCAGTCAGCAGGCACCGTCGATGCTCTACTTGAACCCTTAATTTTTACATTTTTTTAAAAAAAGAAAATCACAGCCACTGTTACAGTGACGCTACTTGATAAGGCTGTGCTAGTGTTACATTAGGAACTCCTCTCCGCCGCGTATGAAATTTGGCGCTGCAGGTGATGAGGGGCGCTGGATCTCCCAGGCTGCAGCCCAGCTCAGAGATCCAGCCCGCCTGCCTTCTTCCTTCCTGTCGTTTCTTCAGTCTTACCTGGCACTTTAACTTTTTACTTCTTCAGCTGGACTCACGGCCTTCCTCAGATGTGACTTCACCTCCCTCTACTTTTAACCTGTTTCACCACAGCGCACATCAGCCGTGTGCTTGTTGCCTTGCTTTATCCAAGACTGAAAATATTTATACCACACACACACACACACACACACACATTGAATGTTCACGTCTTTATATAGACAAACCTTGTACAATACACGAAATGCTGACGTAAACATCACAGGCGAACAACACTGAAGCGGAACGATCGCGCTCATTGGTAAATGAAGTGGATGGAATGTACAGTACTTACAGGCACTGTCGCTGTTTTAGATAATAAACGGTATCACAGAGCATCCGCGAACAAGACGCATGAGCTGCTGAGAGCCGAAGACCCAGCTGCACTTTGGATCCACGCTACGAACGCGGTTTCCAAATCTCATCCACGGTCACCTCATTAGTTTGAAGTTCTCAGAGCTCAACCCAAAGTTGATTGTAACATTTCTTATTGTTTCAAAAATCTATACTGGAGATATGTTTCCTTTTTTTTTCTTCTTTTTTTTAAAATCTTCACTTCCTGTGTGTATATTTGATGGGTTTGCGAAGCAGAGACCCGGTCATAAAAACAGATGGTGCTGCGTATCAACAACATAAAGTCATTTGTTGTATTTTCTTCCTAGAGGTAAGATTCTGTTGCATTTGTACAGATAGCGCATGGCAATTTTTATTAGTATTTGAGTAATTTATTAAATCTTATTTTCTGGGTATGTGCCCAGTATGTATACGAGTCTTTTTTTGTGTGTGTGAGCAGATGTTTTAAGTTATTCTAGCTCAGCTGACGCTCTTTTAAGTGTATTTCTTCCTTCAGTTCAGTTTCCATCCTCACTCTCCTTCAGCCCTTGTATTGTTTTCTTTCCCGAACCTCCATCACTCCTTTTTCTTTGTCTTTTTCTCGGTTCCCTTTACTTTAAATTCAGCTTATAAACGTCATACAGAACAAGAGAGGTTAATATAGCTGATGCACATGTCTGTGTGTGAAGAATAAACAACGTGAACTGTGTCGCTACAGTGGGAGAGTTTTGTCTGTGCTGCTGTTTTTATGTCCGTAGCAGTTTATGTCAACTCAATGCCGAGCTTCTTTTTCCTCGTTTGTTTGGAGATAAACAGAAACAGCTGTTGATTTTATGTTGTCTGTAAAGCAGAAGAGTGAAGACATGGGAAATAAAATGTGAACACGGTACACTGGCCCTTTTGTTTTATTTGTCCGACCTGAGCTCTGCCTTTCTTAAAAACAACCTTAAATTTCTACTCCGATGCTAGAACTTGTTTCCGTGAGCCGACACGAGGGCTGGAGTCGCATAACATTATTTCTCATGAAGAAATTTCCCTTTAAACTTCATTGAGCAGCGGTAATGGATCCTAAGTGAATTAGAGGAGAAGTGCTGTGATTAGCAAGCCAGAACAAAAACGTTAAAGGGTGAAAAATGCTTCTCGACAACCCTTAGTGGTTTTCTCCAAACACACGTTGAGCCACAGATATTGGTTTTTGTATTTACATTAATGTGGATATCTTTAAATAAATATTCATCTCCTCGCTGCACTTTGCGTCCTTCATAACTACAGTAATTGTACTGTTGTATTGATAATCTGCACCACAAAACTACAATAAGTGGCTCAGTGCCATGTTTTGAAACTAAATATGGCTTTGGACCATTTAATTAATCTTTGATTCAACTTTGACTCATCGCTAATTCAACATTTCCAACTCATCTACAAATGAAAATATATTCAAGATCCTCAGGTGCTCAGTGACCTTGTTCTGCTTCCAGCTTCAGGCTCAGAAACTCGTGGAGCATCCAGTGCAAGGCATACGCTCCCCCTGTGGAAGACTTGAACAAGCTTGAACAGTCTATTTTTTCTGCAGAATTCTGTGCAGCTCGAACTGGATGCTGATTTCGATCATTCCAAACTCAAATTGAAAACAGTTTTTAAAGAGGAAGCAGCCACGCAATCGTGATTAATTTGGTGTTTCCTATTACATGGTAATCATCTTCTAGATCATTTCTTGAGTTGTATGGTGTTGGTGTCATTTTTTTTCTTTACAGAAAGGTCTTTCTTTTTTCGTTTTCAAATAGACATTGCAAATTAGCTTGCATGAGACATTACTCGGCCACATATTTGTTCCTACACAATTGGTTAAATAACATTCAATTGAAAATAAAAAAATAACCCAATTGCATTTGAACTTTGCTACAATTTCTCATTAGTTTTGAGTTATAAAACTGAACGTCTATATGGGTTTTTGAAGCATTGCATGGTCGCTGTAGTTTTTTTTTGCCTCAGTCTGTGCTGAACACAACATTTTCCAAGGCTACTTCAGGGAAAATGATGAGAGATAAAAGGTTCAAACACTCAACATGATGCCTCATTAGTTTGAGTTGTATAGAGGAGCGTTTGGGGCAGAGCAGTGTAAATTTGAAAGGTACATTCTTTAAAATGTGAGCAGGCTAGCAGTGAGTCAATCAACATCCTCTTCAGGCCTGTCCGTGTCTGTGTGACCTCTCTGCCGGCGTCCGGTCAATCCCGAGCCAGAGCAATCATGATGGATGGTGTAGGATTTACAACGCGTGTTATATGCGCCATTCACCCTTTTAAAAGTTATTGGCTGCTCAGTGGTTTCACTGAGGGGGGGCTGCGTGGGGCTGCAGTCCTTTGCACTTTCACCTCCTAGCAACAAGGTTGGAATGTTGATATTTAGGCACTTTGTGTGTTTAGCTGAGGTACTTTCATTTCCGCCAACAATCCAAACACTTGTGAGTTTAATTGTTGATCCAAAATTGCCCATACGTGTGAATGTGGTTGTCTGTCTCTGTGTTTTTCCTGTCCAGGGTGTAACCTGCCCTCACTCGTAGTAAGTGTGATCAGCTCCAAAACTCTGGGCAGAACAAAGCATTCTAGAAGAAAGATGGATGGTTTATTGGAGCAAGTTTGTGATAGTTCCTCACTATTTCACATTTTAAGTGTTATACTTGCATTTTACTCCGGTGATGATGATGGACTGTTAGAAACACCTTCAAATTAAAAGAGAGGACCTTCGCGATGGCTAGATTTCATCGTGGTGGTGTACAGAGTCCAAATTGAGTCCATCCATCTCTTTGGGTCTAACTCGTTTCTCCTCAGATTGTCGTGTAATTGACGACTAAAAAAAAGATACATTCTCTATTCGAAGGTACAAAATTCATCAGATTCATATTAGACAATTTTTTGAGATGATGTTTTATTGGCAGTCAGCTTTTGTGGCACAACAGCTCCCAATTCACTCTCAATGTCAAAAAAAAACAACCCTTTTTTCTCCAACGTCAACATCAGTTGTAACATAAGTACCAATTTTTAGCTACTTTGTCTAAAAACCCCGGCACACACCTGACAGCTCACCTCGGAAGCATCCCAGGTATCAGCGCCACAGCCCGGTCGAGTGTACGAAGCACTGTCTGGGTCCGGCAGGAGTTGATTTATTTCTGGGCTAATAGAGCATAAGTAGATACTCAATCACTTCATGTCACTGGCACAGTTGTAGAAGCATTTGTTTAGCAATGTACCTCCGCTGCTTAAGTGCCCTGAGTAACCTAATCTTCTGCTTCTGAGGAAATGAACAAGGCGACAAGGGGGCAACAAAAAGCCACCGCAAATGTCCCCAAAATAAGTACCTTATGATGCAGGATGCAAACGGCTATAAGTGGACAGAAAAATGCGGAGAAGGGGGGGAAAAGAGTCTTGGCAGAGTTAGAAAGAGAGAGAGGGAGAGAGAGGCTGAGAGGAGGACCAGAGGAATTTGGAGAGGTGGATGAGAATGTTAATCTGAGGAAAGGCGGTGTAGAGAGAAAAGCTCTTTTCCTCTCTAAGCCCCACGCCCTCACTTCCTGTCCCAGCTGTCAATCAGAGCAGCTGAAGTGCATCAGACAAAAGAGCCTCCCCCCCCAACAGGCAGTCCAAAACACAGCCGCAAACACCAGCACCATCCGACCAATTAGCTGCTCCGGGAAAAAGATGGCAAAACCGCGCGTGTGTGTGTGTGTGTGTGTGTGTGTGTGTGTGTGTGTGTGTGTGTGTGTGTGTGTGTGTGTGTGTGTGTGTGTGTGTGTGTGTGCGAGTTATGCAGGGTGGAGGGTTTTGAGCCCTCCTCTGTGAGTTTGTCATGTTCATCAGGGGCCGCTAATTAGGAATCCGTCCACCTCTGGTCTCTGTCCGTCTCACGGCGATTCACACAGGATCCGTGCCCGGCCTCCGCCCTCACACCGAACGGCTCGTTTCTGGAGTCTCACTGTGGCGCTAATAGTGTGGCCAATTAGTGCCAGAGTCCGAGTTGGCAGCGCCGCTAACTCACTGGTGGTCCCACTGAGGGACAGAATGGCTCCCCTGAAAAGGTACAAGTCCACAAAGAACGGCCTGACAAAGACGTGTGTGTACAGGCTGCTTGTCACAGCGGCGCACACGGGAGTGTGTGTGTGTGTGTGTGTGTGTGTGTGTGTGTGTGTGCGTGTGTCTCATTGGAATTCAGCAATGGGAGCCCTCAATAAAGAGTTAAGCTGTAGAAGTTGTTACACATTATGATCGGAAAAAGTGCTTTTGAAGATGGCTGAATGGATAAAAATGGTGCCACTCAGCTCTGCAGGTACTGCAGTCAAACACACATTCAGTGTGTGAGCCTGACACCAAGCACGGCTAATTTGCACATCCAGTCTGCAGCATGGTTTTACTCCTCACAATAAAAATACTTGCGAAGCACTTTTCAAAACAAATTTGCACAATATAAAAGGGCTTCATCTGAAGATTTCTACTGCCAAAGGAAAATAAGAGGAAAAGTTTCGAGGAACAGATCTAACAAATCATTCAGATAACCCTCCTCCCATGTTGCTAAGTGATCCGGTGCGTGTTCCTCCATCCCAAAGCAGCCTGTTTACAAGTCTTTATTTTCCCTCTTCAGAAGTCCTTTCTCTGAATTAATATTAATTTAATCAACATGAAGTGTAATCAAATAATCCCTTCATTGCATTCATTCACACAGATGGGCTGAAGAACACAAGCAGAGCGCAAAACATATCAACTCTGAAAACACTTTTACTTACTTACCTTGAGACCAATTAAGAACTGTACAGAGTTTCTGTTTTTATTTCCATTTTTAAAATGCAGAAAAATCACAAAATACTACAAGGACAGGAAAATGTCAGTCATCAAACTTACTTTGGTTCACACGCCGTTCATTTAGATGTAGAGTGGACTGGAACAGCAAAATAACCTCAAATTCATAAGAAGGTAAGCAAATTTAAAACATACTATGGGAGCAAAGCTTCTGTCCCTGTATAAAATTGTGGCTAGCAAAATACACAATATATTAAAAAAAACACTGATATTCGATGAAGTGAACAGACAGCTTTGAGATATCAATATCGTCACGTCTGATAGTAATATCTAAAGACAGCCTGATTCCACGGCTCATTTCTGGGGTCACCGCAGTACGTCTTGTGATCTGTATGTTTAATTTGACAACTCACACACAGGATCAACTCAAGAACTCAGACTCAAGAAATGTAAACCGAACTGCAACTGAAATGTGAAATGTGATGACAATAAAAGATTGAAAGAAAACTTGGACTGGTTCTTTGAGTGAAATCTTGTGGAACACACACATTTATGGTACATTATAGACATTGAGAACGTTGGCCATATTTCACTATATCTTCTAATTCATGAAACTTTGACATTTGAGAAGATATTTGAAATTTTACTTGATATCTGTTACAGAATTTTGTTCAAGCTTACCGTACCCTGTTGTGACATAATATTAGCAATAGCAACAATAAAGTGATTTTGATAGCTCAGTTTATACATTAAATTCAGCTCAGTGTGCTGTAAAGTCATCGATAAATCAAAGTGGTTCAATCTAATGATTATGAGCACAGATGTATGAGGACTGAGCATAAAGTTTTATAGAGCAGTTTTTGTCACATCTGTTGATCTTTACACAGGTCATTGACAAATGACAGTATCATTTTTTAATCAGTGTCAAAGAAATCAAAGTAAGCGTAAAAGGCATTCATTGTCTGTTATGATAATACATTTACTAATAATACCTTTCATTTATCACCGGCTTATCTTTTCTTTTGTTTTAATTGCAACGAACAACAAGCCAACATTTTTTGGTGCAAATTCGGGCAATGGACCAAGAGAATATGGTTTGCCTGCATAAATATTCTATCACACAGACAAATTAATTTTCTTTGATAAAAGCAAGCTTACTTATTTTTTTACTTTATTTTTCCCGCATGATTAATTCCCCTTTTCAAAAGTTATAACTACAACGTTCCTACTTGGGCAGTTAATTAAACTCAAGATCCATGTTTCCCCTCAGATATTCACGTACCGGCTGTTACTGTGTAGCTACGTCTGTATGGATGACACGATGCTCCAGATGTGGAGCGATCAATCCTGACTCTTTCTTTGGGATACATTCCCATTTGTTATCAAAATGGTCAATAAAATACTGCATGAAATTTTTAACACATCTGTGCATTTGCTGCTGGATGTCGATGGCGTCACAGTGAAGATAAGAACTGGGTTGTTCCCACCTTCCACATGTTGTCCTGACCTGCGCTCAACCATTTGTAGTAAAGTCTAGTTAAGGCTATATGTAAATAAAGACTCATTTTACAGCATAGCAGTACAAAATAGGAGTACGTCGTGGTATATTATTTACTTTCCTTATTCATGACTGACATTAAATCAACAGTCTAAACATAGCTCAGCTTTGCTTCAGGTAATGTCGCAGCTGCCACAAAACAGCAGAGAGTCTGGAAAACGTCAAACAAGAACATCGTCAAAACACGTTAAGCAGACGATACCTTGCTTGAAGAATTAAATTAACTTAAAACTTGAATGCACTTAAATGTCAAAACATTAATTTACAGAGTAACAAATACAGAGTGGTACAAATACAACTTATCAAATTCTTTAAAGCAGATGGCATCTGACCCTGCCACAAATCTCAACGTGGTCCTGGGGCCAATTTCATCCAATCCCCTAATGCACTGATGTAAAAAAACACAAACGGTTCCTCTGCTGAAGTGGCAGGAGAGACGGTGATCAGTTTTAACACCTTTCTTCTTGTTGGTTAGAGTTTCTGCATTCCTGCATGCGAAGGAAGAACAACCCAGGCATTGGTCCCGCCACTTCTGAAATGTTATCCAGAGCATATTGTTGCTGGATCATTTTCTTATGGGCTGCTTGAAGGAGCACATAGCTCGTAAGTTCCCTCGCACCGAATGGATGAAAAGGCAAGACTTTGTTGTTTTTTTATTTAGTCCCAACTTAATAAATTGCAGAAATGATTGTACAACATGATCCTGCTTAATTCTCTGAATTTTCTCCTCAGCAATACCTCAACCCTTCAGAAATGGGAGGAGAGTATTTGAACATGTAGCATCTAACCCTAACCCTGTAAAAATGAATTGCCCCAACAGAAAAACACAAAGGTCAGACATATGTACCTTCACTAGTAGAATTGCTTTAAATATGTAAAAAACTTTAAATGAGTATTACATTCTCGCAATTATGAGATAAACATCTCATTGATTCGGAAAAAAAAACAGACAATTTTCTATTTTTTCAGTCACACTTGCAGAAACAAACTGCTATGAATCGTACCTCTCACTAGAGGGAGCCACTTCTGATCGTCCTCTCCTAAAGCTACAAAACAGCTTTTTGTCAACAGACTCCAAACACAACAGGGTGGGTTTTGTGCTTTGTGTGTGTGTGTGTGTGTGTGTGTGTGTGTGTGTGTGCATGTGAGTATGTGTGTGTGTGTGGCAGCTGGAAAAAAAAAATCTCAGCTTGACACAGATAACAGATGCAAACACACATCATGTTAAAATCAAACACCCTGGAAACATTTCCACAGGAGCTCAGGCGGACCTGCTTTCTTCTTTTGCATGTCAATGGTCATAGATAGCAGACACAGACGCATACACACACACGCACACACACACACACACACACACACACACACATAATTGGTTACGTAGGGAGCAGAGCCAACTTGCACCTCTCGTTGCCGTGGTAACCGGAGAGACTGATTTTTCTAGAAGCACTTACTCACATCCCGGCTGTTATTCACTTGTTTGTTCATTCATTCCTCCTTTTAGCCTCCCTTTATACAACGCTCTCTTCCTGTCCCTCGCTCTCTCTCTGGGTGCTTTTCAACCCATTTCCATTCCCACCTCTCCTCCAATAAGATGCCCTCTTGGCATGCATATGCAAATGAGGCAGACTTGAAACCAATTAAGGAGAATTGAATAACGAAAGGCATTGTGTCCTCGGTGGTTGGACACAAAGATAGCAGCACAGACCCACCGAAGCAGCGTCTGAGCGACAATAACGTCTGTGCCGTTCACTGGGATTAGCACTGCACATGGAGGATGGCGTTCTCGTCCTGCAGTGTGGCTGAAATCACAGTGATCTTCGTTTATCCGCCGCTCTTCAATCAAAACCGAGGGGACAGATTCAATAAGTTGACTCTTCGCTCAGTTCTCACGCGCTCCTTCGATTCCTCCTCTCATTTCACTTCCCATCCTTTGCCTCTTCTCCACCACTTCCCCCCTTGTTGCCCCCGCGGCTCTCTCAAGGGTGTATCAGGTTATCATTGGTCGACAGCGCAGGAAACAGGAAGTACATAGTGCTCCATAGACAAAACTCTGGAGATGCTAGATGAACAAACAGAGTCTCTCTCTGAGTCTCCCCTTCTCTCCCTCTCTCTCTCTCTCTCTCACACACACACACACACACACACACACACACACACACACACGATAATACAGTCAGAACAAGAAGTCAAGTTATCATGAAAATCCTGTTTCATTTTCGACGAGCCTTCAAACTCATTTCAATAATTCAGCCAGTAACTGTGATTAAAACCCAAAACCAATATCTCTACAATGCAGTGCCTCAAGTACAGTACAGACAGTTCCTTCTTGCTCTTTGATGTTCTAATGTCAGCAGACACATGAGGAGTTAACAGAAAACCAAATGCACTGATTGCATCTGAATTGCTTTATTTCAGATTGGTCGAAACTTCAGTGAATGAAAAGACTAGAAAGTAAATTAGGCACAAAAATGCATGTTGGCGTAAAGGAAGCAATGGTGTAGAAGCTAAAGAGTAAAATGTAAACCAAACCATGTGGGCAGAGGAGCAGAGGGATGGCTCCGATCTCTCGTGTCAGCTTTCTGTCAGAGAGCGAGAAAGAGAGACAGCAACTGCGAAAGAGAAGAAAAACAAGGAGGCAGGAAGCTCTGATAGCCCTGTGTCAGCGTCCAGTCAGACCTCCAGACCGAGGCGACGCGGGGCTGTCAATGGATGGACGCCAGCAAGGTCAACAGAGTTAACCTTCAGCTATACACAGCGATTTACTACACACTAAATACACTCTGCATATACAGGCGTAAAACCTACAGACACACATAAAGCATGTTAAGTTCAGGGGACGCCAAGGCACAGCCAGCGCGGCATGCAGGGTACTAAATAGCAGTAGTGATGATGGATCCAGAGAGAGACACATTCAGACAGACTGGCACACACACACACACACACACACACACAGTCTCGGGAGTGTAATTATGATGTAAGTTAAAGTACGTGTGCCTGGTGAGCGAAGCAGTCCCTCTGCATACCATTCAAACCCACAGTTTGTTCACTACTGCGGCCCCGAGAGGCCAGTGCGTTACAAATGAACTAAATAATGGGAATAGGCATGGAAAAAGTAAATGAACAAAACATCTTCACTGTTTCAAAAGTCACATTTTGAATGTCAAAACCTTGATTTGCAGAGCCAAGCTGCAGGGTTGAACAATGCCACCAAATAGAGGGAATATTGGAAAATTCACTCACTGGAGTGTTCACCCCACTCACTTTTTTTCTGTGGTGATTGTAATGGCTTCACTTTTACCAATTCACGAACACAAATTGAAATAAGTGGTCATTTAGAATGGCCACAAACACACTGCACACCCAGCTATTAGTTAGTTTGGGTCTGTACTGCAGAGTTGCTCATTGTGGGGGGGGGGGGGGGGGGTCACATTGAATCTGGCTTTTGACTTTACCTGTATCACAGCCAGTGTAACAAAACACAGTGCATAATGCAAAAGAGGCTGGAGGAGCAGCCAGTGGGGACTGAAAAAATTCACTTTTAAAAATGACCGCATGTCATATAAACCCAAATAATGTGTCCACACGATCTCACTTTCAATAAGCGATTTTTACTTCAGTACAGCTGGAGTTAATGAGTCCATCATCAATTAAAGTGACCCACAGTTCTGACAGCTCAGCTAAAATGACAGTAATTAAGCAAAAATACAGTGATGTGCACATTATTAACAGAATCCAATGGAAAGAGAGAAATAAATGACACATAAGATACTTTTTGTTATTTGTTACATTTGAAGCTGTAAAATATAATTTGTTTTCACTTACTTTCTCAACGCTGCATTTCACCAAACGTTTTGCCACTGAGCATTTAAAGTCCTGTCACGCAAAAGACTTCTCCTGGAAAGTCTAATCGTGTGATCTGCCATACTGTAGGTGTTTCCCTCTTGTTATGGGCAACACTGAGCTCGTTCCACACCGGCAGACAAACCTTGTCAAGTGTGAACAAAGGTGACATTTCTGTTTTATCGCAGCTGCATCCAAACTGCAGTTATTGATTTTGCTATGATAATATTTTTTAAGATGTCGCTTAGCTTATACTTTTGGTAAGCTTTTATTAAATTAGTTGTCTGCTCAGTCAGCTGTGTTAATGAACAGTGTACAGTCACCAGTGAGAGCTTTTTCATAGGATATTAGTCTGTATAAATCGCTTTAAAACCCTGCATTTGGTTGTTCTGATTGAATTTCTGGTACATTTATAATTCGATTTTTTAGCAAGCATTTTGTTTTCGCTCATATCTGTTGATGTTTTTGCTTAATTCACATGGGAAATTAGATCTCTACCCTTAAACACTGAAACTTCTCGCTGCAGGTGTTCGAATAATACAAACGGATAAAAGGTATTTTATTTTTTGATATGTGCCATGGTTTTTAACAGTGTGGTAACCTCTAAAGAAGAGACGGGTGATGGCAGAATCTTAAACAGATGATAGTTAAGCAGCAACAAGGAGCCTGCTGGGAATTCAGAGTGGCAGGTGACGGACAGGCTTGTTTAAGACCTGAGCATCCCTGACCTCAGCCATCAATCAAAACACTGCTCTTCAGAGTCGAAACACATACCTCTTTCAGATTTAACATGACTGCAGCAGGAGAGATAAATAGAGCTTCCTCCCGAGTTTTACTTGAAACTCTGGTGATGCATTATTTCTTCTGATGCTTTGTCTTCACCCCCTTAACTGTCAGTCAAACACATCTGTATCCAGCCGAAGGGTGAAATCGATGACCTCCCGCTTGACCCCGGAGGCTCGGGAGCGACTGTCGGGCCACGCGTCGCGGTAATAGCCAGCTTTCAATTCCATCTGCAAAGAAGTTGTGTGACAGTCCTCAAAGATTTAGGAGGTAATTTAAGGATTGGGGCTGACGGCCATATAGCGCTGCTCTCGACAGGGAGAGCTGCTGTTATTGATGCAAACGGCGGAGATGAGATGAGAATTCCTGACTCAACGAGCCTCAAAGCTCACAGGAATGTTAAAAGCAAAAGGCGAACAGTCAGAACATGTCACTCAACAAGACGTATAAGGCATCAACTTCACAATAAGATACTCAGAGTTGGGTCGGAGTTTATTGATTTAATTTTAGCTAACTTGGAACTTGGTGGCATATAAACAGGGTGCGATTTACTGGAAAAGGGGCAGGATATGTCCCTCTGTTGCTTTATGTACACTGAACAAAAACATAAGTTCAACACTTTTGGTTTGGCTCCCTCTTTCATGAGATGAACTTTGTCTGACTTTATATATGTACACAAAAGGCCACCAGTTCTTGCATTGCCAGCAGACATGTCACCTATTGAGCATGTTTGGGATGCACTAGACCAGAGTTCCTGCCAGTATCCAGCCATTGAAGAGGAGTGGACCAACATTCTGCAGGTCACGATCCACAACCTGATCAGCTCTATGCCAAGGAGATGTGGTCACACCAGACACTGACCAGACTCAACGGACAGGACAGAAAGAGGCTTGCTGGAAGCTTTAATAGAGAATGTTCCAGCTTTAATACTCTTACACCTTCAGCCTCTGTGGTTTCATCTCAAAAAAGTTTCCCTGCGTATAAAAAACAATCTTCAGAAGATGCGTGTCAACTCATTAAAAAATTACAGACAAACATAACAAGTGACTCAAAGGACAAACACACTTTTATAGAAGTTGAAAACTTGCCAGGTTGGAAATTGAGCCAATGAATTCAGCTGACGTCGGCCCAACAGACGGACCACCACGTTCTCACCATCATTGATGTCTGCGGTTTATATAATCTGAACGAAGTTGATTAATTTGAAAAGGTTTTAAATGAGGTGCTCATTTGCTTTTGTTTCCTGGAAACGATTCATTTATTTCACCTGTACAGGCACACCAAGGTAACAAGAGGATTGTGCCAGACATTGGTGTGTCACCCCTCTTCCTCTCTCTCTCTCTCTCTCTCTCTGATTGATTATTGTCCACCTGTGGGGTCCGAGGAGGCCATCGCCATTGGCGATCACAGCCTGGAGCCAGACAATCAGTTTCCAGCCCCCAAACAAAAGAGCGCAGTGGGAGTCAAAGGGGCTGCTCTTTTGTCTTCAGCTTCTTGATGATATTGATTCGTTGAAAATGAAAGATTGCTGGGGTTTGTAGATTTAATACATTTTGGGTGTCCTTTACAATTTGCACCTCATAGGTTGTCTTCTGTTACAAACAGCAGTTCATTGACTGGTGTCCCACTTGAATTTTGCATTTTCTTAGATTTCCAATTTAGGGGTTTTCTTTTGTTCTTTCTTTCTTTGAAAGTGTCAGGTTTTATTATTATTTTTGTGCACTTGGCACAACGGCTGTTTCTCTTCCTCCTCCACGTTGTATGTGAACCTTTTGTATGTATTTGTCCTTCGGATTTGTGCACTTCATTCAAAGTTATTTAATATTTGTTTTGTCTAACTGAAAGATTTGTGTTGGTCCCTGTTTTTACAAAGCGAACATACCAAGGATATTTTAAGTTTTACTTCAATTTCAATCTGGGAGCATATTTTGACTCTGGAAACAAATTTGTTTTGCACCCCTGATGTGGCTGAAGTGAAGTTTTTAGCAAACGGAAATGTCTGCGTTGCTAAACAGCTACAGCACGCCATGTCCTTTATTCAAAGTTTTGTCCCTCAATGTAACTCAGCTGCACTTCCTGTGGTTTTCACAGTCTGCGTTCCCAGTATATCCAGTTACTAGTATTCTGGTGTGATTCTGTTCAATCAATTTATTCATTTCTATTTTTTCCGTTGTCCAGGGTCTCCACTTTCAGCCTCAATTTGCATGTCTCATGTCACGCCTGTCTCTTGTATGCCTCATATGGATCACTGCAGCATTCCTGGTTATTTTTTGGGGTTCTAGTTTCAGGATTTATTTTCATGGTTTTTCACATGTATTTTTGCTTTTAGACTTTGTGTCATGTTGTGGCTTGCTGTGCTTTCCACAAACTCTCTTCTTGTGTCAGGTACTTGCCTGACGGGTCCTGTGTCCTCCTCCCCGGGAATGTGTCCGAAGTCATATCAGTTACTGGTTTGTCTCACTATGAGTGTGTCAGTGTGTCCTCCACAGTACTGCGACTTTTTAAGCTTTATTTGTCACTGTCATAGAAAATATAACAACGAAATTCTGAGGGTGAAAAAAAAAAGTTCTGCATTTGACAGCTGGCGTTGGTTTATAAATTCTTTAAATTGGTTTTTAAGGAACTTTCAAGCATCTATTCACATTGAATTGTCCCTGGTACATTGGTGCATGCCAGGTAATCTTGAAGAGACAGACAGTGGTGTCGTATTGCACCTGATCTGCCCATAAAAATACGAACAGCAAGTGCTGCCCTTCATGGACTAATGGCATGCAGTGTTATCTGTCTCCGATAAAGGTGCGGGTTGAAATCTCGCATGGCTCTGCAAGGTGAGCGCTGTTCTTCGGTGTGGACAGAGTTCTTTGTTAGGCCCGGCAAAACAGAATGCTGCAAGTGCAACAAGACATAATTTAAAATTTCATGGTGTAAAACATGATGACAGCTACAGGTTCATGGACTGTGAGTAACAACTGAGAAGCCTATTTTAATTTCAGTCTTTAGTTAAAAAATATTAGTTTCCTGTATAACTGAATTTTCTATGCACACAGAGAAAGCATAATTTGAATTTTTTTTAAGTTATAATTTATTTTTGATCAAACTTTGAGCATTAAAAGAGTTTCAAGATCAGGCTAACAGTGATTTTTCTTTAAATAAAATATCTGGTCACTCTTCAGAAAGCTCAAGTCAGTGCCTGTCTGGCACAAACCTGCATTATTTTTTTTATTTATTTTGAAAACAGAAGCATATCTGCTGAAGTCTACATTATATTTTCATGATCCTCACTGCTTCTTATAGTTAGTAGATCAGCTTTCTCACGTATATCACAGATACAAAAATCCCCAAATTTTCTCAGAGCCCTCCCTCCCTGCCGTGCTTGCTAAAGATGCATATATCACAGTTCACGATTCTGTCTTATCTGTATCTGCAGTTTAAATTTGAATTTTTATGATGTCTCTCGTATCAGACTCCTTGGCTTCCGCTCCTGGTGTCTGATCGCTGCTCCCTGTCCTGATGTGTTTCATCTGTGCCTGAGTGTGTGATTGTCTTCACCTGGTGACAGCAGTATATACTGGGTTTGAGTTGTGTCTTCATCCATTTGTCTGTGTTCTGCCATATTCCCTGGATTTCTGGGTCTCGCTGTGCGCCCTTCTTTTTTTTTTTCTCTTCAATATAAAGAAGCGCTTGTCTTGACACCTGCTCGCCCTGGTTTTTTTGAGTCCTTCCTCCAACAGTGCCTCCACAGTGTTTATGAACAAGACACTCTGTCACACTGCCTCTAATGTTTAACTGTCTGATGTAAACCATTTTACCTAAATGTCTACAAAAATTAATTTTCAGTTGGTGCTCTGAGTGAAATCTTTTTATTACCAACTGTTAGTCATGGCTGACAGTTCTGAGACTGACATGGAAAATTAACAGCTGTGGCTCAGTTGTGGAACAAACTGTCTCTCGGTTGGATATGTTGCCAGTCTGATCCCCCCTTATGTTCGTATCGTGCATTTTCCTTGAGCAAGACACCGAATCCCAAACTGCTCCCAATACATGGACTGGAACGATTGTATGTGACGATGTAACGCTGTAAAATACCTTGGTGGCTGCTATATCAGTGGAAAAATGCTGTATAAATGAATTTAGTTTAACATTGTAGGCCTGAAGACCAACTAATTGTGCAACGTAATACATACAGTAAAAACCACAAAGCCAAACAAGGCACTGCAATCAGCCAATTTATGTACATCAGTTACCTTTTCAGAAGTTTAACAGGTGTCCCAACATTTTTTATGTATGTAAGTATGTCCCTTTTCAGTTTTCCCACTGACAGATTACATGGGGACAATATCACTTTACAGGTAAAGTAGATAATTCCTACAGTTTTCTTTAATTTTTCTGCATTTATGGAGTCAATGTGAATGATTTGAAGGTTTTACAAGAATTTATTCTTTTTTTTTGTGTAAATGATGAAAATCCTTCTTTGGCACTGTGACGTAGTGTGCCATATGCCATGTGTTTGTTTAGCCTTTTTGCACCTGTGGTTTAGTCATCCTAATTACATCCAGGGATGGCTCTCTTTCCCCGTGTCTGTAGAAATGACAGTTAAGGGTTTAATTAGTTCTCCGTGACCCTCATCAGAACCAGTCTACCTCAATATCCTTTGTCTCAATCAAAGGAAACAATAAGCACATGCAGGTGCACATAAATGGCCCCTCTGCTGGAGGGCCCGTGCTTTTATGCCCAGATACACACATGCATGCGTGTAGTCATCGGGGGCTGAGGTTCCCTTAGGATTAGTCAATTATTAAACGGGAACGCCTCTAAGAAAGAATGGTATTGATTGATTATCACTATTGGTTTAATAATTTAAGTGTTTTAGTAGCAGAGATATGGAAGCACATGAGCAAATGAACAGCCGGGGACAGCAGTGGAGCTAGACGAGGAGGAGGAGGAGGAGGTAAAGAGAGAAGACATCTTGAAGAAGAAGAAAAAGCAATAGCAGCATGAGACATGAGAAACAAGCACTAAGTGGTGATGAGCTCCAGGATACTATAAGAAACCCCTCGAACAAAAATAGTCAACGGTGAAAACAAAATCCACAATGGCATTTTTTTTCTCGCTCATCTTCCTTTCACATCTTTTCACATCCACTGGTGCAGCTGCAGTTCATGAGCACACACCTTCCTGAGACACTGCAAAGATCTGTCAGTTTTCTGAACGAAAAGAACATGATTGGATAACTTACTACTTACAGTAGTAAGTTACATCATGGTAAGTTACCATGTACATCAGAGACTTAAACAAGCCATACAGCTCGGCCGAAGACTGAACCTGCTTATTTACTTACTTACTATCACAAAAAATTGTGCAAGATTGTGATTGTATGAAATAGAGTCGGGTCTAACCCTGTAACGTGGGTAACCCTATAACCTTAGTGTTTGTGCTCAATACATAAAACAACAGTAGATTGCATTAAAAAAAGACTCAACAACCATATCACACTGCTTTTAATAGTCGCTTTGATTGCAGAATTTCTGGGAATATATATTCAGATGTCTGGCAGTCAGCTGGGGATAAAAAGTGAGTGACAGATGAGAACATGCAGTGGATTCCCGTGGATCATCGTGGAGGCCAGCAGCAGGTATGCTCACTTCTGCCTCTCTCATCATTATTGTTAGCGATGCCAAGAAAAAAAGAGAGACGATAATGTACCTGTCTACATTTTAATCGCATAATTACTGCATGCTGTAACTGGCTAGATTATGCTGCTGCCATCTTTGTCAATCACTGGGAGCTTGAAATATTGCCATCTGTTCGTTGCTGTGAATGGCTGATGAGTGAAATGGGTGGTGGTATGGTGTGAGTGTGTTTGAGCTGGGGCGGGGGCATTTAGACTATTACAGTTCTACTTAAAGGACGATGATCAGGAATTTCGTTATTTAATGAGATTTGCACCCCATTTTTCAAATGTTGGTGGTCATGGAGCCCTGAAACTCAATAGATGCAGTTTTTTTGTCAGAAAAATATAATTATTTGAGTGGAGGACATCAAGGACGTGATTCGTTGCCTTTTAAACCTTGTATGTATTTAAACTCACACAGCATAGGGCCATTTCAGAAAACCAAACAAAGAGAAAGTGAGATAAAGGAAGTCTAACAACTGGCTCCTGATAGTGTGTAACTGACCTGACGACCCACACTAATCCCAACACCCCCTGGTGGACGTGGGGATAAGGATCAAATATACTTGGAGCTAAATGTGCATATAGATACTGAGAGAGCCTTTTATCCATCTCCTGCGCTTATTGAAAGTATACTTACCCTAAGGAGTTTGTGGATGTGGAGTAGTACCACTGATGGCCTGTGGGCGCAGTGTTGAGCAGTATAGCTCATGTGCAAAAGGCAAAAGAAGCAAAGTAGACAACAGATCACAAATGACAACAGAAATGACAGATCGCTTTGAGGAAATTCATGTACCTCGTCTGGGTATCACAACAAAGAAGCTATGAAAACTGGAGGGAGGGCCACTGATCTCTATCGTCATCACACTTCTCTAAATTGCATTGCGGTAGTTTGTGTGAGCTGAGTGAGACTGCTGCACATCGGAGCATGTTATACAGTAGACACTTGTTGGAGTATTTTACTGTGAAGTTTCAAGTTCAGCTGGTAACCATTTTTTAGTCGCTTTACTAAAGTAACCCCTGCCTGATCGAGTGAAATTTTAACCCCCCCCCAAAAAAAAAAAATATTGATGAATTAAATCAAAGAAGATGTCAAGATCAAAACCATTGATTAAAATTATATATATGTTTTTTAATATTTAGCCAACTGCAGACAACATTCATCACACAATTGATCCACACACACACACACACACACACACGCAGTCTTGTATTTCTATCCTTGTGGGGACCGTCCATTGACTCCCATTCATGTCTAGCCCCTAACCCTGACCCTTACCCTAACCCTAACCCACACCACAACAAAGCCTAACCCTAAAGAAATGCTTTTGCACTTTTACTTTTTTCAGTAACAACAACATGGTGAAGAAAACACTGTTTCTCCTACTTAGGACCGGAAAAAGGTCCCCACAAGGCACGTCGTTTCACGTTTTGCTATCCTTGTGGGGACATTTGGCCCCAACAAGGATAGAAATACGAGAACGCACACACACACACACACACACACACACACACACACACACACACACACACACACACACACACACACACACACACACACACACACACATTCACACCTAGGTGCAATTTAGGGTCACCAGTTAACTGAACATGCATGTTTTTGGATCATGGGAGGAAACTGGAGAGCCTGGAGGAAACCCACACTCACAGAGAAGTTGCAAACTCGACACAGAAAAGACCAGAGATATTGAATAATGCATCAGAAGTGCCAAATGTAACATCCAAGGCCTATGAGTTGCAGATAAAATAAAATCTTTACTTACAAAGAAGGACTACGCCATAGGACTCTAACTCACAGAGACAGATGTCAATTAATTTCAGTGGATGCTCATCAATTAAATGATCGTCTCAGTTCTAAATATATCCACGGGTGTCAGTATTAGCGCACGCTTTCTTCCATACAGATTTTGAATGTGCTTCATTAGTGATTAAAAAAAAAAAAGAAGAACTAAGTTGTTTAGTAATTATAGCCATGGTGTCTAATCACTCTGTCGCCACGATATCACCTGCATGCAATCATCTTCACCTACAATCAGCCTCTGAAATTAATGTCAACGTGACTTAAAGTTCACGTCTGGGAGGAACGGAAATCATTACTGAGACGGGCTGCTTCAGTGCAATTTCACCCATCCAATACGCCCTGCTAGGCACTTAAATAGATATTTGGATTTAGATTCTCTTTTGTATGTGCTGCCTGTGAACTGATGATGAATTCTGCCTTTCTGATTTTCGTTGAGGTCCTCTTGTCCATTTATCCTGTGATTCATGGCGGGCGACTAAGTCAGGCTGTGAAAGAAAGGGGGAAAAAAAAGAAGTATTACTGTGTGAATGGTGCAACTAGTAAGACAGCAGGTCAGCCACTCCTGTACCTGCACTTTCAATTTGTGGCATTTTGTCCTGTGTGTTTCTCCTTGTTAAAAATGCATGAACGAGCTACAGAAGAGGCTCTTCAGCCGGAGAAGCACCGATTGTCTGAAAAATTAAAGGGTTTTTATCTTCCAGCTGCAACGTGGAAGCAGAGAGGGAACATAGGATGTCATCTGACGCCATCAACAAGGTGAAAACCTGATCCTGTCAGTAATGGACAAAAGTAATGGTCATATTAAGGCTACAGAGCTTCTTTCCTGATTCTTCTGTTGATCTTTATACTTCCAACCAGAGGCCATAATGATCCAAATTGAAGTAATTAAGAAAAAAAAATGTATGAAGCTTCTTCAAGAGGAAAGAAAAGAACAACTCACTTTTTAATGGCAGTTTAATTTTTTGATGTGCACTTGAAGAGACATTTTACGGTCTGTCACACAATAGTGACAGAAAATTGAAAATTGTCAAAGTTTATCATAATGTTTATTTTCCTCTGTTTAGCAGAGATCTTGCAGTAGGAGTGGAACATTCTGAGGCAGTTTTTTATTTATTTTCAGCCTAGTGGAGTGTTGTATAAAGAAAATAAGCAATTTCTATGCTTTGCAATAAACTTGGCTCTACTGCTGTTGAGAAATTGTCTATAATAACATCAGCAAGCGATCTGAAAATGGCACAAAGGCCAAAACAAAAAAGAAAAAGGCTGTGTGACGACAAAAATAAACCTGCAACTAATAGCACAGTTTGCCTACAAGTTTGTGTATTGGAGGGTGATAAATAATATTCTGATGTATGATTTATACTCTGCAACATATTTATATGAAGAATTTTGTCTTGTGCAGAGATAAAACTTCTTGGCCACTCCGACAGCAGTAGGAATAAGGTATGAATACGACTATTCAGAAATATTGTGACCTTCAATGTCACTTCCTCCTTCAGGCTAAAAAACATATTTAAAGTTGGAAAATTTTGAAAAATCTAAAATTCAAGGAAGATGTGCAGAAGGTTGATTTGAAGAAAATGACTGGTCTCCTCCATATTTCACATAATTTTGACACAATGGGCTTCATTCATACATGTTTTGAGGGTCATCAATTGAGAATAATCCCATGAATGACATCTTGAGTAAACAGGACTATCGAGACGAGGGTTTTGTGGTATTGGACACATGAGAACAATCTGCCGGTCACAGTGTCATCTACTCTTCTGTGTTTTGTTTCAAAATATTGCTTAACTTTGACCTATTATATGCAAAGTATGCCTTGATTGAAATACTTTAAATCCAGAACCGATTAAATGTCACGATTTAAAGTCATCGTGAAGATGACCTGATCTGACTGTGTTGTAATAAAAGAAAAAAATGTATCATTATTCTTGTCATTTTTTGGTGCTGCATAAGTTAAGCAACTAAAGACCTGTTCACATCAGATTGATGGGAATCAACTCATAGTAATTGTGGAGCAGAGTGTGACGTTGACATAAACAGTGTTTGAAGTTTCTTGAAGATCATTTTTTTCGACTGACTCATACATTTTGAAGTTACTGTTCTGTATAAAAGACTACATGTTTATGTAGTTTCCAAAAAAAGCGACCATAAGAACAGCCTTAGTTAACTGACTTCCTGACGATGCCATTTTAAATGAGAAATATTGAAGGATGGCAAAACCTGGAAAGTGGCATTAGTATTTGAAGAAAAAGCTCAAAGGTCAGAACATGGCAAACATGCAAGAAAAAAAAGTAATTAGAGACTTGTATTATCCCTCGCTTGGAGTCTCTGTCTCTGCCCACCTGCTGAATCGAAACCAATCTCTTTTAGCTGGGTTTTGAGCCTCCATCAGCTCCAGAGGGAAATATCTGGCTCTTTAGCTGATAAACGCTGCTCTGTGTTAACCAGCTAGTTGCTAATTTAATTTATTTCAGGTAGTGGGGAGGTAGCACACAGGGTAATTTTGAGAAGTGTTTTCTTAAAAATAATGAGGGATTGTTATTATCCCTGGGTGTCCTTACTTTGGGTTTTGCTTCCAAATGAAGTGATAATGTGGCTCAGATGTGTATTTACAAGCTGTCTGATCTCCTGACTGCAGCACATATGCAGTATTGTTCCCAGATCTCTGTGTAATGACTTTACGGAGTACAATGCTATCACGGCCAGCAGAAAGGATGACCGCAGCTACAGACACGAGGACGCAGTCTTTCTCTTAAAAACACCGGCCTGTTCACTGTCCACACAAACAAGGCCACTCAGTGAATTGAAGGGAGCTGTTCAGACTCACTTCCCCCGTCGGCCGGCTCTGGCGGTTTAGCCACGGAGCTGTGAGCCAAGTCGACTAAACATCCCTCTGAGGCTAGCCGAGGTTCAAAACCCCAAATACGCCGCCGCTCCGCTCCGACCGCAAATCCCAGCCGCTCCATCGCCGCTCGCTCAAATAACACACACGCACACACACACACCCACAGGCCCTTCAATTCATGAGGCAGGTAGCCGTTTGGCCTTTAACATTGACCACACTTCACACAGGCTTCCAACAGACAACAGCAAAAACAAACACACACACACTCACCGGCACATCCCTCCTCCTCTCATGGCGGCACAAGAGAGTCACTGGTGTGATTGCATTATTGATTGCCCTGGATATGTTTTTTTTTTTCTTCCTTCTTAAAAGCATTTAGCAATCTGGCAATTAGTTAGAGCTTAATGTAGGCTGTCAAAACAGTGCTATTGATCCAGCGGGGGCTAGGAGGAAAGATTGATCAGTCAACTCATTACGTTGCTGGCGCTGCCTCGTCATAAACACTCCAGATGAGACTCCATCAAAAGCCCATCCCTCGTTCTCTGGCTCTCCTCTGCTGCTCGGATCACGGTCTTTTCTCTTGTTGGCTCCTGATGTTTGATTGCACCGTCTGCACCTTCCTCGATTTTTCTCTTGTGTTTTGTTTGTTATTGTTCTCCATGCAGTATATTTTTATTGTACTATACCTCACTGCACTACCTGGCCTTCCATTGCTTGACTTTCTGCTCTGTCTTTGTAACCCATTAGCAAAAAATGCATGCACATAATGCACAATATTTCTTTTGTTTTCCTCCTGGCTTTAGAATTCCTTCCACTGCTTCTTCTGTAACGCCTCTAGAATCTAGCATCATTGCAGAAGCAGTTGTCATTAAAATCTCGCGACGTGCAAATTAGCTGATTTCTTTCCAGTGTCGCCTAAATCAATTCATTAGTCAATCACATGAAAATCGTGTGGCTGCAGACACACTTGATTCAATTAGAGGGAACCATACGGCTCAACAGTCATTTTATGGAGCATCATATTGGTGAGAGGACAGACTGAGGCTCAATAAAGATGCTAAAGCCAACAAAATAATGACGGTTGACGTTTATCAAGCACCGTCATTTTAATTTTTCACTGTTGGAGGGTGAGATTTAGAATTTACAGCGAAAAGAAAGGGTTCTACTTCGTAAGTGCTTAGCCCGCCTATGGGCTTCGCTAGTGGCACACCTCCATCTCTGTCCAATCCACTGAGATCAACAGAGCTCGACGCACCAATACCCGACGCACGATGGCGTAGCGCCACGCCCCTCACCGAGAGTACATGACCTCGGACAGCGCTACAGAAAACCCCTCTTCTTCCTCAGCACTCCATGAGACTGAGAAGCCGCTTCTCCTCTATGGCTCAAGACTGCGAAAGACATGGATTCGCCAGCCCGGGACCAGTCGCCATAGGGCGTCGGGCCGTTCTCCTGCCGCTCCTGCGGCGTTCCGCTCATTGTGCAGGACTGTCACGAGCGCTGCTTCCAGTGCCTTGACTGGCAGCATCACCGCCAGCGGACTTCCTGCCCGGCCTGTCTCGCGCTGCTGCCGCTCGAAGAGAGCCAGCGGCGAGCGGCCTTCATGGGCGCAACCTACCCGGTTCCTGTCCGTGAGGACGACGCCGAGGAGACCGCCGCTCCCGCTGCCGCCGCCTACGACTGGGCCGAGATCCGCGTCAGCAGCAGCAGCAGTCGCAGCAGCGTGTCGGTGTCATGGAGTTCGACTTGGTTCGACTCTGCCTCTGCCTCCACCGTCTCCCGCCTTCCCCGCGAGCCTGTGGAGCACCGCGCGGGGCTCTTCATTTCAGCCGACGAGCGTACCGGCCTCGTGCTGCCGCCGCAGCCTCCGGGGCCAGTTCAGCGTGATTTCGCACTCGGGCTGGCAACCCAGTCACAGACTTGGTCACGGATTGCGGTGCTGTTCCGCCAAGGGAACGGTGAAGGGCTACCGAGAGTGTTCCTGTGTGGACGGCTGGCCGCCGGTCTCTGGAGTGCCTGCCACTGAGTACTCCTTTCGGCTGTGTCTCCTCCACCGATCCTCCGCCTGGCCGGTCGGTAAGCCCATGCTGCCGTCAGAGAGAGACAGGTGCATGGCGAGCTTCCTGGATCGTAGCTACGCTAGCGGAAACCTTACGATCGTCCTAGCCAATAACATGACTTTCCTCCTGGGCTCTGTGGACAAGGTCTGCCATGAGAAGTCCCAGCTTTCTCCCAAAGACATCGTGGAGATCCAGAATACGGCCGAAGTCCTGATGCGCATGTGCAGAGCCATCGCTGTCAGTGAAGGTCGCGTCATGGCCAACGCACAGCTCGCCATGAGGCACCTGTGGCTTAGTCTGTCTTCCTTGTCTGAGCGGGACCAGCGGGGAGTCCTAGGGCTCCCCCTGTCCACCTCTTCTCTCTTTGGGCCTCACATACAGATGATCATCAAGCGCCTGGAGGCAGCAGCACGAGGCTCGCAGCAGCCCCGCACCTCCAACCCCGCCGTGAGCCGCCACCGCATCGCTGATGCTCTGCGGACCAGCGGCGTCCAGCCCCCTGGAGCACCCCGGCGCCTGGACAGACCGGACCGTCTTCCCGCCGATGCTCCCAGCTTGCAGGCAAAAATGCAAATAAAGGCCGACAGGCCCATTATATCTCCCAAAGAGCAGCAATCCCGGCTGGGCCCTTCTCCCTCCCTTCTCCCGCTCCGTGATAAGCGGCTGAGAATGGTGAGCGGAATGCGCACGGAACCGCCTCTTCACCGGCGCTTCCTTCGCGCTCTAGCTGCGGCTGCGGACGCGGGGCACAGCGGCGCGCTGGGGCCGCTAGCTTTCCCGCTGTGCACGCCACGCAAGCGGTGCGCTGGCGAGGTCCTTCCGGCACCCTGCAAACGCTCCAGGCTGCACTCTCCTCCGGCTTCGGCTCGGGTGAGCGTGATGAAGCGTCAGAGCGGCGACGCCGTCCCGGTCCCGGTCCCCACTGTGGGGTATCCCCGCCCCGGTCGCACCCATAGCGCTCTCAGCAGCGTTTGTTCGCCGGCTTCTGCTCGTGTTAGCATGACGAGGCGTCAGAGCGGCGGTGCCGTAGCGCCCCAGGCTGCCGACATGCAGCGCCCCAGCCCCGGCGCCACTCATGCCGCTCCCAGCGGAGTTTCTCTGCCGAGCGGCGGGCTCACGCCAGCCCGGGTTTCCGCCATAGAGCGTCCCGATCCTCGGCTTCCCCGTGTGTTGACACGGCGGAGCCTCGGAGCAGCGGAGCCCTGCCGTCCCGGGCCCCGCTATTGAGCGCTTCAGCACCACGGCCAGCGACCCGGAAGGCTCCGACTTCAGCACCAGGGACAGCGACCCGGAAAACTCCGGGATCGCGCTGCCTCTGCTCGGGTTGTCCCCAGCAAAGCGCCGGTCCACAGCCCCATAGCGGCTGCCCGCGCTCATTCAAGGGACGCCCCCTCCACAGCCCTTTCGCCGGGGGCCCCCGTCTCCCGAGGCCGGGGGGACAGGTGGGCCGTCCCCACTGGCCGTGGTACAGCAACTCACTCTCCGGTTTCACACGTGGCGTGCTATGTTGGGACCGCTTTCTCCCTGGCTGTCCAGGACGCTGAGAAATGGTTATGCCCTGCAGTTTGCCTGTCGCCCGCCTCTCTTCAGTGGCATCCTTCGTACGTGGCTCTCATGCCCTGCGGGGGCGGCCGCTCTCGAGGCGGAAGTAGCCTCACTCCTCCGCCGGGGCGCGGTCATGGAGCTGAGCGCTACAGAGGCGCACTGAGGTTTTTATTCCCCTTACTTCTTGGTCCCCAAGAAAAGCGGGGGTGTGAGACCCATTCTGGACCTGAGGGTCCTCAACACTCACATAGCCACCAGGAGGTTCCGCATGCTGACGGTCAAACACCTCCTGGAGAGCATTCGACCCGGGGACTGGATGATTTCGATCGACCTGACGGACGCCTACTTCCACATCCCCATTCTCAGAAGGCACAGAGCCTTCCTCCGCTTCGCCGTGGGGACCAGGTATTTTCAATACAGCCGGCTCCCCTTCGGCTACTCTCTCACTCCTCACACCTTTACCAAGTGTGTCGAAGCAGCTTTGGAGCCCCTCCGTCGTCGTGGTCTGAGGATCCTCACTTACATCGACGACTGGCTCATACTGGCGTCCTCTCATCAGGAGGCTGTGCTGGACACGACTCAGGTCCTGCACCACATCGAGCTCCTGGGGTTCATGGTGAACCGACACAAGAGTGCGCTCACCCCAGCTCAGAGCATGGCTTATCTGGGGTTGGAGCTGGATACGCTCTCCATGACGGCCCGCCTCTCCGAGGAGAGACGAACCTCCCTTCTCTCGACCCTGAGGTCTGCAATGACCGCACCCCTGGTTGGGGTTCGACTGATCAGGACCGTCCTGGGTTTGATGGCTGCGGCCCACCCAGTGGTCCTGACAGGAGTTCTGCTGCTTGCCGTTTTTTGGGTTTCGCTGCCGCTCCCCGTGTGTGGGTCGCGGGCCAGAGGTCTCCCCCCCGCCTGCCGCTGTGGTTTTCTCCCAGCTGGCGTGTATGTGTGTCGCTGCAGGAATGCTTCTGTACGTTGTGGGTGGCGCTTTGGTGCTTGAATGCCCGCCTCGTCCTTCAGGAGTTCTGCAGCCGTTCTGGACGTACGGCTTGTGTACTTCCATCTTACACACCAATCCCATCAGCAGGCCAGCTGGGAGAAATTTCATCGACCTACGGCCTTCGCCTTGGTGAGTACCACTAGCGAAGCCCGTAGGCGGGCTAAGCACTTACGAAGTAGAATTAGTAGTTACTGGATGTAACTCCAGTTCTACGAGTAAGTGCGTGCCCGCCTACCTGCTGGCCCAGCTGTCTGCTTCCCTTGCTTTACTGATGTCAGAAGAAGGGTTTGCTGTAGCGCTGTCCGAGGTTATGTACTCTCGGTGAGGGGCGTGGCGCTGCACCATCGCGCGTCGGAGATTGGTGTGTCGAGCTTTGTTGGTCTCAGTGGATTGGACAGAGCTGGAGGCGTGCCACTAGCGAAGCCCGTAGGCGTACACGCACTTACTCGTAGAAATCACAAAGACACTCTTTA
Organism: Salarias fasciatus; assembly: GCF_902148845.1. NCBI lineage: Eukaryota > Metazoa > Chordata > Actinopteri > Blenniiformes > Blenniidae > Salarias > Salarias fasciatus. Next base: position 15,644,643 of record NC_043756.1, read on the forward strand.
CTCACAAGGAAACAGACTCACAGATAAAAATATTATTTTAGAGAAAGCAGGTTGGCAAACAACTTCACTGAATGAGAAAAAAAGATGACTTTTCACATTGAGCTTCATTTGGACTTGAAAAAAATTGGAAAAAAAAAACCCAGAAACTTAACTGTCTGCATGTTAGCAGAGCACCAGCAGCACTAGTGCTCGGCATGTCTTTACAGAGGAGGTCATTGGGTCATTATCAAAGTGCGGAGACCTAAATAAACAAAACACACACGCACGCACGCACGCACGCACGCACGCACACACACACACACACACACACACACACACGCGCGTTGAAGGAAAATAGACTTCAAGCCTGAAACTATGTGTTATTGCGAGCATAGTGCGAGTAAATTGAAGCCATTACCTGTGTCGGCAGCTGTATCGATTGAAATTGGAGCATCAGCTGTACCTGACTCTGAACAACTGCTGTTTATGCTAAAAATAACTTGACATTTTTAACTGTGTGTGATGCTTCAGGCGGGAGTGGACACCCTTGTCTTGTTGGTGCTGTGATCACACCGGCAGTGACGTTTGGCTTTCTCCAGCTGAAACGAGCACTGGACTCATCTCAGCATTTTATCCGGCCAGCAGCAAATAAACAAACCAAATAAAAAACTGTCTCAATCTACGAGGGTCCATTTAAAAATTCAATAGCATTTCTGTCCGTACCGCCGTAAACGCTGAGAGTTGTGCTGGTCATAAACTGAGTGAATGCACGGTCGGTTTGAGCACATATTGCACAAATCTCCATGAAGCCATGTCTTCATCTCCACCTGCCTGTACAGGTTTCACATTGTCAGAAACACAATAACTCCAATCTCGCTCAAATGAGTGTGAAGCCAGTGATGCACCACCTTGTTACAAACATGTCACCTTTTGATTGATCCCAAAAAGCTTCAAGTTTTGATTTGTTTTGAAGGTGTTCACTCTGTTGATCAAGAAATTGGGATTTAGATTTTTTTGCTGTATGATGACGAGCTGCACTCAGATTAAAAAATCACAACAAAAGATGGAACACGGTACTAACCAGTCAGATTTGAGGATTCAAACCTACAAATGTCTGATGCTAGATCTACCTCTCTAACCACTCGGCCACCGCTGCCCTGATAGAGAGAGTCACTCAGTGTGGACAGACTGATTTGCTTTCATGACGCTCTCCAGACACCCCTTTCCCACACACAACTTCCCCTCGCTGTTCTGGAAGACCCCCAAAGCAAACAAGAGGCATAAATCTCTGCAGCTGCTCCGACCTTGAGGCCTTCTCCCAGCTGGACATGCCTGGTAGACCTTTAATGGGATGTGACCGAGGTGCAGCTTAATCAGCTGCCTGGACCACTTCAGCGGGCTCCTCTTGACATTGAAGGATAAACGGCTCGACTTTGAGTCTCCCCTGAATGGTTGAGCGTCATGAGTGACATCCTCCATCCTGGAGGGATAATTATGTATGTCTGATATGTGGATAGAACAACAAACGTGTTCGTGGAAAACTAGAGAAACCAAAAAGATCAGAGATACATATAAGAAATGACCTGAGACTGTGGCTCCATGTGGAATGAATTCACTTCATCTCATAATGTTTAGAAAAATTCAAATAAGCACATCAATCCAGATTGATTCTATGCAAAAATGCAACTTTCACATTGCTTCTGTTTTTGAATTCACTGTGTTCTGAACGGTGCTACATCAATACTACATAAATACAGATCCTTCGTCTTCTTATTTTTATTGATTACTTAAAGGTGTCAAAGCCAAATCATCGCTGTTTTGTTGAGGAAAGAAACGAGTGCATCATCATCATCAGCAGTGGTCTTCTAAAGTAACGGCGTCAGAGTCTGATGGTCTTTAAGATTCTCTTCTTTTTTCCATTTGTCTTCAGTCCATTTAGCTTTTTTTTTTTTTTTATCGCTGCTGCCTTTCTGTTTGTTTTGAGAGAGTTTCACTTGATAACAGCGTTCTGCTGGGATGTTAGCACGCTGTGAGAGGAAAACAGCAGCAGCAGAACAGATAGGAGTGGAGTTAGTTTGTTGGATCAAGTCTAGACATCTTAGACATCTGTTGTTAGACCAAAATGCTGCTATCTGGGTTCTTCTTCTTTTCAGTGCTGCTGTTATTCTCTTCTCACTTTGTATCCTCTTTTCCAGCCCCCATACGCCCCCCCCCCCCCCACCAACCTCCCCGGCTCTCCTCCCACGCCCATCTCCCCCTCCTGCCCCAACAAGTGTCTTATATTTCCAATGATGATTTAGCTCATAAATCTTGATAAAGCCACTGGCTGTTCCGTTTCGGTGGAACAGGAAACTCATGCTGCATCAGAAGGAGACAGAAGATGAAGAATGACTCCCGTTCATAAGTTTGTCCTCTTTCTCAACAATTTCCATCGTGTTCTCTGGGAAGAATCTTCGAGGCTACTTTTGTTTTTGTAATTGGAAAATATTTGAGAGATGTGCAAAAGTGTTCATCACCATGTCTGCTTCTGCACACGGCTTCATGTTTGTATCTAATCCATTTATCTGTTAATTGAGCTGCTGCTTCTTGTTGTTTTTCAGCCACCTAATTTACCATCATTATTAAATAATGAAACTATGAAAAAGACAATTTACTTCGAATAGCTAACTGGTAGGGAACCTGAAATCAACCCCCCTGAAAGAGTAGAATTTTATACCAGCAGAAGTGCTCCATGTGCAAAACTTGGCAGATACTGTATGTCTCATTGTCTAATAAAGTGGACTTCATCAGACTCTCAAACTTGAAAAGAGACCCTAATTTAATTTAATTTCCTATGCAGAAGAGGCTTTATTTTCATCATTATTTCATTCTGCAGTTATTTTTGTACCACTGATGGCTGAAAAGAGATTACTTTAGGCTTAATGAAGCATGTTGGGTAACCTCTGAGAAGCCATTCGGGATCTCTTTACCTCTAGAGATCTATTATTTGTTATCTAACAGAAATTTGTTTTCTTACAGAGAATGTGATCAGAGCTTCTTCACTGGCAGTCCAGAAAAAAAAAAAAAAAAAAAAATCCCAAAACGAAGCACATAGCAGGACAGCAAACACTCATACAACTCATAGGATTTATAATCAGATGACATGTGTGACATGTGTGTCAGTAACTGTATATAGATCAGCATTTGTTGTGTTTCGTCCCTGAGTCAGATGTAGGCGAGTAAATACTCAAGGAAGCTCATTTTTCCATTAAGTGGTCAACGGAACTGGAATGATCGAAAATGAAAACTGGGTATTTGGGGTGTTTTGCCCCTGCTGAGGGCAGAGCTGCAGTCGCAGTTTGAACTCCTGTCTGATAACAAGTGTGAGTTTGCATATTTTCCCTGTATGCGTTTTGGATTTGCTCTGCTTTCAGGTGTGTGTGTGTGTGTGCGTGCACGATGAGGCCGATGAGGAAATGTGGTGGCTGGTCATACAATGAAGGCTACTTTCATAAAAATACAAGCCAACAGGGAAATGTCACGCTATTCTCACTGGCCAGGCTGCCTCTTCTTTTCAGTTTTGACTTTCATGAAAAAAAAAGTACCTGCAAAACTGACAATATTTGAATTATGAAACATCTAAATCAAAAATCCATGGCTTCAACACCTTTATTTAATTTTGTTTTCAAGGGCTGGTGGGAAAAAAAAGAGGCTCATTATTTCTGACTGAGATTTTAGTTTTTAGATAATGCCGTTTTATATTTAGCGTGGTGAGATAGTTCAACCTGAAATTTAACAATGTGAGATTTATTAAGGAAAGCTTTCTGATTTGTTTTCATCAAAGGGATGTTTTATAATTGTGTTTTATAGTTGAACTTTTTTGAAGTTTTATATAAATGTATTCTTTAAATTAGTGGGACTGAAAAATGTTTGATCAATACGGTAAGTTTCCATTAGTAAAAATTTCCAATATCATCTGTCTGGACAACCGTGTGTTTATGGCTTTGTTGTGGAGCAGGACGGCTGCCTGAGTCTGGATACAGAGATCGCATTTGTGAGGGATCCGCATTGATCTGAGCTCTGTTTGTGTATCGAGATGTTCTTTCAGGCTGCGGGATGAAAAGCTGCAGAAGACAAGGGAACAGAGTGTAGATCTCATTTTATGCAGCTCGGTTTCTTGTTTCTCGTTAGCAGTTTGCTCGCTGGTTTTGTGTCGGTCATAAGCAAATGAATTTAATTCAATCAAACTGGTTCCCCCTCACAAATCTTTTGGCGAAATGGAAAGAGTATGTGGCGGAAATTATTATCTTATTCTTTTATAAGACATTTTATTTTATACTTTGTAATGTTCTCTATTCTTGTATCCTGCAAGTTTCTTTTTTTTGTTGAGTTTCATTGATGTGTAAATTTCATTTATACACACTTGAAATTGTTCGCACAGTGCCTGATAAGAAAGGACCAAGGACGGGCTTGTGACTCCTTGCACCTGCAAACCGCAGAACCATATCCATATTAGGAAGACGTGCACGCTCGTGCACATAGATGTTTTCATACTTCTCCAGGCTGGCTATAAGAAGTTGCCCCTCTATTCCAGTTTTTAGCTCTCTGTGCAGCACGGACTCTGCAGACACTTCTCTATTGCATGCAATCAAACTTGTTCTCAGTATCCTGACATTTTCCATTTGTTTGCCTCAATGACAAGAACATAAATGCACGGAAAGACACATTCATTTCATTTCTCTGTGAGACTGATTAAAAATTGTGAACTGGCGGTTTGAAAATATTTGCATTTAAAAAAACTGCAGAAACATCCCACCTTGCCCTTTCTCAAAACGCTAAGTACGAAGATCATTTGAGTTATTTTCAGTTCATTTCGATTAAAAGAAACATATCTTTCTTTCAGAGGGAAGAAAGCTTCATTTAAAAGATTCTGCGTTGGTTTCTGCAGCAGTGAACCTGCATGAATATCTCGCTCAGTCGGTACAGATGCAGATGTGAGGGAGAACACGTCCAAATAAACTCTCCTCCCTGTGGTTAACATTACGTCATCTTGCAGGTGCAACGATGACAAACGATTAACCACTAATGAATGCTTGTCGTCGCCTTAAAACTCTCTAATTGGTCTACGTTGTTGCGCCAGCGCCTCCTCTTTGTCTCAGCTGAGGCCATTGTTCTGCTGCGTCTCTCAGCCAGTGTTTTCTGTGCTAATGATGGATTTCCGCCGAGCAACAGTTGTTCCACCCTGCTGCTTTCACATATTCTGGGACGAGGCATTGGTTAATAGTATAGTATTACAGCCCAGGCAGTAGTTACCAGCTGCATGACGACACAGCAGGCCTGGTAGAGAGTGGAAGCTCTGGCCCAGTGAATGTTGTTTCAAGTGGCTGGAAGGCAGGGAGACGTTCTCAGAGTGACGGGTCACCTTTTCAGACATTGACCCCTTTATTGACGAGGCTTTCTCTGACACTGAGATAGAGAGAGACATTTGATATCGTTTAAATGTGCTGGACACTTTTCAGCGGTTCTGTGATGAGATATTTACTCCACAAATGTCTGTTGTCCAGATGTGGGTTTTTTTTTCTTCTTGAAAATACCTTTTAACTATTTGGAAATGCTTACACTTTTAAGAAGTGCATAGTTTTGGCAGAAACAGCAGCAGAACTGAGGGGAATAAATCACACAGAGCATCGTGCTGGAAGCCACTGTGTCGTGTTTTCCTGTCATGCCGGGTTTACTGTGGAGTGTGTGGAGTCATTTTGTATGACATGAAGATGAAACATCTTTTTTTTCCACATCCTGTCCTGTATTAGGGGAAAGCATTAAAAATGTCTGTCTTTTGTTGTTTTTAAAGACATTATTAAGCACCTGTTTAATTTATTGGCTCTCTGCACAGAGCACTTTGTTGTTCATGCCGTATGCAGTGATCTCACATTGTGCAGTTACAGACGCTGGAGCACCACTTCTCATCTGCCCACAAATGTATGTTGAACTAGTGTCTGTGTTATTGAGATGAACGCATTTAAAAACTTGTCAGAAATATTTTGAGTATTTCAGATCATTATGCATATTTTTTTTTATATAGTTGTTTAACTCCTGAGATGATTCCGTTATTTTTTTTTCTCATTGACTGTAGATGACAGATTATTTCATGCCCAATGAAGCATGTTCAGTGAGCTCTGGGAAGTCTTTTTTCTTTGGTTATGGCGATATTGTGTTATATACCAAACAAAAAAATAAATGCAATGCTTTTGTATTTGCTTCAATTTTTCATGAGCTATGCAATAATCCTGCTGTCTAATCAGCATTTTGATCTGCCACACTTGGAGTTCAGCTCATGAGAAATGGCAGCCAAAACAAAAGTGCTGCATATTTATTTTTGTTCAGTGCACAAAGAGCAACAGAGGGACGCATCCTACCCTTCTTCCAGAAAATCACACCCTGTTGTTTATAATATTCCACCAAGTTCCAACTGAACTAAAATGAAATCAATAAACTCTGATCCAAATGACCTTTCCTTTCAGTGGAGTAATACTTTTGATTAAATGAAATCATGAGTCATCGTTGAGTATTATTTTAAATATCTTGAGTGGCCTCTTGTTTGGGAATGATTATATGGTCACCGTCACTCTTTCTGAGCTGTATTGTATCAAATCGTCTTGCATCGTATGGGATCATGTTGTGCAGCATTGAATTGTCTTTTCATGTTGTATAGAGTCGTATCATATCATGGTGTACTGTAACATAGTGAGATTTAAGGACTTTAATGATTTTGTGTCATCTACCATCTCGCTTTGCGTTGCACTGTGTTATTTCAGGTTGTATTAATGTATCACGTTGTGTTATATTGTATTGAGCTATGTTGTGTCGTGCTGTATGACCCGAGCATAAATTTACTGATGAGAACAAGACTGCTAATATTATTGCCATTGGCATCGTTCAACAGATCGCTCTTTCTGTGTTTGTTTTGATTAATGTCTTTTCTCTGTTTACCTGCTGTGGTCACTTCAGGCCAAGTGAAACTGTTACCAAGGTCATCCTTCTGTAATGACATTTTCAATGGCTAAATGATATTTTCCACGTGAAAAAGGATTGTCATAAATATTCTAATTTATTGGTTGGATTAGCAGCATTTTGACAAGCAAAATGCTTCATAAATAAACTTCACTACATTTTCAGACAAGATGAAAGACTTTTGTGACTCCACTCAAAAAATGAAAACCCAGAAGATTAGCATATGAGCAAAGGTAAAGATAAGCAATCACATGGTGAACTGAGTGGCGAGGGAGCAGGGGTACCAGAAATATCTGGAATATGAGTATGAATTCTACTGCTGCGTGTCGGTGCTGTCGGGGTGAAACAAAAGGAAAATGACCAAGGAATAACAAGGGAAAGATCAAACAAGAGAAAGGCCTGGCTTTAATGGTCTCAGGTGGGAGCCAGTCATCCTCATCACCCTTCTCGCCTGCAGCGTCCTGCGAGAAGGGAACAAAGGAAAAGGATGGGCAGAAGCACAAGAGAGCGACTCTGAGATTCCAGCATCAGTGTGAAACCTGTTTTGACATTTGTTGGCTCGTGTTTCTCAAGTCTATCCTTCGAAGGCAATGCATGCAATTTCATGCTTGTTTTACCCGAAATTCAGTAAATGTGCCATACCATCATCTGAAACATGGGATTGGTAAGCAAAAATATAATTTTTTTTCGATTAGTTTATTGTGCAAAATATCATCTCAGGCAGAAGGAGGATGTTTTCTGCGTCTGAGTAATATGAAATGGGTTCATGTGTTCCTGTAAGCCTGGACTCTGTGAATTCCACACTGCACTGTTTGAAGATGGCAGAGACAACCTGACACTACAGTGAATTAGTTTGTTTAAAACACTACTTCATTCAGATCAGTCCTAATTAATTTAAATCATGAAAGGAAATTACTCTGTCGTACTTCTCGAGTCCTCTCGCTGAATGAATTCCTCTAGAACAATGCATGCACTGATTAAGACCAAATGTATAAAAACCATCTGAAGACAAAGGCTGAGGTTTTGTGACATTGAACAAGATTTCAACACTGAAGAATGATTATTGCTTTTTAATCTGCCTGGATTTATGCGTCATGTCAGAGGCGGAGAGGTGTTCAGCTGACGACGGCCTGCAAACACCGTCCCGTTCCAAGAGGACACTTTCTACATGGAAATGGTTTCAGAAATATTGATTCACCTCGTCTGCACATCTTCTTCCTGTCCAGGGAGAACATGCAAACTCAACACAAATTCTCACAGGTTCAATTCCCACATACTAGATAGATCACCTGCACTGCAGGTCCCTGGGCACGACCCTTGACCCCCATCAGCTCCCAGGAGCGTCCTCATAAGGCTTCCCACCGCATCCTACAATTAAGACAGGTTAATGTGGTGAAAAGGAAATTCCCTGGGAGGATTAATAAAATATGATTGGTTTGGTTACTGTCGCTATGAGGCCAGATTGCAAACCACTACAATGCTCTGCAACCAAACCATTAATAAAGCAGCAGCGCTTCTGGGTTTCACAGTAGGTATTAGAACTCGTGCTCGTATGTGTGTGTGTGCATAAAGTGTTATTTATAAAGCTGAAATGCTGACCACAGGAATTCCTCACACACCAAAGTACTCTACTCCTACCACACACACACACACACACACACACACACACACACACACACACACACACACACTTCGCACCAAGGTGAATTCTGTGCCGCCTTGTGCATTTCTCATTTCCTTTCCAGTGACATTTTTATTAAAAGATAAATTGTAGACAGAGCTCTGTGTAAAAAGAACATATTAATTCAGCTGTTGCTTAATTGCATCAGGGACTTAGCCGTACTCTCCTGTCCAATTTGCTACTACAATTCCCCGCAAAAGCATTCGGCCTGTGCCTAATCTGCAAACCCACCAAGTGTCTTTTTCTCTTTTTGTTGTTTCTGGATTTATGCTGGGATTAATAGAATAGAAGAGATGTAGCATCACTCAAATACCCCGGCTCTATCAATGAATTCAATTTAGCATATTCCTGTTTCTGACTCTCTCTGGTCTGAGTGTGCTGGGAGTAGGTTTTCTTTTTTTTTTTTTTCCATTTTTCGCAAAGTGCCATTATGGCTTCCAGTCTCCAGTCTGGTAGTTTGGTGTATTTTTTTGATTGACACACACCTGTACACACGACACACACTTCATTTTCTTTTTTGAAGATATGCACTTGAAGAAACTTCAATGTGACATAACACTTTTTATTAATTACATTGTATCACGACAGACTGGTCCACCTTCAAACCATCATCATCATCATCATCATTAACCAACATGACTCACTCTGATCACTGCCACCACGCAAACCCATGACTGTACAAGTCCCCTCAGCTGTGTGTGTGTGTGTGTGAGAAGCCTTCTGTGGCCTGTGTGTGTGTGTGTGTGTGTGTGTTCATCAGCAGAGCACAGATGGGTGACATCAAAACTTTCTGCCTCTCAGCAGCAAATTACAACCTGCTCGCAAAGACAAACATTAACTGCATCAATCAGAGCATTTTCCAGCTTTTAATTACCTTGTGTGCTTTGCAATACAGATGTTTCTTACATTTCGAAGAGCAGTTTGTAGGCATAGAAATGTCATTATTTAACATCCCTTTCAAGCAGAAATGTCACAGCATTTTGCCATCTGTTGTATTTTTATGTGTCTAGTAATCCAAACATCCACAAAACACCCAAGATTCTCTCTCTTTTTTTTTAACCATGGTGGCAGCAATGAAACCTCCTAAACACAAGAGACAGAGAGCACGGAAATAAAAAATAAATAAAGATACCAAGAAACAGCAATACTGCATGTAGCGAATCACAGTTTCATTTTTTTCTTCTTTTTTTTTTCATTTGCAGAGAAGCAGTTTTTTTATTTATTTATTTATTTATTGTGGAATTACATTCTTCTGGGCACTGGGGTTCCAGAAGCATCCAACCACAAAGGTAATCTTAAAGATGACCTTTATGATATTTCAGCTGATATTAGTTTAGGGATGTGTGTGTGTGTGTGTGTGAGAGAGAGAGAGAGAGAGTGAGAAAGAGTGGATTAAATGTGATATGGATTGTACCGCACTCACAGTTGCAATGTATATTTGCTCTATGTGGAATAAGCTTCAGTCTTCTGAGTCAGAAGGCGTGTGTGTCGGCCAAACTCAGCCCAAAATGATGTTAAATTGAGGTAATAAGCAAACGAAAAAGCTTTTTTTTAGGGGGGGATATTGCTAATGTACCTCAGTGACACCCAGGTGTTTGTAAGTCGTATCCAGAATAAAGCTGATTTTTGGACTCATAAATAAAGTAATTGATTGATTCTATACATCTTAGCTGCCATAATACCGACCAGTGAACAGCCACAACAAATCAGTCGTTGCTTCTTGTGTTGAATCGCTTTGCATTTGAACTGGGATTTTGGCTGGAGTCTGAACCCGGCCCACAGACCCATTCTGACTCACTCCAGCATCACTCAGCCTTCTTTCACCACACACACATAAACACACACACACAAGCACACACACATACATAACAAGGCACATACATGAACGCACCCCGGGAGTATGAGAAGACACCAGTGTGCCCCCGGGGCGCTGCTGTATGTCATTCAGCGTATTTCTGAGTCCCATGCAGCTTCCCATTTCTCTGCCCTCCACTTGTAAGACGAACGAAAAAAATAGTACAATCTAGATACTGACACAGTCTTGGACACAGCGGATAGCAATGCTTATTTCTTTCAGCAGCTTATTCACATTTGTACATGTATTTTTGTTCATTCCTCTTGCTGTGACTTCAGGTTTACAAAAAAGGAAAAAAAGAAAAAAGTAGCACTTCTAAGGACCAAAGTTTAGGACTATCACATACAGTATAGGCAGCATAGAAGAGGAAAGTTGGTTGAATAATCTATTTTACAGTAGGTCACTTGAATAAGAGAGAGAAAGAGAGAAGTCTGTGATTGTCAGTCCCTCCTGGTCTGCGGTGTCCATCCATATTGTTGTTTTTCCCTTTTTTTTGAATCATTGATCGATATCTTTGATCTGAGGGGTCAACACGAGGATGACCGACCCTCATCAGAACCAACGTTGCTCTCACAGCCTCTACTTACAACTGTTAAAACATCACCACCGTCCTACTCAATGCAGATTTTTTTTCTTTTTCGTTTTTTTTTTTTTAAAGGAAACACAGCAGGTACACGAACAGCACAGCCAGCTGAGATGTTGTTTCGATGTACGCTACTCCTTTGACATCAGAGGCGTTCGCGTGCGCTGCGTTTGTTTCTCACAGTTTTTTCCCAGCTCACACACAGGCCCTCACACACCCTGCCCTCCCGTTATTGCACTGAGTTATTGTGTGGCAAGTTTTTTTTGTTTTGTTTGTTTTTTTTTCTGAATAGTTTGAGTGTGCTCACTCAGTGCAAACTGGACTTAACTGTACAGCAGGGATGGATTCTGAGGACCTTGTTCGCTCGGGACTGTGAACGCTGCAGCGTTCGATACTCTGACTGCCGACAGCCGTTTTTCAGTTCGTCAGACTGTAGTGGTGACGTTATCCATCCCTGTTGTAGAGCACACTGTACACGAGGACAGGCGTGGCGACGGTTAAGAGGGAGCCTGACGTAAAAATACATATACACTCAAAATTATCTTACAGTTTTGCTGAAACTCAACTAAACCAGTGTTCAATTTCAGTCCATTTGTTGTTGCAAAAGGCAACTTTAGATATAAGAAAGAAATGTACAAAATGCTTCTTAATTTATAAATAATAGTACTACAAATCAACAAAATCAAACATTATCAAATCCACAAACATCAATACCATCAAGTGCTGTTGTCAATCAACAAATAAGACTTATAATTCCAGATTGATGGCTCACATCTAAATAAAACAGCGAATAGTGAAACCACAGTGTTTATGACTTTGTAATACGTCTGTAAAGAGTAAAATATGCACCAGAAAAATGTAAAAAGCAAACCGTAAATGTGTTCTCTTGCATGCATGTGAGCTGTTATATACAGAGTGTCTGCAAGGTATGTGAGCCGTGCTGTGAGTGAGTGAGGTGGTTCTCAATAATGGGGATGTGTGGTTCACTACTGAGTTTATTTTCAGTGTAAGCAGTTGGTGGACTGCCAGTAAAATGTGTGTGCAGATAGAAAGAGGTGTGTGTGTGTGTGTGTGTGTGTGCGTGGTTTAGGGGAAGCAATAGGAATGTGATGGGAGCGCAGAAGTTGAAGTTGTGGCTTACAGAACATCTGCAGGCCACAGTAATGATGGATGTTCGCTCTCACCTTCTCCCTGAGGACATTCACACCTCAAGCTCTCCGCTCTCTCTCCTTCTCCGCTATCTCCAGTTCCTCCATCTTCCTCGAAATGGCCCACTCGAATCTCACCGCTCCCGTCGTCTTCTCCTTTCTAGCCCATTGCTTCCGTTCTGAAGTCTCTCCCTTCCCCTCCATTTCTGTCCAATATGCGTTATTACGGCCCTTCTTATTTCTCCCCTCCATTGCTTCTCGTTCGAGGCCCCTCATGTTCTCTGTTTTCTTCTCCTTCACCTCTCTTGTCCTCCCCATCCCTCCATCCTTCCTTCATGGCCATAAAACAATAAGTCTTGAATGTCTGTGAGGAGACTGTGCTAATGGAGCCCATTAGGCTGTAATGAAATATACATTACACCATTACAGAGGACGGGGCCTGGCTAAAGCACTGCACCGCTCAAATAATAAAACATGCACAATTCAATTTCCTTCTCAGCCCATTCTGAGTGTCTGTCAGGGTGTGTGTGCATGGAGATGGAGGGATGATGGGATACGGTATACAGTGTGTGTGTGTGTGTGTGTGTGTGTGTGTGTGTGTGTGTGTGTGTGTGTGTGTGTGTGTTGTCCCGTCCAGAGCAGATGTGGTTTTCAAGGATGCCTGAGTGCTGAGAGCCTTGATGATTTAATATGGGTTGACCAAATGAACCACACCTTCTCCAGCACCCGCCGCCCACACATCTGACCGTGACGTGACCACTCCAAACCCGGCCTTTCTAAGTAACCGTTAGCCGCCCCCCCATTCCCCTTCCCCACCCCACCACTCCACATTACAGTCTTGCGATTGTTCGACGGCAGACAAATGAATCAATTGACCTCCGACACGAGCTCTTGACATCACAAGTGAAGCATCTGTCACTTAAGTGGTGATGGTGGTGTGTGTGTGTGTGTGTGTGTGTGGGGGGGGGGGGGGGGTGAACAGCAGCAGTAGTCATCATGTTACCCATTGCTGTGTGATGGTGCAGTCCAAGCCTGACTAAAATTAAAATTGAAGAAAAACTGTGGTAAATATGCAGGTATTGGTGCAAAAATCACATCATGAGTCTGTTGAATAGGCAGATGTTGTCGATCAGTGCCGAGCTTTTCTCTTCTCTAATTCTGGCTTTCAACATTTAAAGTTCTAGAGGATTAACGCAGGATTCTTCCATTACTTATTCACCGCAGCTTCTCAGTTAAGCCTCAGCTGGCTGATTGTTATTATGCATCAGCAAAATTGGTGAAGCAGAAATGTCTTTTTTTTTTTTTTTTTTTTTTTTTAATCACACCTCTTCATTTTGTCCAACAGGCAGGATTCTGTTTACTTTTCCTTCCTTTTTGTTCTTCATTCGTCCTGTCACATTTAATTGACTGCAGGTTAAATATCACCGGCGTCGCCTTGTTGAGTGAGTGCTGAACACTGATGTGCAGTTCTGACAGAGAGACAGACAGAAAGACAGACGGACGGATAGACGGACGCACCGACCGGGCGAGAGGGGGAACACAGTGTCTTTACGGCTCAACCTCTCTCGGAGCCATTTCCTCTGAAACGTCTCACCAATCTCGTATTTACATGCAAAGGATCGAAGCTTCGGGAAATCCTCTCGCTCGCTGCGCCTCCCTTGAAATCTCCGGATGTTCGGATGAGTCCCGTTGTCCGACGTTCAGCGAGGGATGAGTCAGTTAATTCAACGTCCTGTTAATCAGGTTTCATCAATTTAGCCCCAGTCAAGTTTAAAGCATTTAAAAAGAAGGGAGAAGCTTTTTTTTTTCTTTTTCCTCCAAAGTCAAATTACTCTTGTAAGTGTCTCTTCGGGAAGGAAGGAGGAGAGGAGCTGAAATGGACGAAGAGGAGGAAATTGGACGGGAGTAAAGAGACGACTGGGGATGAGTTGAGGAATTTTTTTTGATTGCCTTTAAGAGTTCGATAATAGCTTCACATCCTGTACAGCGACTCCCGACACACTCGCACACTTCAGTCAGAGGTGTCACAATGTCCAACCTAACTCACTCTCTCTCACACACACACACACACACTCACACACGCATGCAACCGTAAATGCACACACACGCTTGAGTACAGTAACCATCCCGACACACGCGTCCAGCGCTCCCGGTGGTCCTCCGGCCGCGTTCACCCCAGTATATCCAGGTATACGGGCGACGCCTTGGCCAGGTTGAGGAGCAGGCCGTGGATTTCTTTGATGTTGAGTCTCATGTGCGGCTCCCGCTGCCAGCAGCCCAGCATCAGGTCGTACACTTCTTTGGGACAGGTCCTGGGGCGCTGCAGAACTCTGCCCTGGGTTATACACTCTATCACCTGCACGGGAGCGGTCACACAGAGAAAGAGACGGACGTCAAGTTCAATAGCAGCGGTGGACTTGGACATTTGCTACTAAACAAAGCAAACCAGAAAAAAAAAAAAAGAAAACACCCACATCAATTCAAGAAGGAACTCGCAAGTTTGTGCACGGTAAAACTTCTCTGACAGTGATGGAGCACCGGCTCTGGAAACCTGCGTCACCTTGCTGCAGCGGCACACCGTGAAAATGTCACGGTGAATAAATTATTTACTGAAGTGACAAAGTTATGCACCGGAGAAGTGACCCATTCACATCTGATGTGATTTCACCGAAGCAGTGTGAGAGGGAACTCTCTGCTCTTAGATTTATTTACATATGCAGTACAGTAACGCTGGCGCTTCGACAGGCATCGATTAGAAACACACAAGCGCATCTCAGTTAATTACATCACAACAGAAAAGTGAATTTTCTTTGCATTTTAGATTTATTGAACATTAAATGCAATATTGATGCCATTTTAATTCTTTATTATTTAAGATTAAAAGCAATACAAATATAGTGATTAAAATCTAAAAAATGTGCACCTGTATCAGTTTTCAACATCTTCAGTAGGATGAGGATATGCTGTACCAGAGGCTTTTCATTAAGGCTTACCTACTGCACGCAGAGTAAAGCTCTCATTAAAAAACTATTATATATCATTTTCTAGCACACATTGAGAAAATCCCGGCTCATAATAAAAAATACGCTTTCTGTAATTTCTTTGAATATTGAATGCGCCCTGCTGTGTTCCTTCATTAAGCCCCTCAGAACATCTTCCAAATTACTAAATATAGATTGTGTTACACCTGAGGATTTTCTTTCAATACTTCAAATTGCTGAGGGTTCAATCTGTAAGACAATTTTCATTTGTTCCAATCAAAGCAGCGGCCCGCTCCTCCTCCACACACGCTGATTACTGTCGAGCAGATAAATATTTGATATATGAATCTGGAGCGAAAACTCCACATCCAGTGCAGAAGACATCCGAGCATTTGGGTCAGGAAGTGAGTGAAGTGTGAAACAGCAGAGGATTGATGGAGCTGAGGGGTTAATGTGTGTGTAACTGGAGTTGAGGATGTGCAGCGGGGGCAAAGGTGAAGGTTGAAAGGTCGTGACAGAGTCATGTTAACTGGAATAACAGCCTACGTGTTTAAATCCTGTATATTCAGCAGATTTGTGGCGTTGGTAATTTGTATTTTGTTTAATATGGTTTCGGTTTAGCCTTTTATTTATGTTTTTGGTCTTAAATGGCGATCTGTCTGTTCCTGCTCTTTACAAAATCACACTGAGAGGAAATCTTCAGAATAAAGAATCTATTGTTATGACGTTACTCTTAATGCAATTGTGCAGCATTCATTCTATTCATTATCCAGTATGAGATAACGCCGACGTTCAGTTCTCGACATGCTCCACACAACAATTCACTAAAGACTGAGTGATATAATCTGTGAAACTTGGCCTCATGTCTATGTTAATATGGAGGAAACCTTTTTTTTTTTTTTCCCCAGCTGCAAATCTGTCATTTCTATGGTTAAGACAACAGCAGCAACAACTAAAGAGAAACGGCAGGATTATGTGTTGCTGTGCCTCTGGACCACTAAAGTCAGTCTGAGCTCTGACAAGAAACCCGTGAGTCCTTTTGAAAAACGGGGCTTTATATTCTCCTCCCTGCTCCTGTATCAGCTTGATGCTGAAGCCTGACAGCATCACCTTCCTCTCTGCTGCGCTTTAAACGGTGTGTCGGAAAAGCACAAAACTAAACGGAACAAAGCAGCGTAACAGTCCAGAAAAAACATTTAGCAGCAGCTGTGCTTTTTCCTCTAAGTGTCGTGTGAATAGTTTTCACCCCGGGACTGTGACGCAGTGACATTCATGAACTCATAAACAACTTGGAGTCTGTGAGCGCAAAGTGCTGTAGTTTAATAAGAGGAGATGACTCAGAAGCTTTCACACAAAACTGATCAAATATTTAGATTTACTCATGCCGAAGGGCTTTTTCCTCATATCTTGGAGCTGCAGCATCTTGTCTGCCATCACTTATTAAGCTGAAGGTGCTTCCAAGGTAACATTCTCAAAGCTGCTGCTCACTTTGTCACGAATCGGCTATTCTCACAAACTTATCTCTCTAACTTTGATCTCCTTTCCACTGGCGTGTTTACAAAAGCAGACCCATATATAATAAATGACGGCGCTGTACCTCATTATTGGAGAGCTGGTACCAAGGCTGTTTCCCGTAGGTGAAGATCTCCCACAGGACGACTCCTAGACTCCAGACGTCGCTTTCTGTTGTGAACTTTCTGTACATGATGCTTTCAGGAGGCATCCAGCGGATGGGCAGCATGGTGTGACCTCCGACCTTTAAAAGCAGAACACACGAAAAAGCAGAAAGTCAGTATTTGCAGGCACATACGAAAAATATTACAGCTTATCAATAAATGTAAAATATTTGGCTTTTAATATAATTCTTCCAATATATAGTTTCAAGTTTATCTGATACTTAAACTATTTCATTTTGGTATTTTTTAAAAATCTCATATACTGCTTTATCCGGTTGAGGGTAGTCTGGGAGATCAGGATCTGATCCCAGTTGAATATAGCTGAAGATAGAGTACAAACTAAACATTTCAAACACTTTTAATTACAATTTAGAGTCAGCTCATCTCCAATGGCATGTTTCTAAGTCGTGGGAGAAACCAGAGTGGTGAGGAAAAAGCAGTCACGCACAGTGGGGAAACTTGCGAACGCTACTGAAAAGAGCACCCGATTGGACATGAACCATAAACCTCTCGGCCCTGTTCTGTTCTATTTTACTCCATTCGGTGACATCCTGCAGCTGTGTGGTCACGCCGTCTCACACACTCATCAGCCGGAATGCATTTGAAGGGAGGTTCCGCTCCGCCGCGCTGCAGCCCGGAGCGTTTCCTGGAGTGAATTTCGGCGGTATTTCCAGGCCGATTGCATCATCCCGGTGACTCCCCTGCATCGCGCCGCCGCCGATAATTTTGTTTCAGCTGAAAGGTAAACTGTTGAAACAGCAGTGGCCTATATTCCCCTCGAACACAGAGGGGGGTGCGGAGCGCACAAAGGGAGGTGCTAATCAGCTGGCCGGCAAACACAATTACGGGATAAATGTGAGAAATTGTTAATGTGTGACCAGGTTCGAAAAAAAAAAAAAAAACACTTCTCATGTGTAAGCCAGCAGAATCTTCACACTTTGCATTTGTTGTTCACTATGAGCGCCTCCAGGCTGCGGCATGTGCTGCTGGTGTCCCATGTGTCTGCAGATGAATTAATTGAATAATTATTTGATTAGACTTTAACTTTGGAGCATGAAGAAGTGCGTTCCAGTGAATCTGGGCGAGCCGATGCGGTGCGGGACCTCACTGTCGCTCTGACTGACATTTGGTCGTTTCATTACGTACTAATCTGAGCAGAGTCTTTTCGGCTTGTTAATTTGTCAGACTCATTTGCCATTTCTACTGTTCACACACGCCGACAGTTCATTTCAGCTGAGAGAGCCGCTGGGGCTTAAATCCAACGACGCGGATCACGACGTGACCTTTTAACGCCGCGGCATGGATATACAATAAGTGACCACCTTTTCCATAACCGACACACTAACACGCAAGGACAACAGAGGCTGTACTCATTCATTATTTATCGATTTCATTAAACTGGGAGTGAAATAAACTGTGAAGTGACTTGTTTTTCCCTTCACGATTAGGTGGAAACATGAATATTACAAATTGAAATTCTATCAAAATAAACATTTTATAATCCTTATTTTGTTATCCTGTTTTTTTCTGAAAGTAGTGGCACACATGCTTGGAGACTGTCTGAAATTCAAAAACCACCACAGAGCAGACAAAAGGGCTCCACGCTCATATTCCAGTCATCATGGAGGTCTATCCTGCAGTACAACCTTCCAGTCGCAGACAGGATTCAGCAATGTGTCACGTATTTGGAACAGAAGCTTCTCAGAACTGTCAAAAACACACCAAGAACTGCCAGATATTGAGAGTTGATGTTATCTTGCGAAATGGGGCAGAATCACTCACTCACTCACTCAATAATCTTTTTGACAATTTTATTGCTATTATATTTAAATAAATCAGTCACGATAAGTTTAATACAAAATCCCTGCTTATTAGTGAAGCTGTACAATGTAATAACAAAAATATACATATTGATGCTCTTTTATAGACATTTAACCTTAAAGTCTGGATAAAACACAGACAACCACAAAACCCCCTTTGAGAAAATTCAACAGGAAATTAAGATGTGCTTCAGTCTGAAGTCTTTGTCTGGAAACATTCCCTAGAGGGAATGTTTTCACACCACACACACAGACAAAAGGTTAATGCTCACTTCTCAAGATCTGACAACTTTATAGTGTTCATCAAATTTAAAAAATATATATTGTTTTGTAAATATACACCTTATATTGTATTTTGAGCTCACTCACTTCAGACGAACTGAAATTGCCATCATATAAGTCAGTTGAGCATCAATAAGTCTTTTAACAACTTAACCATAAAATGTCAAGCTGTCAGAAACTCAACAGCATTATCAGTGTGTAACTCTACAGTTTCAGGATTTGGAACTTTATTCAGACTCATTTACTCGTATCCGATAAAAGCACATAATTTATAAAAATAGAAAAGAAAATTAAAATTTGCTGTTCTCTTGAAAGAAAACATTAGTCCTCATTCCCTACGGCCAGATTAAAAACAAGTGATTTACTTATTCAGTAAAGTTGGTTTTGGACTGTGGATAATGTGATCCTCGTGTCTGAGCTGGTGATCAGGTTTTTCCTGATGGATCATCAGTGAAAGGTGTTCCTCTAGGAGTCACTGTCTGGTGGCATTCGAACCAGCTTGTGAGCTAAGTGGGTGACATGAGGAAGTAAAGAGATTACTTTTATTTATTCCAGTCAAACGTAATGTTAACGGCCGGCTTTTTCAATTTATTGAAAAAGTTACTGAAGGAAATGTTATTTGTTACTACCCACCTCTGATCAATTCTCTGCAACTGCTTAGACATTCCCTGCCTCTCTTGTCGGTAACTCTCATTGAGTTTCTGTCTCACTTCCCTCCGTCCACTCGGTCGGTTTTACGGGCGAAGCTGCATTCGTGGCAACATCCAATAACAAATCTTTCAATATCTGACATGACGTGAGCCCGACATCAAGGAATCCTGGCGCTCGCCGCTTACTCGAGGCACATGTGCTAATAAGGTCGCTTAATGATGTTCTTCAAACTGGCGCATTTTTAAAGCTAAATCATTTTAA
Organism: Salarias fasciatus; assembly: GCF_902148845.1. NCBI lineage: Eukaryota > Metazoa > Chordata > Actinopteri > Blenniiformes > Blenniidae > Salarias > Salarias fasciatus. The sequence goes on from NC_043756.1 coordinate 15,664,550, forward strand.
TCCACTTTGCAGCTGATTTTATTTGGAGGCTTTATAAATTGTAATTTCAAAGCTATACTTGCAAATCAATTTTTCACCTCCTCAAGATGGAAAAAATATGTTTGATTGATGCTGTTTTATATGAAATGATAAAGCGGAGCCAGGTGAAACCTAACATAGTGTCGTTGTTTGCTCCTCTTACTGCTCGCCTCCGAACATGAATCTAGCGGCCGATCCGCGCTCCACTGCTCCACGCAGATAGCGCAATCCATTTCCTCGGGTTTATGCCCGTTATTAACGACTTGGTGCCTGCACTTGGCCTGTTTCGGTGTTAGTCAGTGGGTTATTTAATGGAGTAATAAAATGTGCACGGTCACACAGATAGCCATCACGTTCACTCTCACGTCCGGGGAAACCGATCCGCCTGCATCTCTGCAGCTCTTCCTCTGCACACCCAGGCCTCCGCTCCTCACCTGGAATGCTGCATCTTCTTCATTAGCAAATGTTTTTTTCTGTCAAATCTAAAAATGCTTTATTAGTATGCTGGCAACACACTGCAGAAAACAGTAGCATGAGGCCTGAGACGGTAACGCAGAGCACATTGCTTTGTGATTCAATTATTTATAAGGCATATTCAACAACTGTGTTTATCCTACAACATACATTTTTCTCCATTGTTGATAATCCTAATGCATTAATTATAATGCTCTGTATAATGTATGATGTTTTTTTTTTTTTTTATTTTTTTTTTTTTCAAATCTCATACCTATTTTCTGTGCCACACTTATCCTCTCATTCAGTATTCCAGCACGTCGTCCATCCTCTGGGCCAATCCCAGTTTACAAAGGGTGAAAGACTCCATAAAATACTCCACAAATCCTTTATGCCGGATGTCTCCTTTAACTCTGTTAGGTTCAGTTGTAATGTTATATGGTGAACGCATTATATATTGGGCTGGAGTTCCGTGTGTGTTTTACTGTGTTCCAGTTCGTTGAGGTTTTGGATTCCCTGATGTTCAATAAAAAGAGTCCCGTGATCTGCTCTGTCCGGCCTTTTGAGTTCTTCCTTCAGTCGAGACAGTTTCACCAAAAAATGTAAACACGTATTGAGACCAGATTCTGTCAATGAAGTAAATATGTTCTTAATTGTCAGTATAATTAGTCTGCATTTATATTTCTTTCTTTTCAAGCAAGTTTTTGTTCTTTTATAGTGATTTACAAAGTAAAGTTCTATAATTTTGCATTAATAAGAAGACAATTGTATTTACATCTTTTTATTATATTTCACCATGAAAATGCAGAGAAATTTTGTAAGTATTATTTTGTAAATCACACTGCAGCACATTTTCACAGTTTTTTTCTTTTTTTTTTAATCACATTTCCAGTGAAAAAACAAGTTAAATGAGCAAAATGAGTAGAAATATTTACACTCACACTCACAGTTAACACTTCCTAGAAATAAAGAATCTGCGATGACACAAATATCTCATTAATATTTGTGTGTGTGTGTGTGTGTACATGTGTGTTTTTGATTGCACCATCAAGAAAGAAATGAAGCTGCAGTCTTTGTAATGCAAGACTGTACTCTCTGATACAATAAGAGACATTTAATTAGCCTGCAGTTATGCCAACAAGCTGTAACAAAATGATAAACTAATGAGAACCAGGTTAGTGGGCCGACAACGTTTTCCACCGATGACAGAGCATCTCCATCATCCTGTTATACCATCAACAGACTAAACTAAAACACATGCATCCAAATATTAACAAGGAATTAGCAGCGAAGTCCAGCTGAGCCTGTTGCTGGTTGTTCTGTTCCAGCTAAATTATTCTACTCTGCTCTATTGATAGTTTTCTTACATTATTTATTTACTGGAGCATCAGAACCTGTTTATATCCATTAGTCTTTTTGTTTTATTCATTATGGCTGATCATTTCCCCTGATGGCCTGAAATATTAATGCATGGCTCCTGAACTGCTGAGCCACGTGATTTTTTTTATGTTTGTTAACTGTGTGTGTGTGTGTGTGTGTGTGTGTGTGTGTGTGTGTGTGTGTGTGTGTGTGTGTGTGTGTGTGTTTCTGAGTACTCAATGTAGACAGTGAAAGGAAGAGTGAAGGGTCGCCCCTTCAAAGAGGCTCCAACAAAACTGAATTTAACTGAATTTAATAGAGAACAAAGAATAAATGGGTGATGTTCAAGTTCCAAAAAATGTCATCGTTATTTAAAGTCAGTCGTCATTTCTCTAAAAATTAGTGTAGGTGCTTGAAAAGCAACTGAAGACTAAAAGCCAACTCCTTTCCTGTAAAATAACAGGGACAGGTTGAACCATCAACATGGAGGAGTCACGCTGACATTTGTTTTGGCGCCGGACAGTCATTCATTTTGTTCTAGAAATATGCTTTGAATTTTTAATATCCAGTTATCTTCAAATACAGACATTGATTTGTTAGGATTCAGCATAAAATGTGCTAAAATGCAGAGTTGTGCAAACATATTGCACTTTCAGCTCATGTGCGTTTTGCAGGTGATCAGCTAAAAGTAACAGTAAGTGATATATGCGAACAGGAGTATGCAAATAAGAACTTTATGAGCACCAGGCCCTGTTTAATCAATGATCTGCTGGAAATGGTATCACCTCAGTGTTCATCTTCCTGTACTCACCATAGAGCGAGCGAGTTGATGCTGAAGATGTAGAGTTAGGCATGTTTGTGAAGGAAGTTATTAAATATACCGGAGTGTTACGGCATCATCTTTGCTGAAGGATGCACCAGTCAGAATGGCATATTCAAATGCATTAAAAACATAATCAATCATGAATGACAAATCCATTTCCAATAAGCAATGTGCGTTTTTATACACATACATTTTTCGCAGATAAGGCCCAGTATATCAGTCTATAGTCTGTGAATGTAGTAAGTGAAACACTTATTTTGTTTCCATTAATCATCTTTTCATGATTTTGTCTCTAAAGAAAAACAACATTTTCCTGCGCTGCACAATTTTCTTGGTTTGTACTGCAGTGAAGCAGTTTGCCCAAGCTGCATATCAGTTGATAAAAAACATTTTTAGAAAGTACTGACAATGAGATCAAACAGCAGTGAAAGTGAGATAAACTATCGCCATGCAAACAGCAGCAGAGATTTCTGGAGAATTCTCCTCCAGTAAGCAGGAGTTTAGTGAAAAGGTAACAAAGCACAACCAGTGTTGGCTAATGTTGGAGCTACGAGTATGCTCAATGAAGCCAGCAACATCATTGGTTTAATGTACAAGAAGAGTATCAACTGTAACTCACCAGTGACAAAACAGTGATCAGTTATTCTTGTGTAAATAGTGGCGGCGCTGCAGAAAACCTCACAGTAAACCTTCTTGTCACTGGTGAGGAGAGGTGCATCAAATATTAAGAGAGTCATCTTTACAGTGCAGCAGTCTGAGGACCAAACGCTTTCAGTGACTCTCTGAAGCGGAGATGCTGCATCTCTTCCTATCATCAGCTCATTCCCCGTTTTCTCTTTGTTGTCAGGAGCTTCATTGTCAGTCTTTGTTGTCCTCCGCTGTTCACGAATCACTCTCACTCTTTCTGTCTCCCCTCACTTGTTCTCACCTCCCTTTACCGTCTCTGAGCCCTCCTCCTGTCTCTCTCTCTCTCTCTCTCTCTCTCTCTCTCTCTCTCTGTCTCGCTGTGTCTTATAAATATGCATCATTTCAGTGAGACCGCTGTCTGAGTGTTCCAGGAAAGTCTTTTTTAAAAAAAAGGGGGGCCAAAATAAAAGCAGAGTAGGGTTGTGAGCTTTCCGTAGTGATCTCATGGAGGCTGTGGTATCCACGGCAACTGCCAAAAGAAGGCTTTATGGGATACGGTGTAGGAGGGGCTTATGTGACGAACTCCGCCTACTCTCTGTTACTAAGAAAACGTACCTTAATCGCCCTCGGTGTTGCTATGGAAACACAACACTCTTTCCAAGAGTGCTGGTGTCAGCATGTGCGTGTGTGCGTGCGTCCTAAAAAGAAAACGGCTCATTCTCCCGGGCCAGCTGAGACGCGGTACAGTAGATGGCGTACACATAGGCGGCACGGTGGTGCAGTGGTTAGCACTCTGGCCGCACAGCGACAAGGTCCTGGTTCAAAAACTGTCAGGCCTCTCTGTGTGGAGTTTGCATGTTCTCCCCGTGTGTGTGTTTGTATCCTGCCCTCACACTCAGTAAGCTGGCATTGGCTCAAGCACTGCATGGCCCTGAACAGGACTGTCGACATAGAAGACGGATAGAAGGATTTTGTCAATGTCACGTGAAAATATCTGTTGAGCACTTCGGTGTAGCTTCACTGAAACTGCATAAACAACACAAATCCTTGCAGCAGCTACTTTCCCTGTCATTGAAGCAAATTAAATTAAAAGCCCTGTAAGGAAATTGCTCATTGTTAATTTAGATGGAATAAGTGAATAAGGGTCCAGTTACACATCACAGCATTGTATCATTACAGGGTAAACGGGGAACTGGCACAAACAGGTTGTACTTCAGCACTTTGTCCACGATCACCCCTAATTGGAAGCTCATCCTCAAACAGTATATGTTTTAAATTCCTTCCAGCATTTTATATTGTTTTTCTCTCCAGACAGTGGCCAAAACATTAAGAAGAAGCAAATTCATTTTTTAATGAAGCAAATAATTGGATGACACATCTGTGTGCCTCGGTGGAATTAATACATCACAACTACTCATGTTACTGTAATTAGGTAATATTTCAAAATTTCATGGTCAAACTTAATGTTAATAATATAACAAAACAACCGATATGAGTGGTTTGTCGAAACCTTAACTTAATTAATCTGGGTAGAATTTTTCAACACTCACTGTAAACCTCTTTCTGTACATCACCAGTCTTCCTGCCTACCTCCACACACACTAACTACAACTTAAAGTGCTTTGTGCCATATTTGTTAGATGGAAGGGGCTTAATAAGTAAGCATCTGAATATACAGTAACAAGAATTATCCTGTACGTCGTCTTCTCTCACTTCCAGCGCCTTCAGGAAATAAAAAAAACAAGTAACACAAAAATTTGAACTCTTGTTCTTGAATTCTTGTTGCATTTATGTTCGGTATGCAAGTAGATGGAAAATGTGAACAAACATTTTCCCACTGTGGGTATTTTCTAACTTTTGTTTGTCGATCTGTTGCAGAATTTTCTGCTGAAACTCCACTGGTTGAAGCAGCTTGTAGCAGCAGTGACATTTTGAGGAGAAGTGAGACGACTGTCTTTAAATTTATGACAGCATAAACCATGACAAGATATCACCATCACTTGGTAGGGATGGAAAAAAAAAACAAAAGATCTGGAAAAGACAGAGACAACCTGAACAGGAACATAAAAAGGCGCCTGAATGGAATCTTGTCGCTGTTGTTTATGTTAGTAGTTATGCCATTAGATATTCAAAAAACGTATTTTTATCAAATCATTAGTTGGTTAAATGAGGCTTTACGTCTCAAGAAAAAGACAAATACAGCACTGTAGACTAACATGCCAGCAGTGTCGCCTTCGTGTTGATTTGAGCGTGGTCATCGGAGACGGCGGCGCTTTGTTTATGTACTCCTTCACATTTACCCGTTGCAGGTGCTCCATTAGGCTGCTGTTTGTCTGTGTCGGTCGAGACCCAGAGGTGGGTTGTAAAAAATAAAACAAGCCTAGTTGCTCTGTGGAGATGGTTTAGCCGAGCCCTGCTGCCGATGTTTTTATTGTTACAGCCTGTGTCAGCAGCGTAGAAACGGTCTGCCTGCCTCACACTCTCATTTTCCTTCATCCTACACATTTGGGCATAAAATCACTTTCGGGAGAAAAGAAAGCGATGCGCTGTGGCATACTGACAGAGCGCTTTCACCTCGTCCCTCCCTAACTACGAGCCGAATCCTTCTCACACACACACAGGATCCACTTATGCATATATTAAAAATGGGGGGCAGAGATTCTCCAGGTTTGCTTCAAGGCATCGTTTCGGTCTTGAGAAGTGCTTGTTGGGTTCATTGTGTAACGGGGGATTCAATGACGTCATCACAGCCCCTTCAGTTCTACGCCTCTGCTTCTATTTCCTCACACACACACACACACATACACACACACACACACACACACACACAGATATATATATATATATTCCACGGAGGGAGGGGGAAGCCAATTCCTCTATGACTCATCTTTTCTCCTGTCTGACGCAAAAGCATGACTGGATCCCTACGCTCTACACCTCCCCACACGCACGCACGCAAACACACGCACACACCTGTCTCTCCAGATGCTTAAACATGACAGGATCGCTGTCTTTTACCTCCCACCACCCTGTTCCTCCGCACTTGTTTGCTGTTCCTCCGCTATCTGTCTACCACTCTGCTATTTTTTTCTCCTTTTGTCATTTCTTGCCGCTTCCTGCTCTTTGTCTGGTACATTGTGCTTAACTAAAGCTGTGGCTTCTGTATTGTTTTGCGATGGCGTCTCCACGGGCTGCGTCGACTCCAGACCTCTTTCGCCTCAGCGTATGTTCCTGCGTCGCTGTATTACTGCCTTTCTCCCCTTTTGTATATCCTTGTTGTGTTTTCTCTCTCGCCGGCCTCCCACTCCCTTTGCTGCCCCTTACTCCCTCTTCCTGCTGCTCCCCACATCTCTCTTTTCCCTCTCCCTCGCTCCGTCCTTTCATCTCTTTGCCACCCTCCTGCCTCCATCTCCCACACTTCCATCCCTCTCCTGCACCCCCCTGCCTCCGCCACCGCCTCAGCATACTAAACAGAAGTTCTCTGATTACTTTTCTTTCTGAGAAACGTTGGCTTCAACTCCGAAGGCTCACCGCCACTACTGCCTTCGCCCGTTGCCATGACTACAGCCTCAGCACTTAGCTTTATTGAGGAGGGGTGAAAAGAAGCAGGAGGAGGAAGAGAAGGAGGAGGAGGATGAGTGGGGAGGCTGCTCTGTGTCGTCACACAGAGACAGAGTACAAAAGAAAGCAACAGACAGGAGACTTTAATCGCTTTCCACGTCCTAAATTTGATGCTGTGTGGAAGTAATTATTCCAAATTTGCTCTCAGTCATAAAAAAAAAATGAATTCTCCATGTGAATAAAATTGAGGGTCTCATACTTTCAAGCATATTTCTGTGGATAACTAATGTTTTTTTTTTTTATTGTAGAGAAGCGAAGAGGAAATGAAAAATATGCTGTGTTCACTGGATCCGATGTAATTTTAAAAGTAGAGAGAAAAGGAATGTGTAGCTTTGTCTGCCAAATTAGTTTTAGTGGAACCACAATTATTCAAGGACACTGCAATAATACCCATTCAAATCAACATATGGGGAAAAAAAGATGCAGCAATTTCCCAATAAAAACTGCTGGATGAGAGACGATATTGCTGAAAGCAAATTTCCCCAACCATCCAATCAACCATCCAATCAACCATCCAACCAACAAACCCACCAATCGACACCTGTAAGAACCTGAATCTATTTCACCAGTACAGACCTGTCCTTCAATATCTGAAAAAAACATTGCAAAGTATTAAAAAAAAAATGTTTTTTCCATTTCATCTGATGTTTTCATATCTCTGCCTTCTCCTCTGTCACTGTGAGTCACGTCACACAGTATATGGTAGAAAGGACGAAGGAAAAGGACAGTCACTGTCCATTTATCAATAATATTTAATAGAATTTGGCCGGTCTGAAAAGTGGCAGATTGACAAACTGAAAAAAAACAAAACAAAATAAAAACCTCTTACCTCTGAGAGTCAGTGAAGTAAAAATGCTAAACACACATTCACACATACAGGAGTTCATGTCCCTTCAAAGTTAAATTAGTTAACGGCTCAGTAATGAAACACCTGGTCAGGCGACAAAACAAAGACATCTTTAAAGAACCACCTCCTGCTTGTCACGCCACGCCCACTTTCCAATCACCAATACGCTCCTGGTTGGTAGCATTAGAACGATGTAGTAAAATACAGCATGCAGCCAGTAATTTATCGAGTGAAATGTCCTTTTTTTGACAGGTGGATTATCACTTTAGTTACTGGTCATTAAAGACAACGTCTCAAGATGGAGTTATAGACGTGAAGTATCCCGGCGCTCTGCCATCAGGAGGATCTGTGGGGAGACAGCGCCATTCTCTTGTCTCATGCTGACCACTAATAAAGTGCTGGACTTCTCTATATCTCTTGCCAAATTTCAAATAAAGGCCTTCCTGTTGATACAGATAGGGATCAATAGACAAGTGGATAGGTTTTAACTTACATATTTTCCTCTTGTAGAAGTCCAGGTTTTTTTTTTTTTATAATACAGTAACGTTTGTTTTCTATTGTAACGTTTGAATAAATACAATTGAGGCTCATATAATCTTGACACATCCTGTGAAATTAACTATTTTCTGTCTCAAGCAGCAGATTTAAAGTTAACTTTGTATGATATATCTTTTGCACTCTTTGCATGAGCCCTAATGATGCAATTTTGATTCCTCTTGTAATCGTGTCCAAAGTCTTCAGTAAAAATTAACAAAATGGTTTTTGTGGGAGTTTCTGATTGAATTTGTGTGATTATCAATAATTAAATAATGTGCCTTTGCTTGTCATGTTGCTGTCAACCAGATGTGAAGAGACGGTCCGCAATTCAAAATGAGCACCTGTTTAATAAAAGAAGGATGAATACATCATATAATTAAAAAGGCTGTTTGTGTATTGGCTGTCAGCGGCGCAAACTGCAGCAATTATCGAAATGAGCAGCACTTCTGTTCTGTCAGCACACGCTACGACATAAACTGATCCAACAGGACATGCTAATTATTTTCTCTCGCCATGAGGTCATTGGAATATTTTACAGCGTGGGATCACAGTGAGCTCCACATGTGTGTTTAATTCCCCTGCACTGTGCTGCACTGTGCTCAGCAAGCATCTTACTGCGACCCGGTCGGAGTCCGTCAATCATGCCCATGCAGGGAGTAGCAGAGAGAGAGAGCGATCCATGCAGCAGGGAGGAGGGAGGCTTCAAAGAAGGGCCAGAAAAAATGTCGACACATACACCTACCCTGTAGTAGTCAGTGCTGTACACGTCTCTGGACATGCCAAAGTCTCCGATCTTTACCAGCAGGTTCTCACCCACCAGGCAGTTCCTGTAAGGATGAAAAACAAACACGTTAACAAAGAGAAAACTCCCTCTATTCAACAAAGAATTTGCATTTTTCATTAAACCAAGATGAGACAGACAAGATAACTTTTTTTTAAAATCACGATTTAACAGTGGTGAACTGAAAAAAAAAAACAGACTGTTTTGTTAATTATTTCAACACTATTGTAGCAATGAATGAATTCCTCAAGCAGACTCTTATTATCTGCTTCAGATTTTCAGACCATCGTTTCCAGAGGCAAGATTTAGCGCTTGACTGCATTCATCCTTTTCACGGTCACTTTATTCATCAAACTAAATTGGTTTTTCATTTACAAATTATGCTCCCATGAATAAATAGACGAATTGTGGACCAACCACCTACAAGAATTTCAAGGGGACTGAGGAATATAGCTTACAGTATTTCATTAATAGATCTTTTACAACTCTAAACACACAGGATTAAAATGGTTTGGGCTGGAACGTAAATTTAGAAAATTCAAACAGGATTTGAGATTCCATACATCTAACGATCTTTAGCAAAAAGCACTGATTCTATGGCAGTTTGGACAGGATCATAAATTTACCAGAATGCAGCTTTTAAGGTAACAACACTCAAGACAAATTGCCTGTTTTTCCAATTTTCCACCATGAAGAGAGCTTTGCTCCAGAGGATACGGCCCTGGATCAGATTCACATAAGACTATTGCTCAATACAGCTTAACTTGACAGTTTTCCATTCATATTTTTTCATACATTTTCTCACTTCTCTTCATCTTCTGTTAAGAAATGGTATTATGTAAATGACATGCAGCTAACTGACTGAAAGAAAAATGCTGTTGTTGCATTATTTACCAAAACTTCCTCTTGGTGTGACTGTGAGTGTGTGTGGCTGTCCCTGACCTCGTGACCCCGAATAGGACAAAGTGGCATCATAGAAGATGGACTGTAATGGAAATGTACCTGGTGGCCAAGTCACGGTGCACGAAGTGCTGTGAGGCCAGGTAGACCATGCCGGACGCGATCTGCTGGGCGATGTGCAGCATCTGAGACTGCGTGAGCTCCACAGGCCGGGTGGTCTGACCCTCCGCCATCAGAACCGCGTCTGGACCGTGAGCCCTGCGAGGGAAGAGGGGGAGGGTCCGGCTTCAGCTCCTACTCTTTAAACTAGCATTTCGTGAACATTTTAGGCATAAAAGAGGAGCGGCGTGCCTGAGGAACTTATTGAGGTCTCCGTGTTTCATGTACTCGAACACCATGATGAGAGGGTCGCTCTCCACGCACACGCCGTAGAAAGTGACGATGTGCTCGTGCTGGAGATTGGTCAGCAGCTCGGCCTCGCGGTGGAAATCCTTCCTGGCATTTTCACTGGCTTCCTTCAGCGTCTGTGCACACACGCACACATAAAAGGGACATTTTAATAGAGTGAAAAATGATAAACCTCAAACATTAAACCACATATACGGTTGCCAATTAGTCATTTTCACGGCGGATCCAGTCACCCCCAATTTATCTGGCTGTCGGCCATTATGAAAAAAAAAAGAGTCTTGTAAAAGTAAGTTACAGCAACTCAGCAGACAAAATTACTGGCACAGAAGAAAGACTGATACAATTGTGTAGCTGGAAAAATAAAAAAATAAAAAAATCCCACACATTTCATATTAACGCCAGCTATTACAAAGCAAAGCTCTGTTTACATTCATTATACTCCCTTGTTCCTTTTGAAACTAATCTTTGTCTCCCTTGCATGAATCAGGAAATCTGTCGGGGAGGTTGTGTAACACAAGTATCTGTGACGGAGACGGAGAAAAGAAAGTGTGTGAAGGAGGGAAAGAGACAGAAAGGAAGGGAGTGAGCTGCAGGAAATAAAACTGATATCAGGGTCTGTATTCATTTCACATCCAAACCAGAAAAATATAGAACACTCCTCTTGTCCTACATGAATAATTGATTGTCTTCCTACAGTGTATGATATGGATATATGTGTGTTTCCACCTTGTGTATGTGTTTGTGTGTGTCTGTCTGTGTACTAACAACACACAGAGTCTCTTATTTCAAGTACAGGTCTAAAGGACAAGGACAGGTCAGTGAGAAAGCTCTGGAAGAAGAATAACGACCTGTGACCTTTCATTCAGAACACTGAGTTGCCAGAAAATGAGACTGAAAGCAGCTCCACCCACCCATATTCACCCAATCATGTATCAGAAAAAACAGAGGCCTGGTTATGTACATTAGATGTAATGTGATCCATAAAAAGAGGCAGAGGATTAGTGCGGGATAGATACTGAATGAAAGCCCGAGCTGCGATCTCAAGCTTGAAACGTGATATCAAACATGTATGGGAAATGTTAGTTGGCTGACTGCACTGGCTTTTCCTCTGATGAGTTCTTACATTCGGGGACGGAGCGTTTTAAGATGATGTTTCTGTTTCAGATCGTGTGACAAAGTCAGTGATTGATGGACCTATTAATGGTTACAATGATTAATGGGACCATATGGGTCAGTGGAAAACACTACAAAGAACAGCTTTTGAGCTGCCAGATTGTGGGAAACAAGCTTTTATTGTGTGTTTTTCCATGTATTTTGTAACACTGCACATATAAATATTGGAAACCCATTTGCAGCAAGGAGTGAGCAGACCTCCACAAAGGCCAACGGTGAAATGCAAATCTGCAACCGCAACCAGCAGACTGTTTCTGGACGCGTTTCCAAAACTCAAAGACACTACTGAGTCCTTTATGAGGCTGTATATAAATGGATGGATCCAAAGATTTTTTTTTTTTTTCTTTTTAGGGGAAATACAATAATTCAATATGGAGGTAGGAGGTTTGCATAAAGCATTGTTTTTATTTGTTTTTTTTTTCAGACTACAAAGTGGAATTGAACGCTGCTTTCTATTTAACTGGATGGTGCATTTATTTTTCATGTTGCTTTTGTCTGCTAAATTAATCCTGTGTTAAGAGGGTGCAAATCACTTCTTCATTTTTCGTTGTCAAGATTAATATTCATCTGGATACGTTCCCTTAATTACATTGTTCTCTTCAACATCTGGTTCTCCAGCGCAGTTAGCAAGATATTCAACAGCTCCCTAAGCAGCTTCGGCGGTGCAAAACAATAATAACAACACTGCCTTAACACTGTTAGTTATTACGCAGACCTTTCATCTGTCTGTCTTATACACTGTTTTATCCGACATGATGTGAAAACTTGTACAATTGTACAAAGATGAGGAGTTCACCGTTATGAACTGTAACTGGCTTTTATCAATACAGAATGCATACAATCAGCAGTGTACATGCACAAGTTCTTCTGTAATCCTGCTGCAAACCAACTCACCGAAAAGCAGCATGTTGGAGTTTTTGTTGTTGCAAATATACTAAATGTGATTCTAGAGAAGAATAAACAGCTGGCACAATCTAACAGCACAGATGTTGCTCCTAAATTGATTTGAAATTTGAAGACGTAGGAAGTGATTTATTAGCTGCTCATAACGCTCTGCTCGGGGTGATCATTTTAAAGTTGCATCACAATGCTTATTGCGTCCTATTACAGTTTGTGGCCATTCCCTCTTTCACTGATGAGCGCTGCATGTTGCACTATATGCTCCCGGCACGAAGCAGATCTGGAATACAAATTTGCTCAAAGGAAAAAAAAAAAAAAAAAAGTTTTTTTGTTTTTTTTTTAAATTTCTCCGAACATCTGGGCTCAATCAACTAACTGTTCATTGTATCAAATGACCGCTGCACCGAAAATTAATCGCCACATATTGAGGTTGAAATCAGGAAAGTTGCAACAGACACTTCGCTGCGAGCCAGAAACATCTACGCGGGAACCGTCACGGGCTGAACTCGAAGTTGCATTAATTCCCCGGCCAAAAGCTATAATATTACACTGTTAGTCATCCAATCCGAGCACGCCGCAGTCCTTGGACAAATAAAAAGCAATCAACAGCCTCTTGCTTGAGAATGTAGTGACTCATTTACATGTGTGAAGGCAACATTATTGGAAGTGCTCGGCCTTCGTGATTGATGACTTGCAGGAGCGTGAGTGTGTTTGCGCGTCTGTGTGCACGTGCATATTTCTATGCGAGTGTGCATTTGCTAAAGCGTGCTGTTGATCGATGGTGCCTCTGTTTAATATACAGATACAGTAAAACTTGCTTCTGTATGGATGGCTGGCTGATTGATTGCCGACTGGAACACCAGGGCCATTAAGCTCTATTAGTGACTGCAGCTCATTGTAAAGTGGTGGCCCGTACAATCAAAAGCATGTTCCTGTAATGTAGCACGCATGACGGACTGCGATGTGAGCAACAGCAGCGCTGCTCGTTTCATCTCAATATTCGCGCACCCTTCCAAACACGAATCACACAGTACTTAGCTCGTCGTGTTGCTTGATGACAGAATGGGAAGGGAAACCAGAATCTCTTCAGAGCTGCATTATTAATCAAGCTCCCTCAAAATTTTGCCCAAATTTGAACTGAACTCTCTCAGAGCGGACAAAGAAAATGCAAATCAGCGCTCGAGAAGATTATATAATCAAAAGACTTCCAGCGTCTCTTTCACAGGACTGGTATATTACTTTACTTCTTTCTGTGTGGCGTAATATGGCATTTATATTACTTCAATAAATTACTTTGTGTCCTCAGCTGACACAGAATTGAGACCTTTTGTTTGCCTTGACAGGGTCTTGGACTCACTCTCTGCACACCAAGTGTCACTTCATCTGTGTAACAAATAGGACAGCCGACTGCTCTGTTTCCTGCGCTCAAACGATATAATGATGTAAGCTGTGGTTATCGTTGAAGTTTTGAGAAATCTGAGAGAGATTTTTCTGTATCTTTACCCCTGTCCGTGTATCATTTTTGTGCGTTTTTGCTGCACAGTCTTCATAGGTGGAAGTGGAGGTAGTTTGATTATTTATCTGAAAAAAAATCTGTTTCCCTCAGCCTCCATCGCGCCCTCGTTTCGTTGACGCAGCAACAAGTAGGCAGCAGGATGGGTGTAATGTGCTGTAAGCAGGTCTTACATTAGCTAATTGGAAAAAAAAAAAAAAAAATCTGATGGCTTGGGGGAGCTAAATCAATGGAGTGATTAACTGATCGACCAGCATCATACCTTCATTCTGCCTGTTTAAGAAATACAACTCGTGTCTGTAAGTGCTGATTATATAATGTCGCCCTGCCGTTAACATGCAGTCTGCATCTTCCTCTACCATCCAGAACTCTGCTTTCCAGGATTTTCAGGTGCATATTTTTGCCAGGGAGCTCAGATTGAGCTAAAACTAAGCTGGCAGCGTACTTCTGCCGGCGGTTTAGAGCTAAGCTGGAGGAGCAGGAAGTGTAAGAAATAAGGTGGAGGATTTGAGAAAGTCAGGCGGGAGAGAGAGAGAGAGAGGGCTGCAGGTGAGAGCCGAGGAAGAGGAGGGGAGCAGAGGACAGGGGGGAGAAGACGGCCTTTCGCAGGTCATGTATTGTTAATGAGAAGTTCTTCATCGGTGGGATAATGTTTCACTGCAGACCAGCGCAGGGAGCAGCCCGGACGGGAAACTGATGGACAGAGAGACGTGACGGGAGGATGCTCCCCGGGAAGACGTTCAATTTGACCCCGGAAATCAGCGGTTTCCAGTGTAATTCCACCTTCGTCTTTTTTTTTTTTTATTTTTTTTTTGAGTGGAAACCTTTGACGAAATGGCTTTCTAACAATAGCAGAGGAAATAAAGGTGAACATGGATACAATATATGAAGGATCTTATTTCAAAATGTCATGTATTCCATTTGAGAAACACAAGATTATCTGCTGTAAACGGTTCAATATTTGGAATTTATTCCGGGTATCGGGTGTCCCTGCTAAATATTGTTGAAAAGGCAATAACTTCACCTTCAATAACAACGTGAAGGGCTTTATTTTCCTGCTGTCAATCGTCGTGCAAGACTGTGGATTTAATGCAAAACTGGACCCCTCTGGAAATGACCATACTCTTTTTTTTTTTTTTAATGCAAACAGGATGTTATTCTTATTTCAAAGACAATCTGACCTTCAAAGTCTGAGCTTTTTAATCAAATCTAGGGAAAGTAAAGTCTGTGAGTTTATAGGAGTAGTTACAGATGGTTTCCCTACAATCCCATCAGTCAAACAGTAATTGCATATTTGAGAGGAAATAAAGAGAAGATTGACACATTTGGTGAAACTGTGAGTGATAAGGAGTTCCTTTGCAGTAGAAATATTTTATCGAAGGCAACCAAGCGTCTGTGCTCTTTTATGATTTTAATCAAGGGTGTACAGAGTGACTTGGACATTTTTGCAGCTTTTGAAATGTGGGGTTTTTTTCTGAAAAAAAAATCATTTCCTTTCAGCTTACCTTAACAGCAACCAGGATCTTCTCTTGGTCAGGGGAGAGGTTGTAACACTCAGCCAAGAAGACTTTTCCAAAGGCTCCTTCTCCCAACTCTCTCTTCAGCACGATGTTGTGCCTCTTAATATGCTGGACGACTGTTGAACGCGGGGAAAAAAACAGGGGAAAGCACTTTAAGTAGAGAAACACCACAACCTATAAGATATAAATATACACACACAGGAGAGGCGCCTCGCGCTGTAGCATCACGCCAACTAGACTTCAGTCATGAAACTTTAATCATGCATCATTTAATGAGTTGAGTTTATGTGGTCTGTCCTGTCTGTAACTTTCTGTTAGCAATAATGAAGTTTTTTGAAGGATATATTTATATTATGTTACTCTGTGGTTCTCGCCTTTAATTATACGGCATGAAGGCATCCAGAGCAGTTCTTTCAGACTTTGTTCTGAGTTGTACCTGATATGTAAAACAATATTTAACCTTAGTTCTTCCTACAATGAGTGTTATCAGTACCTGTTTCATAAACTCCATTAACCCATGCATGTCATTTTGGTTCTTTTTGGACAAACGTCTGACTGCAGCTGCAGGGCGCACTTACCCACATCAAAGAGTCAGTTTGAAATAAATTAACGTGTGTGTTGACGATCATAAAGATATTGCCCGGCTCTTGGGGATATCTTATCTTGACTCAGGCAATTTGGTTTTGAAGAAAAATAATGTTTTTTTATCAATATATTTCATTCTATATCTCGGATTTGTTTCTGTTGCTTGAATATTTAATAATGTTTATCTAATATAGGGTCTATCATAAGTTAACGAATCTGCTGATTCTTTCCGTCATTTTTAGTGTTGTATAAATTCCCAAGAAGAGAGCCGGTGCATAATCAAGTCCTTTTCACCCACAGCTGGAAGAGAGTCAACAACCTCGCTCTCTGTTGCTTAGTAACTGGCGACTCTTTCCAGCTGATTTGAAGAAAATCTGGCATCACTTTATGGTTATGATGCAAGGTCTCTTCTCTACAGAATGATGAGCAGCGTGGCGCCCTCTCCATAACCTAGTTAAACCCCGTCTTTTGATTGCGGGCCAGATGTGCAGCTGTATACATACAAGGAAACACGTTCGTCTGTAACGTATGCTAATGGGTGTGAGTTGCATATGAACACACGCACGCACGCACGCACACACACACAAGGAGGACACCAAGAGTTGTGATTTATGTGTGATGTGATTAAGAGGTGCATTTGAAGAAAAGCTGTCCACTCAGAATATCACATTAAAGTCCAGCTCCGCTCTCAGAGGCATCGATCCAAACCGTAAGCTACTGAGTTCTGCCATAACCCAATATTGTTCAGGCAGACAGAGACATGCAGAGAAATGAGGTGGATGCGGCAAGTCACAGAGCTGAAAGTGGTTAATCTGGATCCGATAAGATGAGAGGAACAGAGTATTCACGGCGATATTTTCTGGCCTCATTTAAAAGCAGTCCTGTTACGGTGGGAGTGGTCACTGTGTGAGTCTGAGATAATCATTATGTTTTGTTTTTTGTCTTTTTTTTTCTACTAGAACAATGACATGATTTTTGGGTGAGCTTCATTTGGTTATTTTCTGAAGGCACAGGCGCCAGATAACACTGTTATCCTTGCATGTATCATTACAGTATCATAGCGGTTGCCACTTTCGGATCAGTGCAGCCTGACATCAGAGAATGAAACTCGCCGCCGTGCCAGAGTTTTAGAAATCCATGTAGCTCAGGTGATGAACTGATAAAATCACACAGCCACTGGACCCGATTTTGATCAAGCGAAGCGTCATCCGCTCTCCTTTACAACATGTCAAGTCATCCGAAAGGAGGGATCACAGTGTCGCGAGCGATCCCAGCTCCTCGCTGAAAAGGAAAATACAAACGAATGCAGGATGTCTGTTCTTCTTAGCGCTTCTCTCGCCTTATGCTCCCACTAGTTAACGCGTGAGTTTACTCAATAATAAAAATGTTTAAAAGCTGCTACTCTTAGAACTACATGATAAAAAGGCTTTAGTATACACTGTTTTCACAACCAACAAATTCACTTTTTTGGGAAAATCAAAGCATCTTTTGTTACCAAGTTAAAAAAAAAAAAGGCTTTGAAAAAGAACAGGTTGCCTTGCTACTGTTTTTGAAAAAGAAAAAAGAAAAAAGCTGTCATGCTTGCTCTTGTGGGAGACTATGGTTGTAATACTAAAGCTAGATGTTTTGACATATTCATGTGTATTTTGAAGCAATTCCTACAAGGTTTCTCCATCATTTTGTTGGCAGAAGAACAGATAATACAGTGAAAAATCCAAAGCAAATTAAACTATTAGTTGCATGCTTTGTTTAACCCGGCTTTACTCTTGAAATACCAGCAGGTTTTGAAAGGCGGCACTGTTTGTGACCGACCATGAAAACAATGGGCAGGATCCAAAACGGCCCTGAATCTTTGTGGTGGAGTTATTTTTGTTCGGGCTTTGTGTAAGACACATGCCTCTGCTTGTTGGTTTTGTCTGTCTCCTGAACTCCTCTGTCTGAATTACACTCAATTTTTTTTCCAATTACATTTCAGGACAAAAACAAATGATAAACATACATATTTGCTTGGGCTTCAGGAGTTCCTCACATCAGAGGAACGGAGACGGTCATGAACATGATGTTGAAGCAGTTCCACAGCTGCTGGACAGTCAGGTTTTTTCAAATCAAGTTCTTTTGGGCTTCAATGACAACCTTGATATCACATTTTGAAACATTTTGAGCACTGTTTTTAACAGTTTGATCAAACTTTTCCACAGGTGTCAAACAGAAGGTGCTCTTTTGGGGGTCAGGAGAATACTTGAGAATTTCTCACTTTGAATCAAAACATTTTTAGATCTGAATTGTTTGGTCACGTTTTGAGAGCATTTGGTTAAGTTAAATATGTAAAAAGAAATTGGATCTACATGTGTGAAATAAGTAATCATCATCAATCAGCAGCAGAATGTCCCTGTATAGTATCACTTTACTGATACACAACAAAACAAATAATGTCTTGTGTTTTAGTATTAATCGTTTTAGCTAAAACTTAAACCCTGGTGAATAAAGTTTTCTTGGAGCACCTGAACGAAGCTGCAGAAGCAACAAGTGCAAACTATATTTTTTTCGGTGATACTGGAGCAAAAGCAAATAAAGCAACAAATCACACAACAATTTTTAGAAAAGTTCAGCAGAACATTAATTAAAAAATTTCTTGGAGATAATTGAAAATATCTTCCGCTTCTTTGTCCAGGATGTGCCAGAGCGGCTCAAAGTAAAGCCTGTTTATTATTTATCGGTCCCTCCACACAGCGTTATGTCTTCATCTCAAAAACAACAGTAGCAGGTCACATATCACCACAAATCCCCGTGTGACAACACCACACAATAAACCCACATTCCCACAAGACAGCTCCCCACCATTTAACCAGCTAATTACCTCACCGCACCACTTCCTCCTGTGGACGTATAATAAGCATTCACCCATGAAAAGGACTTGCACCACTTATCCTTAATTAACACCCTCAAATTGCAAATAAATTGATATGTGCAGACCAGTGCCTCCTCTATTGCTTTTCTTCCTCTTTGGCAGGAAGATTTAATGGTTCTTACAGCATTTCCTGCTGTTTTTGTCTTTCATGTTGGATTTATAAGGCACCCTTTCAAGTATTTTTGCATTTATATATGCAAAACAATTTGCCGTGATTGCTGCACATACCAGCCACAAACTTTCAGTTTATTTCACCAGTTTAGTTCACCAGTTTATTTATTTTATTACTTAGATGCATATATCTCTCATGAATTTGCCAAGGTTTTAATATTAAACTGTAGATCTGAGCACAGCGCCTGTCAAATGCTTTCTAATCAATCATTATCCATAATTAACCTCTATTGAAATATGATTCCTCATTTATCAAACTTTCCACACTTACTCTGTAATGCTTTACCTAATCAGTACCTGTCCTCCACGCTTGTCACATTCATTCATTTCCCTTCATTTAGCATCACTCCATCCATTCTCATTACATTATCCTCACCTTACTTATTAAACATCCCAATTTTTTTCTCCCTCCTGCGATAAGCGAATACATTTATCTGTGTTTAATCAGGATCTCCGAAACAATAAAATCCAGAGGCTCCTCCCTTATCCTGTTGACCCATTAGTCTTTCTCATCAATTGTTTGTGACAACATTGCTATGAAGAGGAATAATATATTCCATCAAGCACCTGGTCTTCCACCCTTTCCTTCCTTTACCCTTCAGTCTCTGCCGTCTCCCTTCAGACCGATCCTCCTTAATCAGCCTCCTACAAACAACCAAAGAAATTAATGTCTCGGGACATAATTATTCCCCGTTTGCCATCTGCCTCTTCTTCTGTCCCTGCTCCTCTCATCTGCCTGAAATCTTTCCCTGACCCTGGATGCTGACGTAAACCAGCTTGAGCAGCTTGGAAACTGTGTGTTTGGTGGCTGGAGCCGAGCGACGCGATAGGTCAAAGTCACAATGAGTGTTTGGCAGGTGCTTTCAGGAGAAGAAGACGACGACCACAAACGTCAGATTGCTTCTCCATCAAAGTCCTCAAGTAATTAATGTCCCAACTCTGAGTCTGTCTTCTGTTTTCCACCTCCTTCTTCCCTGGCACAGCGCCCGACTAAATGCCATCCTGTCAGGAACCGTAGCTAAATGTGACCTAAATTTTAGTAACCGTGTACCCTGTGTGTGTGTGTGTGTGTGTCTAAATGGGTGTTTTCGGATACTGTGAGCACGTGTTGTCTGGTGAATAAGATTTTCCAGTACAATGTTAATCCCCATTCCCTGGATACGGGCAAATACAAACCTCAAAAGCTCTCCTGGGATACAACTGGTGGAGGAACAGAGAGATAAAGCACACGGAGCCAGAGGAAGGTGTGACACCACAAAGACGAGCAAAGACACACCGACACACCGCACCGCTGAGGGCCGTCCAGGTATCTTACACGCCATGCTGGTGTCCTTCGAGAAGTTGTTGTATTTGCCATAGTTTGATGGGGATATTAATACCTCGATGTCTGAGGACTGAAACAAGCCTGCAGGAAGTCATTGTATTCATTGTAAGTCATTATTGTACCTGGCCAAGCAGCGGTTCAGCACATGAATCCGATTAAAACCAGAACAAATCTTTTGAAAAACATCTCCTAGTTTTTGTGGTCTACGTCGGCAGATTGGATCTCAAACTGGAATTTTTTTTTTTTTTTTTTTTTTTTGTCCTCATCTGATTTTTGCGGTTATTCACATTATTCCGATAAATGAAGCAGAAAGGTTTAAAAGAGTTGCACAAGTTTGTGGTTAGGGCTTATTTTTCAGCTGGCAGTGGAGCCAAGGAAGCAGAAGAGAGTGAAAAACATGAACAGACAATGTAAAATGTCTAAAGACACATCACACTGTGAATTCTGGCTGTTTCAACAGAGATCGTTCTGAAAAAACTTACTTGATTTATAGCTACTTGTGCCAAATCAAAGAAGTGGATCACAAGATCTACTGCAATGATCCCTGAATGGAGCAGTAGAAGTACCTTCTCTTTAAAAAGCCCTATTCAAATATTTTCTTCCCTTGGCCAAAGGTTTTGCGCATGAACTGAATTTAAAAAAACTCTGTGCTATTGATTTTCAGATGTTCCATTCCCTGTAACCTCTCTTTTTAAATATTTATTTAAAAAAACGCTTAAAAGCAACTGTATATAAAGTATTATTAATGGAAACCTTTAACAAAGAAGTGATCAGCAGTGATCTCCTCTCTTATTCACATTTCACTGTAACTCCATGAAGTCGTCTGGCAGCGTCTCAGAGCCTGTTAACCGATCTGACGTCACTATTGTGAAAGTTGCACAGTCGAAGCTTTTCAACATTTCTCGTAATCACATGTGGATTCATGCTGCTTTAGAGCAATTGTTGCTTTACTGTCGCCTGGAGAGGGATTGAAACAGAGATGTACACACGCTCCTGGTCCCTCTCTCCAACATTACCAGACACACGCTGGTTTGGACCACTCTTTAAAAAGAGCTCAGTTCCTGGCACACAACTTAATGCCACTTTGCCAAACTGTCTCCATCAGAGGCCATTGTGCTGGTCTGAAAAGGCCAAGTGCCAAATAATCTGTTAGCTCCTCGCAGTATTGATGCTGCTTGTCTACAAGTCAAAGAAGCACACAGAGTAATGGATGTAATGACTGTAGTGTATTAGAAACACACACACACACACACACACACACACACACAAACGTACACAGCTGTGTGTGACTGACTTTCATTGACTGTCAGCAATTTTATTCTTGTCTTTAGCCTGTAAATCGAAACCTAGCTTTTTGGTCGCATCAGGAGAAAGAACATGATTTTACTGTATTTCCTCAATTCTGAACAAGTCTTCACCAAATATGTATTTATTCATAAGTCGACTCACTTTTTGTGCCTCTTCCTATAATGTAAGTGTGTAAACAGATATAAGCCCCCACAGCAGTATTAAATACCAGTCCTCCCACCCACTCATCTCACACACACGCACATGCACACACACACACACACACACACACACACACACACACACACACGGTTCCATAATTTACTGCAGCACAAGGCCAAAGCCCATAGAAGCGACTTGCCAATAATCATAATGTCATGTTGATGGACCAGGTCAATATCCTTGTGTGCTCGCTGTCTGTCTATTTGTCTGAGGCTGTTTCTCTCTTCCTCTTTTTTTTGTTCTTTTCACATTCCTCCTTTCCTCTCACACATTTTGTCTTTCTCCTTCCCGATTTCCGGCTGCCCTACTCTTACGCTCAGCTGAATCTATAGCAAATACTTTTTTTTTTTTTTTGTTGGGGAGATAAACTGAGGTATTGTCTGAAACCAAACTCAACAGTCTTGCTGTTGTGACTCACACATCCAACTGTTTCACTGCTTGAGGCTTTTGCTGCAAACGCAGGTGTATGAGTCACTCATGGAAATCTGGAATTTATGAATGGCTGCACACACACACACACACACACACACACACGCGCGCGCGCGCGCACACACACGCACAGTTCATGTGCAAACTGATAAATGTGTTGGTTTTTGCTCTGCCTGTAGCTGTAAAAGCTTTTGTTTTACTCACATGTGTCGGTCTTCAGGAGGCTGTTGGTGCTCCTGAAGTACTGCGGGTTCTCTATCACCGGGATCTTGGTCATGCCGATGATCACGGCGTCGGGGCCCATCTCTGAGGAGGAAGGAGTGTTGCTGCCATTGGAGACGTGATGAAGGGGAGAGGCTGAGTCATCGTCGTTGCTGATCACCGAAGACGGCCCTGAGAGAGGAGAGGAAGTACAAGGATAGAAAATCATTTCAGCCATGTTTATGAAGTGAGGACACCGGAGAAGTCATCTGAAATAAGATATTATTGACTGTCTGTGAGGAGGTGAGATCCCACACACCTTCTGATCCTCACAATTGTGTGTGGCTCTGAAAAACGGATAATCTTGCCTTTACACACTGATTCGGTCAGCCTTGTGTGAACGTGAAAGCAGATAGTAATCCTTGGCAAGATGTCTTCTCTTTTATTAAGGCACAGTGAAAACCCTGAAAACCTATCCCTCCCGTGTTATTCAAACAGCTACCATGCCTCTCGCCCCCCACTCTTTCTGTGATGGTAACCTTTTCACCCTGTTTTAGCCCGCGGCTGGTCCGAACAGCCAAACATAGCTGTGATCATGTTGTTTCAAACACATTGGCTTCAAACAGAGTCAGACGTTCTGCCTCACAAATCTCACTGTGAGTAGTTCTGTGCCAAGTTCAGCACTAATTCCACTGAAGAAAAAAAAAAAAAAAACACGGCGCTCGCGCCAGCAGAGGACTTCACAAAACAGTTGACTGCAGCCCCATATAATTTGCAATATCTTCCAACAGAACTGTGCCAAGTCAGTTCATTACTTGCTATAATGCAGCTACACAGTCTGAGCGGATCGTCACATACAGTAAATACCCTATATGGAATTTTTCCCCGATCAAAACAAAATCAATTTTTTTTCTTTTTTTTAATGATAACTTTTGGTTGCACAGAGTTGTCACAAGTCCCATGGGTTTAGGCTAAAGGTTAAAGGTCAGGGTGGGCGCAGGCGAGGACAAGTTGTGGAAGTAGAGAAAAACTTGCAGCCACTGGCAGAGGGAAATGGGAGCGATTTGATTTCATATTTCACGGACGTTTTTGATCATAAATGAGAACATAACCTAAAGAAAGTCGACGTCTGGGACTGGATTAAACGCGACGCATCAGGAACATCACGCCATCCTCACGGGTATAGGCCTCCACACATGAATATAACATGGATAAGCAGAGTGTATTACATTTCAAATCGGGTGTGAGGGAAATGAAGATGAGGGAAAGGCACAGAACCACATAGACAGAAGAGGGAAGCAGAACAGAACGAAACACACAAGATTCACAGAATCAGACTGAGCCTGAAGAGAAAAGTACTGACCAGTGTCAGTGAAGCTCACAGAAGTATGATGAAATGACTGTGCTCAAGAAACACACAAAGGGATTTGATTAAATCTGAGAAAAGAACACCAGAACACCGTGAAGTTGAGAATATTCTGTGAATAACAGTAATTGTGAAATAACCTTGAAGAAAACTGAAAACCATAGCAGCAGAACACACAGAGGCTGAGGGAAGGTGTGAGTTTGGACCAACCAAACATGTCTTGTGTGCAGGTTGATCTCAAAGAAAGCTGTGTTTGTAAAAACAAGAGTAAACCTGCTGCACACACAGAAGCTGATGTGCTGTCTGAGCACACGACGACACAATAAATAACGCACACTTTCTATTTACCACATTAGCCTCAGTGATTGAATCTGCCATATGGGGCGTGTCTACCTCAATACTTCATACTAATATATTGATTTAACACACGCAATGGCCACCAGGCCTAAAAGAAAAAGTCTGTGTTTTTCGTTTGTGTTTTTGTTTAACATATTTAAAAGAAAGCTGCAGCTCAGCCTTGAGATGGCTGCTGTTATTCTGCTAAAACTGATTTCTAATATAAGAATCTTTTTTTTAACTTATTATTCTTGGGTCTGACTATCATTTTTTTAAACTCTTGGGTTGTTCTTGTCACACAGCTCTGGCGTTGTGATGGATCATATCTCATAAAGCGTTTCCCCCCCCAAACCCCTGAATAGATTTGTTTAGTTTCTCTTCGCTATGAAGTTTCACTCTGAGCGTCCTACAGTGATCTCCCATTTTACAGCCCTTCATTTGAGTCGTTCTGCTGATGCAGTCAATGAGGGACAAAGTTGAAATTGCAAAGGTGAAGCTGGCAAAATCATCTCAACAATATACAAACATCGTAGCAAATCTAAATTTTAACTTCACCTGCCATTCAGGTAAACTGACATGATCTGAGGAGAGTTGACGGATGTGTTTTTGATGGAGCACTCGTTGTGTTTTGACATGTTTCTCCTCTTCCGTGTGGCACCAGAGATCGAGTTAAGTATTACTCTGTCCAGAAAAATGGACAGAAGAGGGGCCTCTTATACCATTAACGTCATCTTGCTGGGATGAGAACGTGTTTAAAAATTGTCTGGTCGAGAAAAAAATAAGTGACGCGGCCTGTAAGAATTCCGTTACAGGGCAATGTGAAGAGGATGTGCAGGAGGTACTTCATCAGCGGTGGCTGTTTCTGTGTTTTATTTTCTATCTTTTTTAGGTCAGGCTCTACAGCTTTTAATGATGCAGTCACGAAAAGACAGCCATCAGAGTGCATTTCTGCAGAGCTGGAGGGGAGCTGGAGGAACTTAAAAATACATTTAGAAACAAACACTAAAAAAAAAAAAAAAAAAAAAAATCCCGATTCAGTGACGATACTATAATCTAATAAAGGACAATTGTAAAAGGACAGTAGGTTTTCTCTGTATGAAAATAAAAAGAAAAAAAAATCCCCACTGGATATTAAAATTTCAAAATTAAAATGTGCTTCACACATCACACCAATTTGAATGCCGAACTGCAGAGACAATAAGAAGCCTCATAAAACCGAGGGGAGATTGGTTGGCATGAGTCACGCTCAGCCCAGCCCGTTTACAGAGAAATGCTTTGTTTTGACAACAGAATGGAGGTGTGATTAGTTTCTAATTAAAACAATGGAAACAGTCCGCTGAGTTTGTCGGCCGCAGGAAAGCCCTCATGACACTGCAGCTACTTTTTCTAATCTGTGGAACTTCCAAAGCAAACTGAACTCACTCCTCTCACACACACACACACATTTTCAGGTACCCCACACGCTCACGTTGAGGATTTTGTTTTTATCACCTTTAACCCCTTAATGTAACCTTACTGCTTTAGATGATTGTCTTCTTTGTGCAGTATCATTTACAAAACTTAGTGTTAAAATGATATATTTTTCATCATTTCCTGAACTTTGCATGAACGTCCCTCAACTGCTCCCGCCGTGGAACGTCTGTGGAGAAAAGGGGAATGTTTTTGTTTTAAACTTCGCGAGACGCTCGTTTGATTTATGCGGTGCGGAAAGCTGCAGCCACTTCTTACATACTTTATTTTGACACAAAATAATGACGACTGTGGATTTTCTTCCCACGGTAGACTAAGATTCAGAAAACTTTATCCATCCCTCAAGGAGCAATCCATTCACAGCCTCCCAGTGTGCCTTTACATTCATGCACACACTCATTGCACAACTCAAATAATCGATCAAATCGATCATCAATCCAACTGCCAAGAAACAGATAAATTATAATGCTGAATTCAACCAAAGACACTCTACAGGACCCTAACGTATTTCTGCATGTAAATTTGTGTTGAAAGCACTTAGGCCGAACATTAAAATTCAACATTTCAGAGCTAATTACCATTAACTTTCCACAAACTCACTTCACTGATTCATCAATGATCAAAACAATAATATGATGTTCTGCAGATTCTGGCCTCCAAGGATAGATTTATATGAAAGTGGAACTTTGTTAAAGGTTACAGGTGCAGAAGGGGTTAAATCACTGACTTTTTTCAGATTCAATCAAAAACAGTTACTAGCTTACGGATCTAAATTTAAATTTTAGTTATTACCATTACATAAATGGCCATTGAGGAGATAAAAATATTAAAATGTTTAGATTAGCGGGATTTACTGGAATGAATAACCCCTCAATTTCCACCGATATCTTTCCATGTGAAAACTTTGTGGCTCATTGTGATGCTGCCAGTGAATTCTCTTTTATTGTCATTTAAAAATGATATTATCACACGTCTCAGCTGATGGTGAAAACACAAAGGAGTGAGTCTGATTGTAAAATACCCAAATTATCATTATCATGTCTGTTATTTATCTTGAGTTGTGTTATCTTTCAGTGTGCAGTGTGTGTGTGTGTGTGTGTGTGTGTGTGTGTGTGTGTGTGTGTGCGTGTAACACACAGATAGCAAAGGAAAAACACAATTATTTTCCACATTCCCCTAAACAAAACATGACCTCAAGCTTGAAGACCATGTATTGTGAATTCACATTTGATTTCCCATGAGCACCAAATACAGTAGCTGTACTGCCTCTCATGCGGCCGTCTGCGCTGCATTACAATACTGGCTGACGTGGTTCATTTCCTACGTGCCTTCGTGCCTGCGCTCATATCAGGCTGCGGTGCAGTTGACAGATTGAGGGGGTGAACCTGAGAGGGGTTTGTTTGTTTTTGTCTGTGAGAGAGTGAGTCCAAGCCACGCTATGTCAGAGAGTCGTGTGAGAAAGGGGACGAGGTTCAGAGAGGAAAATGAGGAGAGACAGCAGAATATAGTTTTGTATTATAAGGGGACTTATGCACGCCCTGGGCAGACCGCTCGGTGGTGTAGTGGTTTGCACTCTCGAGTCACAGCAAGATGATTTGATTATGGGCTTCGGGGCCTTTGTGCGTTCTCCCTGAGCATGTGTTGGTTTTCTCGGGGTATTCCAGTTTCCACCCACGGTCCAAAGACTTATGTGTTAATTATTCACTCTAAGGGCCTAATTTACTGAGATCCTGCATGAGGCACACTAAATAACACGCTCATGCAAGTAAATCAAGTCTTGGTTTTTGTGAGTGTTTTGCAGGGGATCAACAAAGAGGGAAAAAACACACAAAGGGGAGTCTTCCAGTGATGGCTTTGTTGCTTGCATTCACTGTGGAATTGACCTTACTTCAAGCACAAAGTCATAGGCAATAATTTAAATGTTTTCAGATGTTTGAAATCATGTTGGACATTGACAGAATATTTGCATAAATGCCTCCCAGTATTTTGCGTGATCTGCTATTCCTTATTCTCAAAATCAATTAAGCGCCATACGGATCATGTGTGATATTATGTGTGTCTGTACATCAAGTTTGTTCATTTTCATTGATTATCAAGCCATAAATGATCTGAAGGTGCGATTGTTTCTTTGTGTTTGCGTTTCACCAACTGCAGCGTCACTTTTTAGTGAATTATTCCTCGATAGCGAGGGATGCAAAGAGGAAAATATTGTAAAATTAAAAGGGATCAAAATTGGTTTTCATCCTCTTGTATAAGTGCACAAATGGATGCAGCCTGACGAAACTCTTATAAGCCTCTGTGGAGGATAACAAACATTATTATTGACAGTTATTCTTGTGGTGCTTTTAAATCTAGTTTTTTTTATGGTTTTTGTCACCGAAAAATGACTTTAGTACAGTTTTTAAAGTATTTATTTTCTGAACAAAGGGGGACAAATTTAACTTCCATTTTACTTTTTGCAAAGTTCTAATTCACGCATCAGCAACAAAGACATGACAATGTAGGGCTCAAGATTAATTTCAGAATTTTACTGGTTCAGCTCACTGAAAAGAAAACCACAACGTTTATTTAAATCTGAAAGTAATTTAATCTGAGGAAACATGTCAATGTTTACAAGCGACAGAATAATACAAATTAGTTTTCATCCAAAGATGAAGATTTTTTAAATTTCCTTTGGAGTCTCATAGACAGACGAAGCTAAATGTAAACGAAGAAACGTTACAGAGTGACATTTTGACACGAGCTCTCATGCGACCATTTTGCTTTTCGCTCTATAACTGAAGCTGAAGCCGTGCCGGCATTATGAAATGTGAAGCAGCCATTTTGTCAGAGCAGACAGACCCAAACAATGAGCCGCTCAGTAAGGGCGTCGTCTCTGAATTCCTCTCTTCGGAGGAATTCTTGCTCTCAGGAAACGATCCTGCTGCTTTCACATTGTCTAATTATCTTCAGTCTCCTTCTTGAGTTCGTATCAACATCAGGAGAAAAACAACATGACGCTCGCGTTATTGTCTGTCAGGTTGTGCGTGTTTTCGCGCCGGGAGAGGCTGAGGATCATTAACAGCAGAGGTCGCGGGGTCAGATCATTATAAATAATGTTAAGCCGAGGGCCGACGGCGGCCTGCGTGCGTCTGTGTGCGAGACGTGGAGGCAGGGCGAGATGGCCGAGGGTCCACTGGGAATGACTGGGTAAAAAACGGGAAGATGTATGGGTGGGAGGAGGGAGGGAGAGACGGACAGCGGAGGTGAAGGCATAAGTGGGGTCAGGTCGAGACCCGACACTGTTAATAGACATGAAACTGGCGTTTAAACTGGCGGAGGGAGACTGCAGCTCCTCGCAGTCTGGTGGGGCTAAAACAGGGTTAACAGTCAATAAATTATAATGTGCCGCTTTCAAAGTTCAGGTCATGACTGAGAGGTGGGTGGCACACAGAAAGGCACTAAAACTGCCCGTCAGTGTCTGGTTATCTGTTTTAAACGACAGGTAAAAGCTCTTTACCTGTTGTAATCTTCACTCACCGTCTCACTGAGGCTCTTTTCGTCGTCGTAAAACGAAAAGTGGTTAATTCAAAGAAAAGCTTTACGATTTTTAGCCCTGAAGATGGTATTTAAATGACAGTTCGTGTTTATTGCGGCTGAGATCTTGTCTGGGTAGTTTAGTCTGTCATTAACAGTCTCTTTGTGCTTGGTGAAAAACAGCCTTCATGATGTTGAGAAATCTCACCTCGTGACACGGTTCGTACGATGTTCCCAAACAACCAGCACAAAACGCTTTCAGGTGTCTGGACTATGCTCCCACTTACTTACATGTAAGCAGCTTGAAACTAAGTAATTCTTGCATACTTGTAGTTTCTTTGCCTGGACAGTAATTTTATTTTACTGTTAATTCAAATGTATTTTTTTTGTGTGTTTTTTTTTTTTGCTGTTTGATAAACTAAATCTCTGCAGTAACGTCTGTTTATTACCCCTAACAAACGGTGGCACATTTACAAGAAACATGCATTTGTGGGATGAGCAGCAGACCTGAGTATATGTGCGAAAATTCCAGCGTGAAGCACATCGAGCTGTCAAAACTGCCAAATCTTCTTTCACAATGCCAGACTGCACGGAATTAACTAGGGGCAGTCGTGTGTTTCAGTCTGCCAAACCACTACAATTAATTAAACGTGTCTGGCATGTCTTCTTAAAGAGAGTCTTTGTAACACGGCTATGTGCAGGAGGTCATTTGCCTCCAACACATTTCCACTGATCCACACGCAGTCCTGCTGAGAGCTGCTGTGGCTCCTAGTAAGGAATCGGGAAATGGACGAAACACAAGGATGTTACAAGTCTGTCTAAAAAGAACACGAGTCCTTTTATAATTATATTTAAGTCAAAATCAGAACAGAATTTATTATCACTGATCAAGAAACAACAAAGGTCTTATAAAATTCTTATTTTCTAGACCTCTGTGGTGTTACTGTCCAGGTTATTTGCTGAATATATGAGATTAATTACCTAAAACTGGGTCCAGAATCATTTTAGATCACATTTAAAAAAAACAAAAAAAAACAAAAAACAAAAACAAAGATGTTCAGTTTTGCCTCAAACGTCATTCAACACTACGGCTCATCTAATTCTTGATGAGTTCTGTGTACTGCAGCAAATGGCCTTTAGCGTGTTTAAACAGCTGCTTTTGTCAGGAGAGCTCAGACAATGTGACATCCAATCAGAATGTACAGCTCATGAACAAAGACACTGTGAAATCAGTGACCTTCAGTCAGCGCAGCTCCGCTCAGCCTGCCTCATTACTGAGGAACATTGGAGAGCTGGAAATGAGATGCTTTGTAAGGCTGAGCAGATGCGATCTGTCATCATGCAGCGGTTGCATCAGGAAATTTAAACATCTTTCCGTTTTGAGCATCCAAGGCATGAAGCCATGATGGAAAAATCATCCTCTGGCTGATGCAAAAACATCAGTTCTCTAATCCTAAACAGCAGGACCGATGTGTTTTTTCCGTCTCAGCATACATGACATACAGTAGTTTAGAAGGCCAAAACAAAATTTTATCAACAGTGCTTCAGCAGCACTGAAGCATTCTGCAGAAATATGAGTGGAAACGGTCACGGTGACAGAAACAGTGACAGCAGAACTACAAATACGACACAACAGTGATCGTGCATCAGACATAATGTCACACAGTGTTGAATATACCCATGTGGACCGTCCATCCTCAAGCTTTTCACTAGCAGCTGTGACACCGGTTGGGTTGTGGGGGCTTTGGGGGTTTGGGATCTTGCGTTTTATGGCAGGGGGGGCTCCACTGGAGCTAAGTTAAAACGACAACAGTGAGTGAGTGTATTGATCTCTCCGAGGCTCTCTGTGTACACCTCAGACAAACTGAAGCCGTTTACTGCTACGTGTGGCCCTGGGCAACAGACGTAGACGGGTTATTATAGGATTTAAGAACATCAGGGCCTGTCAGCCGGTTTGTTAAAACAACCAGGTTGACTTGTTCCCGGAGAGGAACAATGGGATCAGTTGTTAGCAGACTGAGGTGGATTTAGTGATTTGATGTTTACTGGCAGCAGTCGGCGATGTCAGGCTGAAATATTGGTTTAGATGTGCTTCAGAGGAGATGATGGCCAAAGCAGATATGAGCTAAAATCTCCTGTAAAGTCTTCCCGTTTTGTTGGGTGGGTGTTCTTGCTGCAATTCGGTACATTTAGTCCTTCTGTCTTCACTCCAGATACTGGCTTTGGTATCACTTACTAGTGGATGAAAGTGCTTGGTTTTGAGATATTGTGAAAAATACCACCAAAAAACCCTCATGCAGACCCTCTCTTTTGGATAGATTTTTATCCAAGCAGTCAACGGATCAGTCACTCATCTCTCAGGGCAAAAACTGTTGACCCCGAAGGCCTCTGTGACCCCTCAAGCCCTTCATGATGCGCACACACACACACCAACACACACTCGCAGATGACGAGTAACATGAGCCCCTCGGTCTCTAAACTGTGCTGTCACCCTGCTCGGCACAGGAAGTAATCTATCGATCCAGGAGGAAGAAGGATGGAGGGACGCAGTAAAGGGAGACAGACAAATGAGAAAGAGTGGGAAGGGTAAGAAGTTCAATGTGTCAGGAAGGAAGAAAAAACAGATGGGTGGAAAGACACAGCATATGCACCGGCAAAAAATATATAGGATTAGGAAATACTTAATCATCTTCTCTTTATAGCAGGTAAATCCCTCTCAAAAGATACAGCGATGTGTTTTCAGCTAGCTTGTAGCTA
Source organism: Salarias fasciatus (assembly GCF_902148845.1). Taxonomy (NCBI): domain Eukaryota; kingdom Metazoa; phylum Chordata; class Actinopteri; order Blenniiformes; family Blenniidae; genus Salarias; species Salarias fasciatus. Next base: position 15,696,602 of record NC_043756.1, read on the forward strand.
CTGGCCTGGAGAACTGGGATTAGCTGTTATTCAGCCTCTAATATTACCTCTGCTTCCCCGAGCCGAATGTCAAGAAGAACAACACAATATGGCTCATTCGCTGATGGCATGTGTAATTCATCCATTCATCATTTTAGGGAAGAATGGAAAGAAAGAGAGGAAGAAAGGCGTTGTTTCTTAAAACTGCTTCTCGAAGATGCTTTTCTTATGAGCTGGCAAATTGTTTCAAGCCACTAAAGTAAACAGAGCTTGAAACAAAATGTTCCTTCATATTCTGTCTTTGGTATGTTGAGTAGACCAGCTCCAGATGACCGGAGACTATGTTTGGAACGCAATCAGACAGGCCGTCAGACAGGTGTGAGGTTACAGTTTTAAAATCAATCCTAAAAGCTACGGGCAACCATCGCCGCGATGCTAAATCTGCAGTAATGTGAGCTCTCTTTCCTAATATTGTAAGGACTGTCGCTGCAGCGTTTTGAAGCCTATGGATGCCCCCTTTTGAAAACATATCGAGTGCTTTACAAGAGCCCAGATGAGCGAAACAAATGAATGCAACAACTTTTTAGCAGTGGACTGTGAAAGTAAAAAACATTATTTTGGTAATATGTTTCAGGTTCGTGAAAGCTTTCCTATCAACACTGTTAATGTAGGAGGTAAAACTGAAACCAAGGTTTTTTCACTACAAGCAATTCTACCCAGACATGTCCAGGATGTGTTTTATTTGCATAAATGTACCAGGCTCTGTTTGAATACAGGAAATAGTTCAATCGCCTATGGATGTCAGTGAAGAGAGGATCATCTGGTACCGCAAATAAACATGTTTAGGTGCTTGATGATGAGAATGATCGGCTTGATCATTAATGAACTTCACGAGGTATGATATAGAAAGAAAAGTGCAAGAGACCAAGAATGGATCCCTGAGGAGTACCACACAAATCTCGAATCATAGGACAATATTTTAGAGGAAAACTTTTTAACCTAAGAAACATTCAATACAATGAGTCGGAGGGAGAGTGGTTAATGGAGAGAAATGGAGAGATGGATAGGGTGCATGGGTAAAATTTCCTCTGCGCTGCACTTAGTTAAATGTTCACATGAATCTGCTTGTAGAAGCCAAAATCCTTCCCCCTTTTCCCCCCTAATGCAGAGAGCTATCACATTCCCCTTCCCTTTGTACCAACCAGCGGTAAAAATAGACACTTCCTCTCCTCTTCCCATCTCTTTGCGCCAGTCTCACGTTGTGTATCTACTTTCTTATCTCCATGCATGTGTATTCCACCTCGCTATCTTTCCCACATCCTCCTCTCTTCCTCTCATCTCTCTTTCATCCTTCTAGCCCCGTTAGTCTGATCTTTTCTATTTATAATATTCAACCCACATTCACCTCCTCATATGACATGCAGGAAGACCGAGTCCTCCCACTTAGAGCACTCTGCGGTGGTCAGAGATGCGAAAATTAGGAAGCGGAGACGGAAGTGACAGAGAAAGGAGAATAAAGTGTGAAAAAAGGGCTGCATGTGTTGAATTTTTGACTCTGTAATATCAGTCCGTCAGAGCAGAAAATCTGCCACGGAGCATCAGCGTGAAGAAAGAAAAAAGCTTTCAAATACTGAACTATATTAGAATGGACTCAAACACGATTCCCATATGTTCACCCTACGTTTTATTTTGGTCACATGAGCAAACCACCTATATTCCACCCACCACGGTTATTATATAAGAGATTTAAGATAATTATATACACTTTTAAATGTGATCAATACTTCTACAACCTCACAATATATATGATAAAAGATCCCACAACTTCAAAAAGCAAAATTTTAATGTGATTAATGATTTGCCTTGTGTATTTTGCTGATTTAAAAATTTAGACTGCTTCACCCAAACACCATTATTCATCACAGATTTGAGTATAACAATCACAAATATTAGTCTCAAAATATTCTCTAACAACCACTGTGTTAACATTAAACCAGTCAAAGTAACTTTTTTTTTTTCTGTTGGGGCTGAAACATTACGTTTTATTCACTTCACATTCAATTAAAACATTTAATGAAATATTGCCTGAACAAATGTGTACGTGTTAAATCTCTCAGACGCTGATGCCTCATTGACCTGTTTCAAAGAATGAGTTGAATCTATTCAGGTCAGCTTCAGTGTGAAAATGGAATCCGCACGTTTTTATTTGAGTTTCCAACAGGAATGGAGATTTTTTTTTTTTTTTAAGAGGTTTTGGTTGGTGTTACCTGCACATAATGTCATTAATGCTGCAACTTTTTTGCATCGCTTTTACTTAAAAACAAAACAAATAAACAAAAAGGTATTTTTTTCAGTCGGTAACGCAGCTTTTATGTGTTGCAGTCTATCCATCAAAGCTCGGTGTTCAATCCTAACTCATCTCAATAAATTAAAACTCCTGAAATGTATAAGTGAGTAGAAAAGGTGGAAAAAGGTTTGCACTATAATTAGACCGGGCCAGTGGGAGCGCTTCACAGGCTGAGACACTGAACATGTAGAAAATCCTCAAGCCAGTCAGAAAGATTTAAAAAGAAAGAAAAAAAAACTCTGCATGATTTTAAACATTATTGCTTCCTACATTTGAGAAAAAGGTTGAATCAAAAAGAAGAGGAAGAGGAAAAGCGTGGACTATGTGGCATTGATTTCACAGACAGAACAGCCTCTGATATATTCAGTTCATTTTATTGTTTTGGACTGAGTCTGTGCAGACAAACAAAAGAAAACCCATAATATTCATGAAACATTCACAGACACACAGTCATACACTTAAAAGCTCTGTCACTGTCATATGAAAAAGACACATTTACACACAAAGGGACACCAATAAATGATTTCTTTTATTGAAAAGCGAACCCAGTCTTTCTTCTAAAGAAGGAAATATCTTTTTCAAACGGGCCTTTCAAGCAATTATACAGAGAAGCTTCTTGAACGCAGCTTTAATGCCACGACACATAGTTTATAGAGGACTGTAGACAAAAAGCCATCAGGACTCCACACACAGCTTGTTTTTTTGTCTTGTTGAATATTCTGCTGAAATGAAGATATGGTTTAATTATCTTGATGAACATGAGGTATGAAGGTCTTCACTGTTCATTTCTTTAAGATATACTAAGCGGTGGAGTGTTAGGGCTAATGACTAATGCTGATCAAGACATGAGAAATGAGGTATGATAATGATCCACTAACACACAGCGGTAAAAACAGGCACTTCAGAACAGTGCACTTGGAAAACACCAACAATCATGTATCACAGAAAGTACAAAGGAAACAAAAAGGACAAATAAAAAAAGGATAACATTTTGAAATAACATTCACTTCCAGTTTAGAACCTATTTCACTGCACTCTCATATTCCCCAGTGTTATCATGTTTTTTTTTTTTCTTTTTTTGTTATTTCGTTTCAGCTCAAACATCTTTCCAAGCAAATCTAAAATATGCAATTTACAATGGTCAAGCATAAAATATGTACAATGTGCAAAAACAATCAAAGAAGTCCAAACCTAATGAGACAAGTAAGTATTGTGAGACAAAAAATAGCTTCCTGGTGGTGTGATTTCTTTAACTGCAGGAGAAACTGTGTTTATCCAAACTCCCAATCCTCCGATGGCCTTTTGAGTCTGAAATATTCTTAAATATAGATAAATACTGGACTAAAAGTCACACTGAATTGTTTAATTACACAACTGATGGTGCTTTTTCTTTATTCATTTTATTTTTTTCATTAAGAGTCATATGAATGTGATGTGAGTGTGTTTAATGCAGAAATGGATCACGCCATTGACATTCGTAATTCTTTTTCCATCTCCTTCCAGAAAAACTGTGTTGGAGTTTCTCATGAAGAATGAAATTCCCAGAACAGAGTTTGTTTTTTTGTTCCTGCTGCCTTAAGAAAACAAGTGTCTCTGTTTTTTGAGGAGTACGATTTCACCTTCAGCCTTCAGCCAACACCGCTGCTGGTGCAGAAGAGACACCAAGAGAGCAAACTGTATTTCTACCAGAGGCAGAATTTCACTGTAAAAAGGTGTCATCAGACATTTCACATGTTTTACAAGAAGAGAAAGTGGTGGAAGTTGATGTGAATATATTTTAACAAAATTGAGATTAGGAAACACTTTCCGTTCATATACGGGTCTTCAAACATGGATCATGGGAGTTGCTGTTTTTATCCAATTAACCTCCAATTTTATCATCAAACCAAAATCATCATAAGCCTTATGAAACAAATGTCATAACTGTGTAGCACCTTGTGAGAGAGGGGCGCTGAGCAGGTTTAATTTCAGATTTCTGTCAGTGGACAGATGTAACTTCACTGCCGAGAATGAAATCACATTCATGCTGCTGATGAAGCAGAAGTTTCTGAGTTTTTCCATAAAACAGAAAGTACATCCAGGATTATGTGCTTCCCCATAAAAAAAAACAACCCACACACACCTCCCAATCATCGCTCACTTTTATCTCATTAATTACTTCAGAGCTGTAAAAATGGAATATATTAACCTTTAAATTTTATAACTTTTTTTGCACGGATTTTGTTTTTGCTCATTTCGTTTCTAACATCCAATTAGCACATAAACATTTAGTTTAATTTGTCTTTCTGTAAGCTCCAGAGGTTTTTCAAAGTATGGTCTTTTTTTTTTTTTTTTTCTGGGAGTCAAACTAAACAAAATCCCCAAGACTGAACTGACTGTGAAACTCCAAAACAATCAAATCTTGCTATCAGTTTTATAATCTGCACATTTAATATAATCAATCCCACAGTGCAAAGGATTCAGAAAGCTTTGGAGCAAATCTCACAGCTAATTTATAAATTTCTGTACAAAAATCAAACCCTTAACCAAAGTAGTTAACAGATATGCACGTTGCAGGATGTGCAGCTTACCATGGTAAAACATACAGCCAGTGAACAGAATTGAAAATGTGAATTCTTATGCATCATTGAAAGTGCACAGTTCCCCCTTTCCCCCTTATTAATGGCTGTTGTAGCTCCTCAAGTGCACACTCTTAAGATAATGTAATTTAGAAACATCAGCCATCTAAAAACCTGCAATCGTGTATGTATTTTTTTTTTTTCTTGTCGGTATTAAATTTGCTGACCGGTTGGCAGTCTGGGGCTCAGGATAAACAAGGTTGTACTCTATTAAAGGGTGATTGGCTTGGAAAAACCTGCCTCCACGCCAACAGAAGTGTCTGTGTTTTAACCCTGTAGCCTTCTTAATCAAATATTCCCCAAACATCTGCCCTGACCTCAATCTCAGCCAACGCCGCCTCTGTCTCCCACACACACACACACACACACACACACACAGATGGTGGACTGACAGCGTGCTCTAAAATGCGACCTGCATGTGGATGTGCGGCGCTCGCGTGGTGCACATATGCGCTTGACATGAGCGTCTGATCATTAATTTATGGGGGCATTTTGAGAATACGTCCATCTCTCTGCTCTCCATAATGTAACCGAGATGTAACACAAAATGCATCTGCTCACGCGGATTTTAAATTCAACATGGACGAACTGGAAAAAAGTTCAGGAGGATTGTTTTTTTTTTTTTTTTTTTTTAATCAAAAAACAGTGCTGTGCACGCCGTGACAGTATTATAAATGTTCCTGTACACTGCTCACATGTTTTATGATGTGATGTGGATGCATGAATGCATTTATCTTCCATAGAGGAAAGGTTAAATTAAAAGAGACTTTAATATATGTTCCTCTGTGTGACAGCACTGACAAGGCAGAAGTTCTCTGATAAACTACAGACAAGGCATTCAACATTTCCAGCATCCTTCACTGCAAAAAATACACCCTCCTCCAAAAATTAAAAAAAAAAAAAAAAAAGGGAAGAAAAACGGAGTCTTGAGCATACTTTGATTTATAGGGCTACAAATTTCCACTTAACAGTGCTGATGGCAGAGAAGGGGAAGGAAAAGAAATCTCTTTTGTAACGGATGTTTTGACAAGTGAATACCTGCAAAACTAATTTGTTGGTGACGCGGCGGTGTGGGAGAAGTGTCCCTCTTCAGCAGTAAGGCGGCGCGCTCCGCCGCTGCTGGAGGTAACCGTCTGCGGGGAAGACTTTTCGGAAACCTGCCTTGCTCATCACGCAGTCGCCCCTTCTCAGCATTTGTTGCAAAGAACACCAAGGCAATTTAATGGTGAAAGCTCTCTCTCTCTCTGATCACTTTTATTACTTGTTCAAACTGTGACTTGCTGTAGCACAGACTACACTAACGGGAAGCGGCTGTCAAATTCAAATAAAATCTCTTTTTGCCTTTAAAGTAACGTTTTTTTTCCTCCCTATATGCTGAAGTTTTTCAAATCGCTCTCTGTTTTTTTCCCCCCTCAGTGGTGGCCGAATGTCTGAAGGTTCCAAAATGGCTTTATTGTAAAAGGAAGGTCCAAGTATGGAAAACAGCCAAGATAGAAATAAGTACCTGAACGCAGCATTGTTTTGAAGAAACAGATTGTTTGTGTGCCTGTGTTGAGTGCACGAAGGAAAAAGTGGGTGAGCCTACATGGGCACTCAGGGCGACGAGGGGGGAACCTCTGAGATCAGGAGGCGAGGGGGCATAAATTTGCCGGAGTGTGTGTGTGGTGTGCAGAGAGAGAGGCCTGCATGGGTGTACGGAGGAGGGAGATGTCTGGGCGTTTGGGGAAGATGTAGGTTAATGGTTGTCTCTGATCTGAATAATTCATGCAGTGGAGGGCTTTTATGTGTCTCTTAAGGCTCCCCGTGATTGGTTGACCACGCTGGCGCGTCCCACAGCTCTACCTGCTTCTTCTACCTTCAGAGGATGATAATGGACGGCCTCCACCTGACCACTGTTTGTTTCAGTGACTCCCTTCAGGCCCCATTTCCTTCATATCTAATACATTGTTTTTGTTGTTGTGTTGGTTGGATGTGTGGATGTCTTCCACTTTAGCTTCCATCACCAAATTTCCCTTTTTTTTTGTTTTTCCCCCTCTTCCTTCCATTCTTCTCTCATGCATGCACACACACACACACAAACACACACATGCACGCACACACGCCTCTTTCAGCCTGTTGTGTGTCCGGCTCTGTTAGCGTGAGACCACCTCCACAGGGATGTTCTGAAACAACACACAGCCTGAAGAGAAACACAAAAAAAAAAGCAGAAACGATGACAAAAGAAAGCAACACAAATAATAATAATAATAATAATAATAATAATAATAATAATAATGATAATAATAATAATAAAGGTCTAGCTGCTGATCGTGTCAGTAAGACAGACGTCTGGTTCTTAGTACATGTGTTAATGTTGCACTGTGGAAGGAGAAACTGCACAAGGTTTTCTTGTTTACACTTGAAATATTTTTCATTAGTCCTTTTTAGGTTTAAAGAAAAACAATATTGTGGAGAGTGACAATTTAAATCGATAACCTTGCATTGTTTTTCCACCATTTGCACTTGGAGCAAATTCACAATATGAGGTTAAAAAAAAAACTAGTGTTAGGACAAAAAAATCTTTAGTACGTCATTTGAACTGAAACAAAGCAGAGGCAGATTTTATGAAGTCATTAAGTCTGGCTGTGAGTGGTTGAGAGTATAGTTTCAAAACGAGGCTGAATGTGCACAGCACAGACGACTGAAGAAGAGGAGGGCGAGCACTGAATGGTGAAGGTGAGAGAGGTGATGGAGTCAGGAGGAGTGTGTGGAATATGGTCTGGTGACCAGTCTGATTTCTTCCAGAAAGGTTTCCAAACACCAAATTCACAAGATCGCTCGAGCACGTAACAACTGGACACTCGACCGCAGGCCCGACCGGCGCCGCCCTGATTAACGCCACGGCTCCACCTTCAGTCACTCATTTAACCTGACAGGCCTTTTTCTGAACTGCTACACACCTGTCCCGGGTTTCTCTCACTCCTACAAACTCATACGCCTTCCTGAAATCCATTCACACAATATCCATTGGACAAAGCACAGAGATACATCACTTCATCTCCCAAACAACTGATGCTGTGCGTTAACACACACATTGAACTTTTCAGAATTTCTTTGGTTTATTACACCAAAAGCTGTCTGTGTGTTTGTGTGTGTGTGTGTGTGTGTGTGTGTGTGTGTGTGTGTGTGTGTGTGTGAGGTCCCAAAACATGAGGGAAAGTGTTCTTTTTTGGAAATTAGCTGTGACAAGCCCGTGATCACCTGGTATTTCTCGCCTTCCTACTCACCTTCTTTCACTGTCCTCATGAGCTCTCCTACATACCAGCCGTTCAGCAGCTCAGCTTTAGCCGGACTGTCTTTGAACTCATCACCAAGGCGTTCAGGCCTTGACTCAATCTGTTTCTGCCCGTTCTGACCCTGCATGAGTTCATCTTCTTCTAAAATTATATTTAATACAACCAAACTTGGAGTTTCCCTTGACGTGACTGTGAGTTTCACACCTTTTAATGTGAACCAAGGTTTTTGGTTCAGACCGAAGTCTATATTTGAACCATGGGAGGAAGTACAGTCAGTACTGGCACAGCGTTGTGTTCAGGAGTCCTGGAAGCACGACATCGGAGGCACAGTGTTGACACGGCTAAAAACTGAGCCATGAATAAGAATCGGAAAAGTTGCCAATGTAGAGGCAAGTTTGTTTTTTTTTTTCAATTTGTTTTATACAGTTTGTGTTTCACTCAATGCGTGAGTTACAATAAACCGTAGCTGCATCTTTTAAGAGAAAAATAGACTGATGAACCGCAAACCCTGAATGCTGATACCAGCAAAGACATTTCTGTTTGATTTAAAAAGGCAGAGGGTTGCATCGTGCCAAGACCCTGGATTGGCTTACATGGAGACAAAACCATCAAAATATTGTAATTTGGGCAAATTAAACCCAGTATTTTAACTCTTGTGCTCACTCCATCTATGGGTGCCATAAAGTCAACTATATTTATGTGTTAAATATGCAGCAAAGGTCACAGTCTCCCTCATATTTTATGCAACAGAGCGGCTTCCAGTAAAGTACTCATTTGTTTAAAAGATAACGGTTTTCTAACAGTAGGGGTGAAGTGACCTTTACCCAAACTTGAACATGAATAAACTCATTGATTCCACACACATCTGGACTTGCTTTATAGTGCTCACGCTCCCCGCTGCGCTCTAATCAATGGAGACACTCCTCTCCTCAGCAGAAAGCACAATCAGCTGTTTAACATATTCAACAGGTTTTCCTTTTTGCCATGCACACACACGCATACACACACACACACACACATATATATAACTCATTAGAAATAATCATGTGTTTCTTTGTGAAATTACAGACCGATACCAGCACCTGGCGGATCAGTGAGAGCCTCGCTGCCTGCCTTATCTGTGCTGGAGGATTACATCTACATTACAAACCTGTCGGCTTACAAGCGCGAGAGCCAGCCAAGAGAAATAACATCTCTCAGTCGGATGTTGCATTCAGGTTCCAACCGCATGCCAGACATCCCAACGACAATGAGAAACGTGACAGGGTGAAGAAAACCTTCTGGTCATAGTGAGAGTGCCTCGTAAAACATCATGTTGTTGCTATGCCACAACTGGTGAGTGTGAATATATTTATTTATTACTTGGAAAACACATCATTTGGCTTCTCAGCTCTCACTGAGGAACATTTTGCAAACTGAAGCAAAACACATTCTTTTTCTTTCTTTTTTTTTCATTTATCTTTTTCGGATATATTTTCTAGAATTGTAGATTTGAAAGCAAGATGAACTATTTCTGAAATAAATTAATCTCTCCGCTTTTTGTTTCTCACACAAAAGAACATAATTTTGAATTTAGTTCCACAAAATGTTTACATTTGTTACCTTTCACTTGTCAATAACATAATAAACTAATGCATGTGGGTATTTGAAGATCATAATAAATTATTTTTTCCATTGTACAACCCTAAAGTTTTCTTTTCCCAGCATTTAATAATACATACATATGTGCAATAAAATGTTAATTTGAATATCTACATATGTATGACTGTTTGAGTGTGCATGTCCAGATAATTTATGCATTCATATTACTAATTTTTGTTGTAATCATTATTTGAATTCCAATGAAAACATCTGATTTCAGCAGCTTGCAGTATATTGAAAATACATGAATGCATATATAAGCACACGAAGCACGTACAGACCCCACTACTGCAAATTAACCTCTTATAATTTAATCTTTTTTCCAATCTATTCATTATTACCTCATTATGTTTTCTATTTTACCCTCCTTAAATGAATGTGAATGTTATGAAATGACATGCTGATGAAAAAAAAAAAAGTAACTTTTATGAAGCGTGAAACTCGTAGTGTCAACTTTCCTGCTCCACTGCATCTTCAGCCTCATGGTCTACGTCAACATTTTCTGACTCCCAGCATTCAATGCAGTTGCTTTTGCTGACTTTGTGATTTTCGACAGTTGTCTGCAACCGTTTTTCATGATGTCATTTTTTGGTGAAAGTTGCTTTTCGTCCAGGAAACACATCATGTGAGATAAATCTGTTTTATGGTAATACGGTAACCAAGAAAACGGAGGAGATTCTTGCTCTGTCAGTTCGTCTGGAGCTCAGAAATCACAACAATGACAAAAAAATTAGTTTGTGGGGGCAGATCCTGTTTTACACCCAGCACATTGTGAGCTTTTTTTTTTTTATTTATTTTTGAGCAAATTATACTTTTCTGCAAACTGTGGGGCTTCATAATGCGTTTTTAGCATTGATATACCACCTTAAAAATCAGACTAACACTAAAGCAGCATCAAACCAGCAAAAAGGGAATTACGTAGGTTGGGCTTTGCTAATGTTTTTTCCAGCAGACGGAATTTTTGAAAGTGATGCAGAGTCCCGTCACCTGAAAAAGCATCAGTCGGGCAACACCACCAGGCACACCTGCAACATCCATTTACTCACTTCCCAAATAGCATGCTCTCTGTCTTTCTCAATTCACACTGAATATTGATATAACAAGTTAATCATGAGGATTTGTCCAGTGTGGATGTAATTCTGCATGAACCCGGGATAAAGCCTGCATGCTGGACAGAAATAATTAGCACGAATCCTGTGGCACCTCTCCAAAAACTAATGAGAAGCAGGGGTTAGGAGAGTCTGGGATGATAGCAATACTCATCATCCATTAGCCTCCCTGTTTGCTTACTGAAACTGCAAAAAAAACCCAACAGCACTAATGAGTAAACTTGCAATAGCAGGCGCTACATCCAGATTGTGTTTAATCATACAATAACTGCAAACACGCTTGTTAAGCCCGGTCCCAAAACAATGCAGGTCCGAGGAGAAAGGATGTGTAATTAGGGAGCTCGAACAGCGGAAAAGAAGTCAGAGCAGCAGCAACTACATCCACAAAGCGATGACTGAGGCATCTGTCAGGACGGGAGCGTTAAAGGAGAAAACCATTCCGGGCAGCTGACACTTCATGATAAAGGACAGGAGGAGGCGAGCCAAAAACAACAACCTGCGCTGCTCCTGAAGCTGGGTTTGTCTTTTTCTTTTTTGGGTTGAAATGTATGAGAGAATTTCTCCGATTGGCAGTAGACTTCAAGTAAACATGCCAAAAACAACAAACTGTCATTTTACTACTACCGGGCAGTGACAGTGAAGGCAGCAACCTGCTGGATTTTTCATAAAGCTTCTGGAGCTTTCTCACGACGCGGCAGAGACTCCCTCCGAGGCGCTAATTTGGCACTAATCTTTATGAAACAATATTCCGGCTGAATTACTGTGCGTGTGCGCAGTGGAAGTTAAATGGATTAACAATCCAGGGCGCACCGGGGGAATGGGACATCAGGGGGCTTTATTGCTATCACAGACGGTTTCCATGTGAGGTTTACGCATTTAGCAGAACCGGGTCGAGCCCAGCCTCAAGAAAGGTACTCTTCACAACAGAAATCTTATATGTTTGAGATAACAAAAAGGGGAAATGAATAGTAAAACTCAATCACCAAACGAGATGTCAAAAGACAATTAAAGGATTAAAATGTGCAAGAATAAGTTTTTGACACACAATTTCTTTTTTTATCCTTGAAGCATTGAAGTTCTCTACTGACAACAATGCACCAAATAAGAGTGCTAATAAAATAAATGAAACATGAAAGCTTCATATTTACTTATTTTCCGTCTGCATGGTCGGATTGACTTTCATCCTTGAACATCACTGAAGTGAGACAGACGTCATTATCCCGAGCCAGAGGAGGTTTCATGCTGCAATGTGTTCTTGAAACAATGGACGGCACATCCAGTTTTCCCACACAAGGCCATCAATAAAGTCTTCCTCATTCATCTTCATCCCTTTATCAAGTCGCCATAATTCCATCAGGCCTGATTTTGACAGCATGAGACATTCGCTTTAACCTTTTAGCATTCGTATTTATTGCTTTAACACTACAAACTGTTGGCACTTGAATCTGATGACAGTCGGAACTGAACTATATTATGAAATTTTAATGAAGCATTGACAGAAGTTGTAGGTTTTGTTTATGGAGGATGAAATTTCTTAAAAAATGTGCCCCTGCTCCTACAGGTTTTGCTTAATCCATTAAATCTACTTGAGGTTTGCGAATGATCGATGGTGAAACTCTAGTGGTATCCTGAGTAATGGTGATATCTTCTTTTATTTACCGATGAGCGCCTGTTAAAAGGTTTATACCAACATCTGCCAGTTGTGACAGTTGCTGTTAAATATTCAACAAAACTATTTTTGCAGCACAGCATCTGTAAACAGCACTCCACCCCGATTCAAAGCTACAATTTTAACCTCAAAAACCCAGATCACTGCCATATCTGGCTGCCAATCTTCAGTCCTTGTAGGAGGAGTGAAACGTGGTTTTTTTTTTTTTTTATGGTGTGACTCACTTCATAAACAAAGATGGTAAATAGACGAAAAGATCTCTTAGCTTGAGGCCTCATACTGCAGTAATGAAGCCAGGATTTACGGCGTGACGTCTTTTGTCTGCTCCCATCTCGGTGTCGACTGCTGACTTTAGATCGTACCAGGTGTCACTTCCTGTGTGTGTGTGTGTGTGTGTGTGTGTGTGTGTGTGTGTGGAAAGGCAGTGATTCACTCCTCTCCCCGACTCAGCTAGTGATAATGATTTAGTTTTGGAGCAGCGCAGGTTGGCAGTGACGCAGGTTGCCATGACAACAGTATGCAACGGGCAACAGAAGTTGACCGTGTCACACTGCAGACCTTGTGACAACTACACACACACGCGCAATTTTCCGTTTGGTTCTTGTTTCGAGTAGCCTCTCGCTTCTTTCTTCAAAATTTGCACGTCTCATGTCTGCAGCTCTGCCAGAGACACAGTCAGCTCTGAAAAGACATGGTCATCTCAGCCATATCTGCTATGAAAAAGGAACAATGATCATCTCCTTTACATTTCATGAAGTTGTACCGTCATTTCTGCAGCTGGTTATTTTTCTTCAGTGGATCCTGTGATCTGCATGGATCATATGGCAAAAATCTGAAGCAGGACGCTTTTTCTGCTTTTCCTAAGCTCTTTCCAATAGCACGCAATGCAAGGCTAATTTTATGCGGTGAGAATTTTTAGATATAAGTTGGAATTTCCCAGTTAAACTTTAATTCCATAAACATAACCAATATAACTTATCTTGATGCTGACCAAAAAAAAGAAAGCCTAATTCAATACATATCCTGCTGAATGATGGAATTTACATATCAATACTGTCTGGTGCGTGGTTCAGTTTTTAAAAGCAGTGCTGAACCAAAGAAAGTTATTTGTGGATACAAACTCTGTAAACAATTATTTTTATGACTTACATTTTTGTGCAGTTATATCTCCGTCACTTCCTTCTAACATATGTTCATTTAGTACAAAAAAAATCAAATGAAGGCCAGCTTTTGTGAAAATACTGATCAAACATCCAAAGTTCCTCAAAGAGAAAATTTAGCCACACGTGTGAGGAAAAAACCAGAGCATCCATTTAAGCATGCAGATGAACAGACTGTTAAACAATGCATTATCATCATGCATAGCACACAGTCCGATTTTGTCTCAAGTCAGAAGTTCATCAGATTGCATTAGAAAGTCATTTCTGATTGACTGATTATCAATAAGAAACTAATATAAGATCTGCTTATCACTGTGGCTTGGGAAATTAACAAATGTAGTCGAGGTGACCAGAACAGCTCGGGTGAATTTAAATGACCGTGGACCCGCTAAAAAGCACGTCAAAACATCCGTACGCAGCATGCCACTCCGAAAATGTGAGAGTGAAGCAAGAATGTCATAACCTCCCTGAAAGCCCCGCCGCTGGCGCTGCAGTCATGTCTGTGACAGAGCAGATGAGATGTGAGCAACACTGAACACTGATACATGGAGCAGGAAGACGGACGGCACACTCTTCCCTCGTTGTTTTGGAAGCGTTCTGAGAACCTTTCCTGACTAGTCAGCATTTTCAGAAGAAATAACTTCACTTTTTCTGTGCGTGTCAGCTTCAAGCCGATTCCTGCTTGGTTGTTAGTATTTTTGTTGTCAGTTGTCTTTTGTCAGCTGAGAGAAACACAGACAGCTCAGCAGAAGTACAAGTCTTGGCTCTGGACCACAGACTGGGCTGTAGGAAATAGCCATAAATTTGACTCTGAGGTTGCTAACATGCACTGCAAGGCCGACTCTCTTTCATGCTTAAAGATAAACACAAAAACCAAGACGTTCTATTTCTAATTCAACCTCTCTCATGTTCAATTTTTCCCTTCTCTTTGAATACCGCTCAACAAAATCTACAAGCCTTAATTCAATTAAAAATTAACTCTCGAAAATCGATGCTGTATTGGACTTTCTCTCTTTCTTTGTTATTGATATGTAGTAATAAAGTTTAATTCATTCAAATGTGGTTAAACTGACCTTTCAACCAGCCATGAAAACAGTAATTTATAGTTTTTTTTTTCTTTAAATTGACTCACTGGTCAAAAAGAAGAGAGAAGCCAGCCATATGTGGCCCGAGGGCCAACATTAGTCCTACACTGCTCCACACACACACACACACACACACACACACACACACACACACACACACACACACACACAGCCGAGCAGAGCTGCTGACCTTAGCACGAGGCAGTAATGGGGAAGCATGGCCAAGAAGACCGAGGCATCCTGGCTCAGTCTGGACAGGCAAACGATCAATTGATCCATCAATAAGCTGCTATCTCTTATAGTGCTATTTCCAATTGCTCAGTGCTGCTGCTCCCTCCGTCTCCCTCCCTCCTTCTGTTCCTGCATTCCTGCTGTGCAGAAAATGCGACACAGATGCACAAATATACGACACAAAAGCAGCCAGACACAGTAAATGATATTGGCATGTGACTTTGCCAACCCTTATGCATATTCAGGAAATCTGTGGACTTCTATGTGTGTGTGTGTGTGTGTGTGTGTGTGTGTGTGTGTATATCTCTTGGCTACTTGAGTATCAGCCTCAGTGCAGCAGGACTAGGTGCTGATTGATAGCTAAACCCTCATTAACATAGATCCTATCAGATATTCACTGTACTGCCAAGAAAAAGCCACATTGATGCAACATGCGCACGCTCCCTGGCAGCGGTGACATTTCCTCAGCGAACAGCGGGACTCTGAGCAGAAACACACTGTCGCACCGCCTGAGCAAAAATATCACACTGACATGATGTACATGTTTACACAGTAAAATACGCCCGTAAGGGCCGAGACCAGCGGCGTGAACTCAGATGGCTCGGCCGCATGTGTGATGACTCAAAACTGACGAAAACAAAAGAAAAGAAAAAGTCAAATCCTCTTCACAAAAGCCATCAATTAGATGGCAGCTTAAAGGAATTGGCATATAGTTCAAGCTAATAGTGGTGTGCTGGTTATGGACACAGAGGTGGAGTTTGCAAGATCTCCCTGTGCATGTGTCACTTTTCACCATAACTGGCGTTTGGTATTTCCTGATCGCTGGTGTTTGAGGTTTGTCTGTCTCTGCTTCAGCCAGCTGATGTATTGACGGCATATTACTTCAAAAATCAATTACTTTGTCTGGAACTGACAAATGTGACTCATTTTCTTTTACACAGTGTGAAATATCACTGTGGCACTTTTATTTTTATTTTTTTTACTGAGTCCAAAATACATATATCAACTTTAAGAGTTTCAAGTTAAAGATGTCTGTTTCCAGAAACGATTAAAGCCGCATCATCTGACAAGAGAAGCGACTGAAGGCTTTGTGTGTGACCGGGCATGAGGAGAGCATACTCGCCTTCTCGAGAACAAAGATGTCTCCAGCTTCAGTTAAATGGGATGTAAACAATGGCTGAACATGTCTAAATACGGAAATCTCTCCTTTCCGGAGTGATTCCGTTGGTTTTCAAGTGGATCGCGGAGTTCAGTTAAGCAGAAACAGTGGCACCAATTAAATCTGCAGCGTTGCCAAGTGAATGTAAGGATACACTTGAACAACAGCTGCTCTGACAGGCGCTCACTTTGAGGCAAGTTACGGCGATGTTTGTGCAGCGATTACATGACTGTCGAGCCGTCTTTTCTAGTCTTTTCTATCCTCGGGGGAGAACCTCCATCTGAAAAAAGCATTAAAGGGCAAATTATTGACATTAATAAATTACATCTGCCGCCAGAAAACCATCAAGTCGCAGACTTTGAAGTTTTGAATGTCCTAAACATGTAAATATGTCCGTGCTGCGTAAGCCTCACGACCCCCCGGATTTTATTCATTTAAAGTCCATTTGTGTTTCCTCATAAGTGTAGTTGTCAATGAAAAAATGAAAATGAGCTCACATAGAGCATTTTAAAGTGCTGCTCTTTAGCTGGAGAGGAAAGAATATAATATTTAGAATGGAAACAAATTCAAAAGACACAGCTGCTTTGCACTAATGTCATCTGTGTCCTGCTCACATTGTACACACACACACACACACACACACACACACACAATCTCCCATTCCCACACTGTACGCCCAGTTTGAGCCATCCAATTTTTCACTGCTCCGACTGTTTGCAAAGGTCAGCCTGACCAATACAAGACAGGAAATGATGTACAGCCTCACAATGAACTCCTTAACTGAGACGAGGAGAGAGACATCAGCTCACGGTAACTATCCTCATGTTCTTTGATTCTCACTCACAACACACTCCCTCCTCACAAAAGACCTTCAAGGTTTCTGATTGTTCTCGCCGCCTTATTTCACACACGGCTGCTTCCATATCCTCTGAAAAAGTAACAGAAATAAAACCATCGGGGAGGCGGTTGACATGACAATCAAACTTTGTTACCGGCTGTTTCCACTGTGTTCTATTTCCTGTAATCAGTTTACTCAGGAATCCAATTTCGACAAAAATGTGAGTCCTCCTAAACAGTTGCCATGTTTAGAGAGACGGGAGCCTGAAGGAAATAGCATTCGCACAATGAGTTGTGCGTAGGTCCAATCAGGTACTGTACGAGACGACGTAAAGTCCGAGGGCGCTGTGTTTGCTGAATAAAGTGATTCACTTCTGCAATCTCCTCTGAGTGTTACACAGTAAACAGAGGCTTCCGAAAACGATAATATTCTACATTCTGTAGATTTTGCCAGGCAGCTACCAAAAGAGTTATTTCCATTCTCAGAGCACTTCAAGCAATCGCTGACCTCAGGATCTGCCATACGCATTTAGACCATTCCTATTCCATTTTAAACATCACGATACAAGCAAACAAAAGCACTCTGTGAATTGTTTTTTTTTAACAATTTGACACCATCTAAAACCTCTGAACACTACAAAAGCACAGAAATAACTAACAGTCATTTGATATCCATCTGCCTTCTGCTCCCAGTGCCCGCTCCAGGTTGAGGTTGTGCGAGGCCAGAATCAGCTCCAGTCGTTTTCATGGAACATTATTATTCGACTGTCCATGCTGAACCAATTTAATTTGACAAAAACAACCATGCTAAGGCTAATTTCTCTGAAAAATAACAACACAAACTCATTAGTCCAAACCACCACCAGTTTGTTTTTCTTCACACAGGTCATCTGTCAGTGGTTGGGTTTGAACATGGTCTGTAGATTCAGTGACCTCGGTGGAGGTTTGCTCCCAAACCACCTACTGAAAAACACGCCGTCCTCGTTGCTGCGTAGCATCATTATGAAGAAAAACAGCTTTATTTAATCGCAAAAGCCTGTCTATCTTTACATGTTTCTGTCTCATTCTGATTTTTTTTTTTTTTAAGATGCTTTTGCAGCTGCCAATGTCCAGCTGTCATTTGGTGTCACTTCGGTCAATACTGAAATATCACACACTGTCACTTGTACTGCCAAGAAAATTTGTTCAGAGGTGGGTTCCCGGTGAAATTGGCAGACGTTGTGTGGATCGGGATGAAATTTGGCACATGTATTTTACGTGGAGAGTGACATCCTGGATGTTTTTTTTTTTTTTGCACTTGACATTCTGGCACGTCACACCGGTGCCTGCAGCGTTTAGTGGAGGCTGGATGTGAAGTGTTTTATATGTAGATCAAATCGGACTCTTTGGTTGTGACGTGGCCCCTCCAGGCAGGAGCGGAACAGGGGTCAAGTGTCTCCTTATTCAAAGGCGGAAGGATGAGAAGACTCGTGAAACCAGCCGCAGGTGTAATGTGGTTGCTGTATTGAACTGCCACTTAAAACTGAGCGCTCTCTATTTCTAAACTCTGATTGTGAACTTTGAGTCGTGACCAGATTAAAGAAATTGCAGACGCGAAAGTAAAGACTTTTTTACTTTCAAGCAAAATTTCGACTTTCGAAGCACTGAAATGAGCCAGTTCAGGTGTTTCAGAGACTTGATGGTGCGTTCGGTTCAGGACCACCAGCTGAAGGAAGTGTTGAGGAGGGAAAAAGGACTTTGTAAAGTTTCCTGCTCCTGTTATTGACTTGTGACTACAAATACTGCTATCCCTGAACGTTGCATCTGGGGTCAACTCCCTGGTAAAACTTCTGTTTATCCACAGCTTATGACCAAATCCCTCAAAGGATAATAACAATCCTTCAAGCTTTACCTGTAATCCAAATTCATCCTCAATATCAAATAGAGACTAGGAAGACAGAGAGTGTGAGGAGGCTTTTGATCTCGACGTTTGATACTACCTTGGTGCTGACACATTTCAGTCAGTCCTCTAAAAGCACACAGGTTCGATACTCTGCTAAATACAGACTCACACAGAGTTGTTTTTTTTTTCTCCCCCTCCTCCAGCCTCTTCACTCTGCAGCTCAATTCATTCAGTCGTTGATTCACCTACAAAAGTTTTGTCTCAGGATGAGTGTGCATCAAAAAAACCTGGAGAGCTGGAGGCGAAAGCTACTTTTCTGCAGGGAGAGGAGGAAGAAGAGGAGGAGGAGGAGGAGGAGGACACGGCGGCGGTAGTGGAGGGTATGCTGAGCATGCTCGGTGCTGCCTTGGGCCTGGGATGAAGCACTGCTGACCTTGAGGGTGTCATATCGATCGATCGACAGTGAGGAGCTCTGCGTGCATGTGAGGGAGAGAGAGAGAGAGAGAGGCAGAGAAAGATGGAGGCGTGCAACTCCACCAAACAAGGAGAAAACTGAAACCTGCGCTAATGATGAATCATTGATAAGTGGACAGGAGGGGACTTTTCATCTCTTTCTCGTCCGTTTTTCTTGCTCTACTTAAAATGTCTTATTTGGAAATCTCGCTCTTCCTACATCTTCTGTTCAGTTCAATCTTGACCAATTTCACTTGCCTTTCTGTTTTCCTCTCTGTATTTCTCACTGTGACTTCTTGGCAAATGTCAGTTTTAGCATTCGCTCTCTCTTTTTTCCCCATCTGTCTCTCACTTTCTCCCACTTCACATTTACAGTTTTGCTTTCAATCACTCATTTTTTTTTTCTTCTCTCTTCGTCTTGACATTTCCGTCTTGTTCCCACCCGCATCAGAACTTGGGTTTATGTCGACACGTCCCTCCCTACAGGTGCTTCCAGGGCAAGAAACACTCGGAGATGCGGCTCCATCCTCCCCTCCTCCTCCTCCTCGCACAGCGCTGTCTGATCTGTTTTCTCTTTCAGGAGTCTGCAGGCAGTTTAGGAGGGTCGTTATGTGTCATTTTGTGGAGTGTATTCAGCTTCCAGCTGCTTGAACGATTCTGCTCTTGTGCTTTCTGCATTTGTCGGGGCCTAAATCTTTGGATTTTCACTCTGCCGGCGTTGCACATCAGTGTGTGACACTGTGGCCATATGTTCTTTCCATTTGTATTTATGAAATGAACTGAAGTTTCCTGAACATGTTTCATTTGTTGATTTCAAAAACCTCCTTATTCTTTTTATATAAATAAACACTTTGGTTTATACAGCCAATGCTGACTTGACTTCTTAAGACAACTTTGTTTGGCAATTTGTGGGAAAGGGGATTAATCCAAGACACAACTCCAAAAAATTTGTTCCGGGGAAAAGCAACCTCTGGTGTCGTATTCTGGGCCCAGACTCAGACAATGGGGCAGACCATGCAATTAGTCTCACCAAATCTGATTTGCTTTGTCTCTGGGGCTTTATTGATCAGGTAGGTTTAGTCTTATTTGGGAGCAGGTTGGATCTTAAATGCTCCTGACAAGTACCAAGAAAACCAAAAGGGTAAGAGGAATTTCACAGTTCAGTGTCTCCATTGTAAACCTAAATCACTGTGATGATCCTGTAACCTTTAAGCAGCTTGTTACGTCGCTTCAGCATTTTTTTGTGGGTCTGAAAATGAAAGATTTATACAAAATCACTGGGCCTTCATGCAAAGCACCTGTCTCTTCTTCTTCTTTGCATGCTTCGTCTCATTAATATCTGAGGCTCATAAAAGCTCTTTCATGTGCCGTTTTTCCTCTTTAGTAAAATATTTTGACTAGCGGCCCACAGTAAGATCTGGTTTTCTATTGTCTTTAAATTGCTTGATATATTGTTTGAGCAGTGGAGAAAGCACAGAGAACAAAGTCAAACTAGTAAATTGTCGAGCTAGTTATAATATTTCCACTGATTCCAATCAATACTGTGGAAACACTGGGGCAATCTGACTTGTCTGAATCTCTTCCTATATTCTCAGTGTTTTAACAAACAACACAAAATCAATTAACTGGATCATCGACGTACAACATCAAAGCGTCAAGATTTTTCTCTGCTGTGAACACAAACAAAAAGAATTTATTTGAAGCGCTACAGTATCAAAAGGACTAAAAGGAAATCCGTGCGATGTTTGCACACATCAACAACTATTTCCACCTCCTCAAACGTATCATCAGCATAAACATTAAGTTAAATTAGAGTGTGCAGTTGTCTAACTCGTTTGAGGCATATCTTATTGCACTGTTTTACGGCTCACAACTTTACAGTTTGTCTTTTTTCTCTGACAGCTCTCATCAGTGCAATTTAGCAGCTGTTTTCTGTCACGCAGCCAACGCGGCTAGAAATATGGCATATTTAGCAACTTAAGAAACGTTTACTCACCCAAGAAGATGATTGAGATGAAAGGAGAGTTACATGATGTGTATTAAGCAGACGTAAGAATTCAAACATTGTGTCTGCTTGATAATGAAATATGCATCTTGCTGCTAACATGTATGTCACATGTAAGTACTGTGACATTTCTAGATTTTTTTGTCGCTATATAAGATGATCTTGTACTTCAGCATCATTCAATCTCTCGTCGTCATCACGTTCCCCAAAATGTCGATGTTATATTGTGGTGCGAAACCCCTCACCTGCTGTGCATATCGTCTATAAAACATTTTTTCATGTGCCAAGGAGATCGTGTGAGGAAACCTGTACCAAATGTTGTCCATGTGTTATTGATGAGTGAGGAGCAGAATAATGCAGTCAATATAAATAATGTAAACCAGCTCCAGCTTTTTACTTGGCGATCAGAAAGCGACGGTCAGCGATTCGTCCAGGTCAGTGAGGCGGGTTGCACTTTTTCACCGCACACCTGTTAATATGATCCGAGGCCTGACACGCACTTTTCACACTCTGTGGCCATCGGGACCGGGCTGTGTGCACGCATCCATGTGCATACATTTATGATTCAGAAAGCTACGCCTCCTTTACATCAGCACTGGTTAGCTTGCTGGTTAGCTATATCTCTGTTGACGAGGTGAACTTTGACCCTTGCTTTGTAGTAGTTAGAAACTTTTCGACGGACAACTGTTGCTGTGGATTTCTTACAGCGGTCTGAGTCTGCTGTTCATGCTGACACCACCAACTCTCCATGGCTTTTCTCCCGTTCACACTCACCTCCATGTCAACATGCTGCAGGGCGCATATATCTGGGTATGTAGGGAGCATAACAACCACAGCAAGTGTGGAAAGAGAGGACGGGGACTCGGGGGGTGCAATCAGAAGGGAGAACCGTAATGTGACCTAACATCCCACACATGAATAGAAGTGCATACACATGCAGAAAACCTCACACACACATATACACACACGACGCTAAGAGGCATTAGAGCTCATTCGTTTCAGAGTAACCTTCCTCACCTCGCCTGCAGAAACAAGAAACCACACATAAGATCTGAAATCTAAACACACACACACACACACACACACACACACACACACACACACACACACACACACACACTCACAAAATGTATACACTACTGCTCCATCTGTCTTGCACCCCTCCTCTCTGGGGAACCATGAATCAATCACTGTCAAAATACTGCACCACAACAACGCAGTTGAGACACACACACACACCACACACACACACACACACACACACACACACACACACACACACACACACACACACACACACACACACACACACTGAGCCTTATTCTACATTTGCATTCACTTTTTGGTGTGCTAATTTGAATGTCAAATGTGTACCTTCTCTGAGCCAAATGCTAATGGCTCAAGTCTTCCCAAAACGTTATTTATTCCTGAAACAAGTTTATCTTTCAGCAGTATTAAATTATTTCCTCATGGATGTTAAATTCTGGAATTTCTCATTAATGTATTTTCTCAGCCAAAGTGAAGACGCTCTTACAACAACACATCCTCGGAAAGGGTAAAACTAACCTGTCTCACAACGGTCTAAACCCAGCTCACGTTCCCTATTAGTGGGTGAACAATCCAACACCTGGTGAATTCTGCTTCATAACGACAGGAACAGTCGACATCGAAGGATCAAAAAGCTTTGAACGCTTTGCAGCCACAAGCCAGTTATCCCTGTGATAACTCCACTGGCACACTAGTGACAACAAATTCTCAACTCAAGATCACTTTTTCAGCCAACTGAGCCAATCAAAGTCATAAGGTTGTTTAGTTTCTCACAGACTATTTTTAGATTAAAAAAGACATCTTAACCATTATATGAATTGACATTTAAAGGTAAATGTTAGTTCACAAAGAAAGAGAAAAGTAAGCCGAGCATTATTAGGAAAAATGAGATAAGTCCATTCTAGTTTGTCAGTAAGAAGACAGTTACAGAAGGTGTAACGGATTAATTTGTAGCCATTGCAGAAGTCACTTGTTAAAGAGACTTGTGGACGTGTGAATGTGTGCTTATATGCATGCCTGTATGTGTAGCGTGTGAGGCTTCAGCAATGGCTACCACAGCAGTTTCACATCAACGGGACAAAGACAGCAGGAGTTCGCTTTAGTCCACATGCGTGTTATTCACCGGCAGAACACAGACCCAGTAAAAGCCCTTCGAACAGCAGCTGCTTCCACCTGAACGTGATGGATTCATGGATACATGACGGTCAACTTAATAAATGAGACAAAGATGATTAATGGAAAGGACTTCAGAGTCCTGAGTCCATAATTCAAGTGTTTGGTTCCGTATAACTCAAAGTTATATACTTTCTGTATCTGGTTAAAAACCCAGTTGCTCTAAATAAAAGCAGTCTTGCGTTTCGTACACAGTCCACTTATTTATTTGAATTCATATGATTCCATGAAGCTCACAAACACTGGCTTACTTAAAAAAAAATCATTCAGTTAAGCAATGCTGTAATGATTAACACAAACTGATAATTTACTTTCATTCTCCTCCCTTTAAAATTAAAACCATGAATCAGAGTGACAGTGATAGATATCACATGTTTGGCCAGCTGTGTATCCATGAAAACATCCCAATACATCTACACTAATAAATACAGGAATTAGATATCTACTAATGGAACTCACCATTATCATCTACAATACGCCTGAACACGTCATCCTCTTTTAAAGGATAGCTTATGGAAAGAAAAAAAGTCTTACCTTTGATGCCAAACTTTGAGTTGCCTCCAAATTTGAGAATAACCAGCATGAGTAGGAAACCAGTGAAGGCAACAGCAGCAATGCCGACCACCACATACACCTGGAGGAGAGGAAATCACAACCGAAGGCTGTCAAAGAGTCACAATGTTTGACTTGGCATAACAGTTTTCTAATAAAAGCTACAGTGTGTGATTGTATTAAGATTTTCTTCGCTATCTCTCTTCCGTCTCTGTGTTTGACTTATGCAGTGGCGTTTAGCATTAACATACAGGTCCTGACTGTGTGATTCCCAACAGGTAATGCAAGGAAATGAAGGGAAAATCAGGAACGCTAACAGTAAACAGCTGACAGCAAGAACAAAGGCAGCTGTAGGAAAAGAGTATGACGAAACTTACAGCAACTCTGTCTTCCGGTGTTTCCGTTGTGGGACCCTCTGTTGAAAAAGGAGACACAGCGAGAAATGAACACAGAAGAACGGCCACTGCAACAACATAAAGCTCTATATAACAACAGTTAAACAAACATTTACACGGTAAAACTCTGTAGCTCAGAAATTAAAAAAAGACTCTGTTGGGCTTCAGCTTCCTGGACATAAAAAGTGGTGTGTTGTGGTGCATGAGCTATAACCCACAAGTATTTGGATGGTAGTTTCATTTTATGTACCCTCTAAAAGACAAAAACAGACACGTAAAAGTCATATAACCTCCAGTACAGGTCTCAGTCATTAAAAGGGCTCCAAGCTTCAATGCTATTATCTCAGATTAAACTAGTCCTCAACCTCGGCTGTGATTCTCAGCAATCGCAATGGATTGTACTTTAAGAAATTCTCATGTCTTTCATTCTATTTGAGAGGAAAGCAGTGACTTTTTCCATCAAAGACATGTTAACTTTTTGCCCCCCCTTTTTTTTTCTGCAACTTCACATGAAACGCAGATCAAAAAGAGACTTTTACAGTGAATTTACAAAAGAGAAACAGCTCAAATCAAGCTGTTACAAAGATCAGCTTTATTGAGGCGTAGCTCCAGGTCGACCAAAGTGATGGTCGCTGCCGTGACATTAAAAGTCTGCTTATGTCTGCCGCTGTCTGAAGTCAAGGACAGTTTCAAAGATGATAGCGCGCCAGCCACTATTGTCACTGTAAATGAATGGGAGGCCTGGTAGTGCGTCTGGTAATTCAAAGGGGGCGGTCAGTGAATTCATTTGAGCTGCTTGTGAATAGAGTGAGTGCATAAAAGATGTGGCAGTACCTGTGGTAAAATCTGCAGGAAAGACGAGGGGTTGGAAGAGAGGCAGAGACAGAGACGAATTAGGTTCCAAACAGTTAAAAAAAAAAAAAAAAATCCACATTCAATCCATCTGTCTTTCCTCTGTACCGCTTAATACTGTCCATGTTGCTGGCTCTCTGAACTACTTTCAAAAACATAACACAACTCTCAAACCAACAGACATCGTCCACTCAACGTGCACAAAATCCAAAGTAAAGGTATTTTTTCATCACGCTAACAAATGAAAACAAACTTCACTAATCATCACCCATAATATTACATATGGATATGTACCTTTAGCTTGCTGAGAGAGAGAAAACTTAAATTGAATTAGAGTTTTATGACGCTATAGTCTAGATGAAGGCAAATATAAAAAGCAAATTTTATATAAGAATAAACAACTTTACTCACCATAATAGATTGGCTCCTTCTCAGTCCCTGCACAATGGAAAAAAACATTACATTTGAGAAAAGGTTTTTTTAATGCACCAAGTTTTCCAGTTATTTATCGCAATTCAAATCACCTAAGTCCAATGATTAGCTTAAAATGGTACAAAGGTAAGTATCGAACTCCATAGCTGAGTTACTCAACACTGAAAAATTAGGTACATTGCAGAAATTTACAAAAATGCAGTAATAACGTAAAGCTGTTCTGCCTCAATGTAAAGTGATCAAGTTTTGTAAGTTGGTGCTTACTAGAGGTGTTCTAACCTTTCTGGATCACCTACAACCACATGCCTCTTCATCAAAGCAGTATTGTACCACACCGTGGTACCACACCTTCAGGAGCCTCAGCTAAACAGTATTGTACAGCAGAAAGCAGTGTGTTGCTACGAAGACGGTGAGAACAACGCAATTACCAATGGAAGAGAGACAGACCATCATAACACTTAAGAATGTAGGCCTTACCTACATAGGAAATCAAGAGTTACAGTATATATCTGATACAACTGACAACAAAATCAATGTTTTTTTGTCAATAAATGTTCCTATTTTCAGATATCTGAAGGGACAAACCAGTTTTTCTTTAAACATACATGCTGCTGAACAAAAAGGTGATCATTACCACATCAAAAGTCTACATTTCTCATGTAGTGATCCTCAATTTGCATTCCTGAGAACAGCTAACCTCTAATTGTCAATCCATGCACATTACCCAGATGGAAAAAAAATATACATATATACACTGTCTGCATTCTTATTTAAACTTTGAAACTGCATCAATAACAGGATGGTGCTTTAGAAGTCCAACGAGAGAGTCTGCTGGCAGCAGTAATCAAAAGCATTCCCCATGTCAAAAACAGAAATGAGTGATAGTGAATAATGAGCCAGCAGAGCCAGAGATGAGCAAGAAGGAAGATTAGCAGTGAAATGGTTGAATCCTTTGAAACTGAAATACAAATCCAAAGTGAAAATAAAATTGTAATGTGTGTCAATATAAAGATAAAGAATTCTGTTTTATTAATATCCTGCTGATTGTTTCCTCCATCCAAAAACTTCCCATAGAGGAATTCAATACTTTCAAGGTATTCTAAAAAGAGATTGGTCCTGTTAGCTGTCTCACTCCGTCATGCTTATCTGCATCATCCGTGTTGGAGATAAAACACAATTATGTAACACGACAACATCACAGTGAATGCCATTATAGTCATCTTGTCCCTTGTCATTTTTATAGTTAATATATGTGGTGCTACAGAGCTTTGAAATGCCGAGGGGGGCAGGACTCACTCCAGACAGGTCTCCAGTCCATCTACCACACACACTCACGGAGAATGGAACATCGTGTCAGTCCTCACCTTCATAGGGCTTCTGCATGAAGTGAGCCTCCACCTCCCTCTGGTCCGTCCCAAACCTGTTCTCAGCCACCAGCATGTAGCGGCCGTTATTGAAGTGCGTGGGGCTGTCGAGCTGCAGGCAGCCGTGGTACTCTCTCTCCGTGATGTCGTGGATCATGGTGGTGATGTACTGTCCCTCCGTCACAACCTTGTCATCCCAGTACCACGTCAGTATCGGCTTTGGGTTTCCTAGGAAGGTAACAAATTGCAGTACAGGTGAGTCGGTCACCTAAAGTGGCAACTTTTTAATAAATATGAGACGGAGTGGATGACTTACCTGCCACGCTGAAGGGTATACACCAGTGATGATCTGAGACGGCGTCACTCAGTTTGGTGATTCTGGGACGAACTGAATGAAAAGTGGGGATGAGGAGTTTTAAAAAAAACAAGAAGAAACAAGATAAGGCCAAGATAAAAGTAGTGAAGCATGCAAAAACACTGATTAAAACATGAGGAGAAAACCACCACCTTTTCAAGCTTTTAATTGTTTTTTTTTTCCCCCCCAAAGACTACACTGCAGGGACAGACACTTTGGCACATTAATCTACCCTGGATAAGAGCTGTTTGCCAGAGGGTAAACGTACAGAGTATATCGAGCAGAAGCGAGGACTCCTTCTCTCCTACAATGTTCTCGGCTTTGCAGCTGATCTTCTTGTTGTGATCAAGCGATGACAGGTTGGAGAGTCGCAGCAACGAAATCTGTCCCGACGTCTCGATCTGAGTGAGAAACACGGCGCCATCAGGAATCAATTCTCCACGCAAAGAAGGGTTGCTTGTCTCATGATCATACAACTTTTTGATCAGGTCAAGTCTGTATTTGCTACAAAAAATATTCAATGGTGACGTTATGCGAAACCACAGCCACAGAAAAAAAAATCTCTTGAGGTTTGAGAGAAGCAAGAATAAAGCAGACAAAGACATTGTACATTCATTGTTCAGATTATACGGTGAGACCTGGGAAACACAGGCTAAACTCATCATATTAATACCAATGTGTATAACAGACATCCTAGATCATACTGAAGCAATAGCATCTGCGAATGAAAAGCACTGCAAATGGGATTTCATTTCAAATATATATCTCACTTGTATTTGGCAATACTAAAAGAAAAGTTATCACATTCAAAGGGTCAATAAAGGTATAGAATGTAGACAACAGCGGCCGCAACGAAATATAGAACAAAGAAGAAATAATGAAACTGGGGGAACAAAAAAGAAAAAAACAACCAAAGACACAAAGGGAGTTTTATACACACACAGAAAGAGAAAACAGACACAGCTGGAAGCAATCAGGGGCAGGGCTATTGAACATACAGAGCCACATACACACTCCAAGGAGTCAGAGAAGGACACAAAGGTGTGACAAGAGGTGATCAGATAGAGCCCACATTTACAGACGGCTATTTTCAAAAAAGGATATTTCCACCTCTACGTTTTGAGAAAAAATGTTACTTGACGCAAATCAGCAGCATGCCAAACCTGTAGGTGGCAGTGTAATGCAACACTAGCCAATCAGAATCTTCTGTCGCGTACCGTGTACATGCAAACGTAAAGACAGTTTGTCCACATCTCCACTTTGACAGAACTTTTCAGGTATAATCGTTTGTGATGACTCTTAGCTTCATTTAAACGAAACGCCCAAACACACTGAAATATCACCATTTTTGCAACATGTAAACGAGCAGAGAACCAGACAAAAACAGCACTGAGACCGGGGAAAGAGAAGTTCTCAGCATGACAAGGTTACGATGTACAGAATAAACAGGAAGCTCAGGGGAATTGGCAAAACAAGGAACAGTACCACAGGAGCAGCGCAAGCAAGTAACCCTGGAAACAATGTAGGAGTACAAACAAAGGGAAAACACAGACTGAAAAATATCAATAAAAAACACAAAGCCAGGTAGAACTAAATCCAATAGGTGAAACAGTCTGATGTTACATTTAAATATCCAATGATCATAAAGCAAAAATTCTTCATTCCGATTGTATAAATGAATATATTTGTGTATGTGTGTGTGCGCGTTTGTGTGTTTGATTACAGACTCGCATTTTCCACATTACGGTGCAATAGGAGACTGGTCTGAAAGAAAATGAAGGCATTTCTCAAGAAGAAAAGCATTTTTACATGAAGGTGTGCTTTATGGTGCATACGCAGGAAATGAATGTCGTGGATATCAGTGCATCACCCTGTCATGTTATTTGTGTGTGTGTGTGTGTGTGTGTGTGTCTATGCATGTGTGCACATGTGCATTATTGCACATCTCAGTCTTCACCTCATGGCCGGTGACGAGCACCATGTCCCAAATCAGTTGAGGCGACGGCACGCCGGACGTCGTACAGGACAGCTCCACGTTCTCCCCCTCCATTACAGTCACTTTGGATGGGCTCAACGTTGCCATGGGAACCTCTACATACAACCAGGGAGTGGGAAGGAGGAGAAAAAGAGAGGAGGAAGAGGAGAAAGGAGGAAAGAGGGAGAAATGGAGAGAGGGAGTAGAGGGCGGGGGGGGGGGGGGGGGGGGGGGTTGAGAAAAGGAAGGAAGCAAACTTAGGATTCACGGCCAACTCTTGTCTTTTCAGTTGAAACACAAGGCACGTAACAACCTCAACAATAAAAGGGGGAGAGCAGGCAAATACACACCCACCACCACAGAGCGAAAAACGAAACACACACAAAGGAAAGACTTCGAATTCAATCTCTCACTCTCTCTCTCTCTCTTTTAAGCACACTCACCCCAATCAAACAGTCAGACAAAGGGACAGAGTTCAAACACGGTGATGGTTACACTGATTACCAGCGCATGTCTTCAGCAGCACAAGTGCTAAATTGATTGGACACAGTCTGAAGTCTGAAGCCTCCGTCAAAGCAAAGACACCGGGGACGCTGTGTGCATAAGGTGTGTGTGTGTGTGTGTGTGTGTGTGTGTGTGTGCGTGTCTTTAGAGCTGACCAGGAGGTGACCTGAGTATGACCAATCACACACAATCAGAGTGCTGCCATCCCAGTCCACTGTCCAATAAGGTTGATGGAGAAGAGAAGAGAAGAGAAGAGAAGAGAAGAGAAGAGAAGAGAAGAGAAGAGAAGAGAAGAGAAGAGAAGAGAAGAGAAGAGAAGAGAAGAGTGGAGACAGCTACTGCAGATAAAGCTGGACAGATTTCTTATCACCACCACCACCACCACCACCACCCCACCCCTTTCCCTGTCCGTCGGCAAAATGCTTATCACCAGGGCAACCCACTTATCACTACGGCAACCCACTCAATCACCGTGAGATGCAGTAAAAACCAGTCATTTGAGTGGTGGCGAGCCAGCCGCCATATCAGAACCACATATCTTAACAGGCTCTATAGGTAAATCAGCTTTCGGCTGCTGCCACAGCCGTCGGTGCGATGGCCTGCACACACACACACACACACACACACACAAACTTACATGCACACTGAAACCAATGACTCCAAGGAAACAGACGCAGACCCTCTCACGTGCCCAAGCACAGTGGAGAGTACATTGAAATTATGCCTACATTCAGTCATTTACCAGCCTGGCTGCAGCAGTCCAGGCTCGCATTGCTGCCGTGTGAGAGCATTATTTCACGTGCTCGCATCAATAGAGAGTCAACAAGTAATCAAATTATGAGAATTTTATTGTAGTTAGCATGGCAAGCCAGTCTGTGCCTGCGACAACATATGAGTCATGACATGGAGCAATTTCAGCGCGGCGTGCATCAGTGTTTGGCCCGCGCTGCAACGCACCTGCAGCCAGCGGTGAACGTATGGAAAATACAGACAGTCAGATGCCTGCTGAGCGCGAGCCAGCGACACGCAGCATTCAGGCAAAACATTGTTAAAGCCAGACAGTATTTAAACCTGTCGTAATTAAGATTTGAGAAAGTAATCCCAGCTTGCGGTCCAGTTCCATCACATGGAATTTATCAGGGGATGGAGTCTGGCCATTAAGGGCCTTTTTCCAACAAGTCAACTCAGTAGCTGTGCAGACTTCAGAAAGTGTCTGAATGAGGTCTTTCAAATCAAACTGATCACATCAAGTTTTATGATGACTGTTTGATTCACTGCAAATGATCATGTTTAGCAGATTATCGTATTTCTTTTTAAAAAAAAAGATGAAAAAGGCTGACGAAGATTTAAGAAAGCTTCATGCAGACGTGTCCTCATCTTATGGTTTTCGTGCGAATGCTGTTTTGAACAAATTTTACTGCACTGCTGCTAGCTACTCTTCTCCTTGTGTTGTGTCCCCTCCAGAAGAAAAACGGGGAGTTTACTTGTATTGTACATTTACATTCAGCTTTGTGTTGTTTATACTGTGCAAAGTTTTCCTAAACTGCCCTCGAATTGGACTGTCCAAATTGAGAGGACTGGTTTTGGTCCACGGACCACACATTTGTTTGAACAGAATCAGACAAAAGTGCGGCCATCTTTGGTTGAGGAGAAATTCTAAATCTAAATCACCGTAATCACATAAATTTAGTGAAATAAGAAACCAAAGAACAACTAATACCTATTTCTCTAAAATCATCAGTGATGAGTTTTTTTCTCTGCTACTTTTTCTGTATTTTCCCTTTAAATACCTCTAAAGAAAAAACCCCCCACCAAATTTAACGTGAAGAGACACCATCAGGGGACGGATCAAGAGGCGTTGCTGGAACAGCTTATTGCCTTGTGATATATTCTTCAAACACGAGTGAAGAGATCCACTATTTCTACCTAAAATTACTGCCTCATTTAACGATGGTGGTCGAGGACCCTGTCTACAGAGCTGACATAAAATATCACATATTGTATGAATTACATTATTCTATACACAATTATGAACAAGGCTACCTTCATAAGGATGCATTTGAAATTCCTATATTGTCCCTATTAATGCATTTGTGTCTTGACTGTAATTTATGACCTGCATTTGCTCGAAGGTCACACTCCTGCAGTAAGACCATGGTTTATAGTGTCCATCAAATTTTGATTTGAAAGGTCACCTTTTATTTTTTTTCCTCTTTTCACTTCTTTATCGTTCTGTACTTCAAGTTGAGATAAAGGCGCTTTAATTGGAAAGCAACTCATTATTCATTCAGCCCATCAGATGAAATCATCCTATCTGCCTCCTAGTGGCTTCTGGGAGGTAGCGCACGCATGCGAGTGGTCAAAGCTCTGACCTCGGCTGTCCTTGTCATTGTTAACAGTATCTCACGCTGCCGGGATCTATAATTGGAAATAATTCATTCAGGTCAGGAGGAAAAGTCTTGCCGGTATGACAGCACTGACATAAAATCCTGGAACTGGATCCTGGCTGCATTTATTTTGAATAGCCATGCTTAATTTAGGTGTTGCTTAGTGTAGTATATAAGATGTCTTTTTTGCTTCATATTTCATACGAGATGTATTTCTCTCTCTTTGGCTCTTAGATTTATTCACATTAGTTTGCAGGGTTCTGTGGTGCCATTTGCAGCTTTTTTTTGCATTTTATCTCTTTTTCCTTCTCATATTTTTTGTGTAGATGCATTTCTAAGACCTCAATGTCACAAAAGAAGATTATCTTCGTAAACAGCGACTTCACTTGCAGAGAAATTTGTAACCATGAAAGCCTCACCTTTCAAACCTTTAAAAACGAACCTGTGTAGGATACACTGAATTAGCCAAGCTTATATATCCATCTGTGATGCTCCTTGGCCTCTTAAGTTCAGACTCCCTTCATTCACCAGGGGCGCTCAGAGCATAAACTGTAAGATGAATGAGCCGAGAATTACAAGCACAGCATCACTGATGTGCTCAGGTGATGCGACACTGAATATCTGCTCACAACTCCGATTATAAAGGAAAACAGCTGCTCTGTGGAATGAAACTTCCACACAATACAGCTCGCCATACTCGATCTTCATTGTTGGTGGTGTCATTGTTGTCACCTCTCGCCACTCCTCGTTATATCCACAATAGGCAATGTCAGTAGAGATGTTTAGAAAAAAAATGTTCACATGTAGTCCTGCTTTCTGTCAATGAATCTGTGTTTTGCGCCACTGTTGCCTCTCTACAGCCAACACTGACTTCAGCCTTAATTTAGAGGTAAACTGTTAGGATTAGGGTTAAATGTGAAGGACTCGACTGAACAGAGCAGAAAGGAGGAGACAAAAGGTATCCAGTGAATATGTTTAAAACGCTTTTGCCTCAAAAAATGAAATAAAAAATTGAAAATTGAGAATTGTAAAAATTGTGTTGATAAAATTTAGCATTACTGCATTCATATCGTGTCTGAACTTGCAATCATACCTGTAAATACGAAAAGGATCTCCTGCCTGCAAACAGTGATAAGAACTTTACGGCCAATTTAGCTGCTCTGTGCTGCCATTTAATATTTTTGTATTATATAAAGTAAAACGTCAATGTTTTATACATACAGCTGAGAGACAGAGAAAGGACAAAGATCAAAGCCAAGATGAAACAAGCTGAATAGGGGGAAAAAAATGACAAGATTTACAATCAAAAGACAGAAAAAGAAAGGGCAAAAAGGCCAAAGGAGCCCGAGAGACGGAGGTTTGAGCAGAATAACTGATGAACTGACAGAAAGACGGACAAGCTCACAGGAAGACGAGACAGACTCCACCTGTGCTCCGATACAACCAGAAGACGTCTGGTGATCCATCTGCTGTCCGTCCCACGGCACATGGGACGCACCTTTTCTCGGGACAGCTGCTTTCACTTATTCACTTTTATGCACTTTGAAGTAGAAACCTAATGATGAGGAACAAAAGCTTGACATATCTCCAACCTGCTCTTGAACCAAAGCACAACTTGCGGAGGAGCGAGGTAGAATGACAAACTCTTGAGTGTTACTTGGCGATTGCATTGTTAAGGTGAGGCTTTAAACACAGCTTGGGCCCAACCACACATATTCGATTTGAAATGTCTGTTAAGCCCTGATGCACTATCTGCAACTGCCCTAATTTTCACACTCAATGTGTTAAATGTGTTAAATTCCACATAATTCTTTTCAATTCTAATTTAAAAATCCTGTGTAGAAAAGGCATTGCCCTGACCCGCCCTGAATTGCTGCCCTGCTGAAGATCCCTAGCTCCCACGAGGGAAGGCTAGCCCGACACTCTGAAAACCACTGCTTTAAATTATCTTATTAACAGATAACTGTGTGTGTGTGTGTGTGTGTGTGTGTGTGTGTGTGTGTGTGTGTGTGTGTGTGTGTGTGTGTGTGTGTGTGTGTGTTAAGACCTGCAGCTATTTGAAGGCCGGCATTTTTGCTGAGTGACATAGTTGACTTGTTTCTGTGCTGCTCAGGCACTGGGACTGCAGTAACATCAGAGCAGCAGTTTGGAGCAAAGTTTGATCAGCAGAGGGAGAGAGAGAGAGAGAGAGAGAGACTGGGAGATCAGTGTCAGCCCGAGGGCATCGTCGGGCATTTCCTCTCCTTTGTGCCTTTCCTCATAATGTCACTCAGAAATGTTGAGGCGCACACACACAGAAGGATATACATAAAGCAGGGAGACAGATGGAAAACTACAAATGAACAGAAGGAATGATGACCACGGAGAAGGAGGCTGGCGGTTTGGCCGGACTGAGAGGTCCTTTGGTGTATTACAGTTCGCCCTGGGGTATTATTTGGTAGCCCCCCGCCCCGTCATGTCCTCCGACTCATATGTCACTCTGCCAGGGGGTCCCCCGCCCACCTCTCCAGGGGCCCCGCTGTAACTGTGCTAATGCCAAAAATAACCTCTGCTAATGGAGGAGAGGCAGAGGGGACAGATCAATAGGAGTTATCAATGACATTGCGAGCTTCCTGCAAGCAAACTTATTGTTTGTGTCCTGCGCGTCCCAATTGCCCCGGGCTATTTTTGACCAGATCCATTTACTTTGTCGACAACAGAGAAATACTTCCAGATTTATCTTTTGGTTTATGAGGGTGAAAATCAGATTAGATTTCAATCCAAGGCCTATAAAGCTGTGTTGACTGCTCTCATTGTGTGTTTTATATATTTAAACCAGACATGAAGATTTTGTTATAGGCTCACTTTACAAAAACAAACTAAATCTGACTGGACTTTTCAGCCCCCCCAAAAGGCTGGAACAAATCTAATTTGTTTACTTGGATTAAACTCAGCCTCTAAATTATTATTATTGAATGTCAGTTCTTGCTCAGATATGTGCCTCTAAAAAAAGCTCAGACTTTCAGAGACAGGTCAAGTTGTAATTTGACCCCGCTTATGAATAGAAGAGTGTTCTGAATAGAAAGATTCATGAAAAATGCATGCAGTGGATATAAAGAAGGAAAGAATAAAGCGTCAATTAACTGCTGACATTTATACATTCAAGCTTGATAAACACTCCCATAAGCAAGTACATAAAAGCTTGTGGTCTGTGGAAGCCTGTCCCACACCGACTCTGAGCTTTGGTTAGCTTGACATTAAACTTTTACTGTAAGCACTGCTGAGTATCCTGGGCACACTGTAAGCTTTCTAAGCATGTTATTTCTTATCAGATTTTGTTTTTACAACAGAGACAGGAAGGTTATCTTTGCCTTTTTGTCGTCAAACCAAAGGAAAAATGACTTTATTGGTCATAAAAAGTGACTGTTGCTGTTGTAGCTGAGTGTTATTGTGCTGCTTTCCATAAATCCAGAACGGATTCATTGGGAGATGAACAAAACATGATGATTCAGAGAAAAAGGAAATGAAATCTGCTGTGTGACAGCAGGTCACCAGTGCTATAGGACACAGTGCAGATGGTCTGTATAACACTTCATTTTACTGCGATACATGCAGCGAAATTTCTTTACTCAGCATCTTTGCGACCCTCTGATAGCATCTGTGTGTTGAATTACACAAATGTTCCTCCTCGCTATAATGCGCCTCTATAATGTCCTGCGCGCTGACCTTTCTATACCTGCGTCTCGGGTGGCGGTAACTACTCTTTAAGATGATACAACTCGGCACATAACGCACACAAACGCACACACACACACACACACACACACGTCCATCTGGCAGATAATCTATGTATATGTATCACATCCCTCCAGTACAAAGATCCATCAGCCTGTTTAGTGTTGATGGCATTTTAGTGGCACATGGCAGAGACCTAACTACAGTTCTAAGGCCTCGGTGACAGCGAGGCTCTCAGGGTGCATGCACGCTTTCATTTAGTCATTTGTTTGCTTGTTCATGTGTGAGAAATTGTGGCTTTCTGCGCTGTCCAGGGAAATTACAGTTTACAGGCTAAGCAGAGCTCTGTGGTAAGTGGAATCCAGCGTGTGCAGCATCCTCACAGCGGTCTGTGGAAACTCGCATACCAACTGATATTCCAGGCT
Source organism: Salarias fasciatus (assembly GCF_902148845.1). Classification (NCBI taxonomy): domain Eukaryota; kingdom Metazoa; phylum Chordata; class Actinopteri; order Blenniiformes; family Blenniidae; genus Salarias; species Salarias fasciatus. The sequence goes on from NC_043756.1 coordinate 15,733,227, forward strand.
TCTGCCACTTTACTCAGTGCATGAATTATCCTCATTGTACAGTAACTCTCGCAGGTGTGAACAGCAAACTTCGAGAACTGACAGAACGCTTAACACACTTAAAACTAGTGTAATACTCTTAATGTCCTGCACTTAAACACAAGCACGTTTGTGCAAACACACAACCCTCCACAAAAAAACAGATGTGCCCATTACATGAGCAAGAATGCATTAAATCTAAGGAATAATTTGGAAAAATCTTTGAACAGGAAACTATTAGGATTGCTTTTTTCCTCTGTCTCTCCAGGTGTTTCAACGCTTTACACGCCACTGCAGCTTGTCGATGTCTTTTCCAGCTCCTCAACTCTCTCTGGGAGCATGTGTGTATCTGTGTGTGCCCTTACCACATTTAGGGAGCGTCAGTCTGGACAGGAGTTTGCGTCCTCCGCCATCCTCAATGCAGCGCAGCTCCTGAGAGTCTGCTTCCTCTCCCAACCACAGCTTGATCCACATGTTCTCGCAGGAGCAGTGCAGCGGGTTCCCTGAAAGGATCCTGGACACACACACACGCAGTCAAGAACTGTGTGGAACAGGAAGTATCTGGGCATCAAAGTGTGACTTTCAGAAGAAAAAAAAAGAAGGCATGCAATTGCTAAAGTTTGGCTTCTGTCTCTGCACAGTTTGAAAGTGAATTACAGACATTTATTGAACTCATGTTTTCACTCAGTATCACCAAATATAAAGCAGCAGCTGCAAATCTCTCAGCTTCGTTTCAAAACAGGAAATGATGAACGAGGTAGTTGAGCTCAGCGGTCTCGAAAGGTTACTACTGAACACATCCCCTCTTTTCATTTAATCCAAACAAAAACCAAGGGGTTGAAGATCAAATGTTTCTGTTTGCATAATCAATCCCAAGTCAGATGCAGTGATTTCCTGCAGTCCTGGCATCTCGCCGATGTCGGAAAGTTACCAGCCGGCGCTAACGGAAAGTCAAAGCATCGGTCCAAGGGAGTGGACATCCCATCAAAACATCATCATCTTTTTTTTTTTTAAACGAGTTTAGCCTTTGCACGGATCATGTATTAGAAATTGCCTAACCTCTGAGGTAGACTGCGTTCCTGATCTTTATGCTGAGCCAACAGTTGTCTGGTTCTTATATATTAACAAACTCTAACAAGCTATTTCAGAGAGTGCAGCTGCCTGAACCCCGTCTCCCTCTCAATAAATATATCAAGTTTTCTTTCAGGTGTGTGCAAAATCTGATTTGAGGAGGTGGAGTCATTCATCCATCTCTTTTCTGGTCATACAACCTACTGCTGAATCATTTCCATTGCTCATAAAGATTACAGCTCTGTCACCAGCAGACTAGATAAAGCACAATAAAATAAGTGTACTAAAGCAAAGTGATCATGTTGATCAGGGGATCGGGTTTTTACAAGTAATACAGTATGGGACCAAATTATTATCCCAGTCAAAGACGCCTGTGTCCACAGCTGAATGACTTGGTGAATATGTCGAATATGAAAGCTATTTTGGGGCTCCGCAATCAGTAGACCACTATCTTTAATTATTTTTTTATTTTGTCTTCATTACATCATTACAAACACCATATTTATTTTTTACTGAAATAATGTATTCTGAAGTTGTTGGGTTTTTTTATATACATATCTTGTTATCTTGTGTAAATACAGCAGGTACCATTGCTTTAAAAATGCATCTTCTAATCCAGTGTTCACGATCACTTCACTGGCAACAACATGTCAGAATTTTCTCTTTAAAAAATCTAGAAGGTTACATCTTTAGCATAACTTCAGCTCGTCAGTAACTCTGCGAGAGATGTGGAAAAATCCCGCTTTATTCCGGCGCTGGGCGGCTGAGTAAAGGGTGTGTCCGTGTTTATTGACAGGTGCCGCAGCTTATCAGCCGTCAAGCTTCTATCAGTCATCACTTTGCTGCCTCAAACTAAATTTTGCAGCCCCCGGGGAACTCCGGTATTAAAAGAAACCTATTACCCAGCTTCACAACAGAAACCTATGCATGACATTACAGATGCTATAGGTCTCTGTACATCTAATCAGTGAGATAGGGACTGGAAGGGAAACCAGACTGACACACACAGCGATGGAGTGATAGAGGAAGCGCCTGTGAACTCACAGATAGGAGATGTTGAGGTGCTTGAATATCCCCCAGGACAGAGAAGACAGGTTGTTATCTTTCAGATTCCTGAAAATTAAATGGAATAGGGAATGAGATTGTGTTTATAACACCAGAGCAAAGCATTAGATTGTTTAAACAACATCCACTTGAAATTGGCCTCTTCCTATGTGCACTTATAAAACCTCCACTATTTTGCTCATTAAAAGTTTCCCCCTCTGTGAATGGTGGCAATTAACCTTAAGCAGAGCATTAGTTTAAGCATAATAAGTATCAAACTCTAATTGTTGGAAAGACAAACAATTACAAACCGTGTTAACCTGTTCTGGAGTTAATTTTCCATCAATCTCTCAGCCGTCAACATTTCTGAAATATTCATTTTCTTCAAATGACAGCACAATTGCTCCAGAGCTACACATCTCTAACAATATTTACCATTAGCATGGTGAATAAATTAATCTGCTGTGACATCCGTACAAAGCCGTGTGTTGGCAGCAGGAGCTTCTACTCACAGGTACTGGAGCTTGACGTTGCTCTGGAAGGCCAGCTTCGACACGTAGGTCAGCCTGCTGTTGGTCACCGTTCTGACACAAAACAAACACATCAGCATTATTACCACATCCATAAATTATGAAGTACATCAGTCACTGAAAAAAAAAAAAGGAAAAACAGCACTGTGCAGCTCCATGGGGCATTTTTAAAAGTCATTATATCAGGAGTACAAACACGAGTAAAAAGCCTGCCTGGAAACCCCGGCTGTGTTCTTGACTACGCTTTAATACTGACCTGTGAAAGACAGATTTGTTACTATTTAACATCGAAGGACAACTTGTTTAAGGGATTTCCAGAAAGTGCCATTACATGCTTTTAAAGTCTACTGAGGCACATTTTGTGTACAATGGATCCTAATGCAGCACCAGCAACATAAGTAATGTTATAGGTCTGCAGTGTAAACCGAGACAAGCGAGACACACAAGCGTCGTATTTACCTGACTGAAGGTCACATTTACAGAAATAACGCCAGAAAGAGCTATATCGTTACAGCCGAACATATCAAATATATTAGGTATAGAATGAAAATATGCTATCTCAGTGAAGACGTTTGTTCGTCCAGATTAAGGTATCACTGTTTCTCATCTTGAAAGGGAACAAGGTTTGATTAAAGTCTTGAAGACTTTTCAACTCTCGTCCCAGACGCTTCGCCAGTCCTGAAATGTCAAGCTGAATTCTAGGACAAGAAACCGGACATGAAATAGAAAGCATTTCCTAATCTGTTTAAAGAATCTGGTATCTTTCAACACTTCTATAACAATAGAGATAAAGCTCTCTGCTCTTTATCATCTGAAGTGTCATGGACAATGGAGAGGACAACATGATAACATCGGTGGGACTGAGCAAAGATGGCACGGAACAACCAATAATGTAATCGGAAAATAGTCAAAGAGATTTTACAACCATAATTGAGGACGTTGCACTGTTTGTATTTTCAAGGAATGAATGTGACTTACTACACCATCCACTGCACATAATTTGAAAAAAAAAAAAAAAGAAAAAAGCTCTTATTTAGAAAAAGCGCAATCTTGTTTATGTTATTATTGAATTATTTCCTGCAGTAATTAAAATTTCAAGGTTTTTTTCTTCAATGCTACTTCAATCATGTAGTAACTTTCTACATTATGCGCAAAGTGCTATTATGATAATGGATCAAATATCTTATTACACCACTGGAAAATGATGACAGTGTGGGTTTTATTGCACTGGAAAAGGTCAAAATGATAACATTATTGGCAGGTGTTCCTTTATTGGTTGTTAGGTGGCATTCAAGCATTTATTAATCCTTTGTGTGACCGTCATTGAAATATTCAGAAATGAAGAGTCACCTTTAATTTTTTTTTCTCCCACTTTTTCCACTGTGCCTTTTTTTTATAGAAAACAAAATTAGTTGAAAAATGCAGAATTAACTGAAACGGCCCATATCTCTTCTTAAAAAGTTGAGATAATTTCTGTATGGGATGCAACTCTGACTGATTTCTGCAAAAAACTGTCACTTTCCTCTTGTTCTAATTTATACACTACTGTAAACTAGTTTCCTGCGATGTAATGTGATAGTTCCCTAAAAGAAAAAAAAACAACATCTGTTTTGTAATTGTCTATAAATGCTGTTAAGAAAAAAATAAAATAAGAAAATCATGTTCACATGTATAAAATGCATCAGTTAAAAGGTTGAAATTCTTTGCCTTATCATATCAACCCCGTTGAATATTATCACAGTACAAAGTAATGATGTTTGAACTACTTTATTGATGCTATCGTTTGCTCTCCCTGAAGCCTCAAACACAGCAGCTATTCTAATTTCATTTACAGTTTGGTTCCCATCATCAGGTCCAGCTACAAATAAATCATATATTTATAAATGCTGAGGTATATACTGTGCTTTGTACTAATTTGTCTGCCAAATGAAATATTGGTATTAGAAAATGAGGCAGTGTCTACTTGGGAGATCTCTTATGTTACCTGTTGGAAGATAGTGTAAGAAATACAATGAGACATAAAGGTGTGTGAAACACATGATCAAATTTTAGAAACAAAAATTCTGTTTTTGCTCAAATGGGCCACATCCAAACAAACAAGAAACTCTTTTGCTGTGTTTAGCTGCCTGAGCGCACCACCCCATACATTTGGATCAATTACAGTGCAAAACACCAGCAACATATTCAATAACACAAACACATGTAACCAAAAAAAAAGTGTGTAAAGATATCTTTTTAAAGAGTTGTTTACTGACAGAAGCTGAAACGGCTCGCCTCAGGCCAAAACCTTCCTTCTTTGGTAATGTGTGCAATGAAAGACTCACAGGTTCCTGAGATTCTTGTAGTCGTGCAGGTCTTTGTCGCTGATGGAGGAGAAGCTGCTCTGGTTTGCAATGTATCTGTCAGGAGAAACAAGTGTGTGCGTCAGACAGCTCATTTGTCAACCGACGGAAGTGTAAACAGAAACATGTCAACATGACAAAGAAACGTAATAAGCCTTTTTATAAGTGGAGATGAGAATTAAAAAATGGACTCCTGAAGGATCGCAGATGATGTACGGTGCACCGGGGGGGGACTGCTCCGAGGCGGGGAGGCAGGAATAGTCCTCGTCTTTGTTCCTCTCTCGCACTAGAACGAGGCACTTCTTGACCTGTTTCTGTTTAAGGGCCACAGGAGACTGTTGTGGACAGCATTCTTGTGTGAATGGAAATAACTGTGCTGACCAGTGCTGTGCACGTGCTTTTTAAATATTACATGTTTGAGGAGACGTGGAAGCTGAAACAAGTCCTCCAGAGTGAAGTGAGAACAGCCTCTCCCATGCACAGAACACGCTGGAACACTCACCGCAGAGCTCTCTGTCCTGCACAAACCCTCAGTCCGATAACTGCCTGGTTAAATCAAAAGACACTGCTTTTTTCATGTGGTAGACGCACGGCGAAGCCAGCGTGTGTGATCAGGTTCATTGATCTTGGATAATGACAGTAGTCGAGGAGCTTTTTCTTCATACACGCTGTTCAAGTGCAATAGCTTGTGCTGTATCATTCAAGTCTGTCAATTCACATCACAATAACTACATTTCAGCTAATGCATGTCTGAAGAGGGTTAAGGACTAAAAACACAACAACTGACTATTAAAGACCTTCTATAGGCACTCATGACATATAAAATGCGTCCAGGTAAAGGGTTAAATGTTTCCCTTCTGTTATTAGCTGTATAATAGGATATAAAATATCCTCAAAATACTAGAGAAAAAAAGATGTTGAACCAGAATGAAGTTTAGAAAACACTGATAAATGAGTCCCCTCCTCGGAAAAGCGTCACACTGTTTTATAAATTTGCTTGTCCTCAAGACCAAACATGCCTGACAACACTGACGTACAGCTAATCCGGCGAAATGGGCTTTAGGGGAAACAATGTTTGCAAGCAACAATCCACCAAATAGTTATTCAGTGCCAGCAATTAAACATCTATAGATCTACAACAAGGCGAATAGAGCAGACGGTCTTCCAGTTCAGCTGAGGTTATTGAACATTGATGCTATGGCCAAATACCAAAGAGCACAGAGTGCATCTCTGTTTTCGCATCAGGTTTGATGAATGTTTCACCTCAGGTCTGTTTTCCTGAGCAGGGAGGAGTTCAAATCATCCTGCTGTATGCCTGCATTTTACTGTTTGCTACATTTGTCTGTGTGCAATAATCTATCAGTGCTGTAATACAAAAGTTGTGAGTTTAAATAAGAATTAAAGATGTCAATGGTTTGTTTTAAATACCTTGATTCGGTTTGTATTTACTAAAAACTGCTTTAAAAATAATCTACAAAAGCAATGCTAACCATCGAAGGGAGGAAATAATATAAAAATGCCCACATTGATATGATAAAGCAGTATTGTGTGTGTATTTTTCAGCAGAGTTTCATTCATATCTGCTCAGGTACGATTTACAGCTGATATGTTCTTTCTTATGTCCTGTAATCTTAAACCGTAACGAAGGACTCTACAATTTCAACAGATCTTTTGAGACCTTTTGGTCTGTGTATTTGTAGCCAATATGTTCTTACAGATATCCATATTTGTTCTGGTGTATCTTTCGGTATTGCTTGTTTGAGAAATGTGTTCTGTAGCTCTGTAATCTGAAGATTAATATTATGGAATGCCCCAACTGCATTAGGCTGAATAGAAAGTCTATCTGAGAAAAGTACTTTAGTTTGAGAATTTCCAATCAAATACAATTTAGGCAGTGCCAATTCTCAGCTTCCCTCCCACCTGCAGTCAACAATATGAAAAACATAAGCCATACTACTATTTTTTTGGCCTTTTTTGCAAACGCAGGATTTTCATACACCCACTCTTGAACCATGATATCATTTCTTAGCAGATGGCATCCACATATGAGTTGTTTGAGTCAGCTTTTGTCCTAACACGCCCATACTGTATATGTAATTGGGCAGAAATAACACCACGCTGAAGCTGCATTTGGCTTTTTCAGAGCAAATCCCATTAATAAAGTAACCGTGGAGGTCTCAGGAGAAGAAGTCATGAAAAATCAAGACATCAATTAAAACGGAGACAGGACACGACCACCTATCTCCTTGTTTTTTTGGCAAGGTCGTTTGGACCTCGACGTCGCACAGTCATCAGTAATGTGTCTGTTTACATTATCCGAGCTGTCAGAGCGAGCCTCTCACCAGACTGCTGCCTCATTTAAACAGCTTCCAAGGCTTCTCCAAGGCCGCAGATAAAGATTGTTTATCTCTGACAAAAGTCATTATCAACAAGGCCGCTCATGTGCGCCACAGAAAGATGTTACCGCAGTTAAATATTCTAATCTTACCTTTAATTTCCCCCCCACGGCTATGTATGTATCAGATTTTATTCCTAAACCAGACGACATTTTAATAAATGCTGATAATGATGATGATAATAAAACGGGGGTACAGTAGCGCGCATTTAAATGAAAGCTCAGATTTGGGGATAGGCTCACTGTGACAGGAGGAAAATATCCTTTTCTCTTCCACCAACATTGATTTCTCGTGTTTGTGCCTGGTTCATTTAAATACACTCGTATAAGCCATCTTGGGAAGTGTCTGAGCTAATATTTGGACTGTCTGTTGAGTGCGTGTCTCCACACAGACGCACGCACGGCTGCGCAGACTGGGCTCTGTCTGTCTATTTGTCAGAATAAAGTCTACCAGCTTCAGCCGCTTCCTTTCTTTCTTTCTTTTCCTTTTTTTATTTTCTTTGAACCTCCGTATCTCCACGCCGCTGCTGGGAGACTGATGTCTCTGGACGGCAGTGATCTGTTATGCAATGTAGGTTACACATGATCCGCCAATAAAGGAGGCAACTTCAGTCTCAATCCGAGGGTGAATTCGTCCTAATTTTTTTACCCACAAGGTTAGAATTTATTCCCCCCGCATTAAAAAAGAAAACCAAATCAGCCAAAATGTGGGTCGCTTGTCGCTCTTTCTCTGAGAAGACAGCGGCGGAGGATGGCGAGAGAAATCCAGCAATGTTGAAATGACAGGGGGAAAAAAAATAAATAAATATATCTGAAGGTGTCGGGATCTCTCCCGTGTGCGTTCTGCCGCCGGTGATGGACACTCACATGTCGGTGATGTTCTCCATCTCCGCCTCGCTCTGCAGGACGGGGAAGGCGTTGATGCTCTGCTCCGGGTGCACGCAGGAGATCCTGGTGCTGCTGCAGGAGCAGGACGAGGGGCATGCCTCCGCGGACATCCACGGGTCCCCCGAGCCCACGGCCACCCCGATGACGACCACCACCCACCACCAGCAGCACCGCCACGACCGGGACCCTCTCCCCGGAGAAGAGAGAGCCCGGCTCCCGGGTCCCCAGGCGCTCATCTCGGATGCCAACTTCAGCCAATACAAGGCTCGCAGAACAGCCCCGCGGCCCCGGCCCAGGTCGGCTGGGATCAGGTCCGGTTCGGCCAATCGAGGAGGGGGGTTGGGGGGGGGGGGGGGGGGGGGGGGAGTGAGGCGAAGAAGGGGGGAAATCCGGGGCTGAGGTGGATGCAGGCGGCGCGGCTACAAGAAGACCATCGGTCGATTCGGCGACAGCAGGCAAGAAAGTGAGAAAGGTGTGAAAAAAAGAAAAAAAAACGAGAGGAGGAGAGACGGTCCTTTCTGCCCGGCGTGGCTCCTCCACAATCCCCCAGTCAGTGTCCGTCAAAATCCCACTGCCACCGTGACGGAGTGTGCCAAGGAGGATCTCTCTCTCGCTCTCTCTCTCTCTCTCTCTCTCTCTCTCTCTCTCTCTCTCTCTCTCTCTCTCTCTCTCTCTCTCTCTCTCTCTCTCTCTCTCTGTGTCTCTCTGAAGAGGTGGAGGTGATGGTGCCGCTGCCTCCGGATGGGTGGGTGGACAATATGACAGCCGGGATGTGAGAGCTCCACTCCAGCTCGCGGGGATGGAGGAGAGAGAGAGAGAGAGAGAGAGAGAGAGAGAGAGAGAGAGAGAGAGAGAGAGAGAGACGGGTACCAGCATCAAAGCAGATCCTGCAGAACGTGATACATCATTGATCCCCCCATTGGGGAAATGTTCTGCTTTCAGGAAGGTCTGAGGAAGGAGGGTCAAGTACACCAGCAATGTTGCTCAAGGGCACCTAAACAGCATTCTTCACTCTGACATACACTATCTCACCCCAAGTGGTCATTTATTGGCTGGATGGATGTCCAGTTCTTTTATTTGTTTTTTCAGATATTACTTAAATAGTACTGTTGATAAAAGCAGAACGTTTGCACATGGTTTTACACGATAGCATACTTTATGATTTTATTTCCCTATTCCCTACATCATATTTTTTTTATTTCGTGGGAAGAGGATCCCCTGAGCCCTTTTGAGAATCCCTGCCGCCTCCCCTGGGTAGGTGCTGAATGATTGTGACTGTTTTGATTCAGCCGTTGGAAGCTGAAGCCTCCCTCTTTCTGACAGACTGCAGTGACCTTTGCCCTTTTGCCCCAGCATCCTTACCTGACAATATGAGAGTATTGAAGAGGTGCCCTCTTTTATCTGGCTACTGGCCTCCGATTGTTGGACAAATCAGGTAAAAGCAGCCGTCAATTTATAGACTGTAATTACTATAATTACTCTCATCAAAAGTGGTCATTACGATTAACATCTAGTTACACATTGATCTCGACGTAAATACAATCACATTCTGTCTAGTTTCCGGTTGAAGTGCAATATTTCATGTCTCATGTGAAGGGATTGAGAAGATAAATCATATGGGGACAATCAGCCCCTTTGAACAGCACATTACAGTATATTTTAAAATCCTTTAATTGGTCTCATTGCCAGATCTACAGATGGATGCTTACACTGGGACATATTCAGCAGCACATGTGAGAGAAGGAAAGAGCAATCACCAATCACCAAGTCTTTAGCTGGCATGTACTAGACAAAGTGTCACCTTCTTAAATCATTAGGCCATATTTCATAATCATATAAGGCTCCCAGCCAAACCAGATCTGAATCAATAGCATGTCAAACTAAGAGTGGAGACTGCACGGCTGCACGCCAGCCCCCCCGCTGCTGCAGACCGCCTTCTGCCGGCTGAATTTCTCAGTGGATGCATCTTCAGCACTGCTCAGTCTTTGAACAACGGAACCTCCTCTTCTCAATCTTTCGCCTTGTAAGTGTGAGACAGAGCATGGCAGCACATCTGCTTTTGAGCAACAACAGTCCCAACACTTTATCAGTGTGATGAGCGCTGCTCTCCTCCTCTCTCCTCCTCTCCTCTCCTCTCCAATGTGCTGTCCCCATGTGCAGCACTAATATGACGTTTGTGCTGACGCACGGGCAGTGCTGCTGAATAGAGGAGCGTAATTATGGAGTCCTGTCTGTGTAGAAACCAATCTGGTGGATGCCAGCCGCAGAAACTGGGCTTGTACGCGTTCTGCACAGAACAATGTGGGCGTACTAATTAAAACATTGTCTGACAAACAGAATATTCCAATTACTCTCTGTTCCCTTTGAAATGTGACGAGAGCTGCGAAGTGTGTTCAGGGTCTGTGACATTTTGAACATGTAATCACCTTTCTGAACTGTCTGTGTCTCATCCCACACAGAGAGCCCGGTCGGCCCCACATCTGTCAGTCCACCTGAGTTTATTTTCATTTTCAGTGATGCATTTGTGGGATGAGCAGCAAATATGTTGCTGATGGATGCAGTCTGGCTCTGTAATCACTGGTGTCATTATGTCTCCATAACAGTTGTGTGGATTTTTGTGATGGGGTGAAAAACTGAAAAGACAATGTGTGGTTATAATTTCTAATGTTTATTTTATGAATGAATTAAAAAATAGTGTTTTTATTTGTAGTCACCTGTCTGGATTACAGCAGAGTCCCGGTGTTCCCTCACAATGCTCAGTGCTGTGGCTTCAGCCTTTGAATGAAAGCAACCCCCACTGCTCTGCTGCATCAGCATCATCTTTTCTTGTGTAATTACAGTAATTCACGTGGTCCTATGATCACCTCGTGGAACATCATAACCATTTTTTGCATTCCAATTACAAGTTTTTGAAAAAGAACGAATTTACAGTTTTTGCAAGTTTCAATAGTGAAAAAGAAAAAAAAAAGGTTGTACTACAGTCCTTCATTTTGCAACTCCAAGGCTAATTTCTGCATCACTTTAATTTGTCATTGCACTATAATTGCCTTTTAGTGCATTGTGGCTGTTGTTTGTTGTTGCATCCCAATAATGTTTTTATTTCCCCCACCATACAATTCTGTTGGGTCGTAAATATCTTGTGTGGCTTCACATTCAGTTCTTGGTAAATGAGTCACTGTTTTGACAGTTCATATCATCCATATCACCATAACAGAGAGCACATATACTAACTTAATCATCTGTTGTGGAATCATGATAATTTGTTGTTGCATCACAGTCGATTGTTATTGTGCTGCAGTGAACACCCACTGCTGCGTTGTAATAATCTTTTGTGTCATATGTGCCATCGCATCCACACGTGTTGCATCATGATGGCGGGTTTTTGCACTTCACATCAATGCAACCTATTTTCATCAACACCTGCTGTGTCATAATTGCCTTTGTGTCATCACTTTTGTTGCATCACGATTGAAATTTTTCCTTTTTTCACATCCTATATCATAACAGTCATGTAGGGTTTTTTCTTTCTTTGTCTGTTGGGTTTCTCTGTTAAAATGCCATGAAACTGCATTAAATATAAAACCGAATTGAACAGAATGTTATTGCTTTGCTGTCACCAGGTTTGCAACACTGAGACTTGATGTGGAAATCACGTGTGTGTTAAAACAATCTCTGTTCGGTACTGAGCCGGTATTGAACCACCTACACTTCTTCTCTCAAAATTTCATTGTATCATCTTCAACTTTCATCTTTGTGTGTCAGTTTTGTGTTGTCGCATCACAATCAACTGTTATCACTGGCTATTGTGTTGACAAATACATTCTGTCATCCTAAATGTCATTTTTCTATGTAACAGTTGTCTGTTTTTCGTCTGTGTCTTTTGTTCCCCCAAGTCCAACTATTGACCACAAACTTTATGTGGTTTCAGAAAAGAATTCATCCTCTACTATTCTTTGAATTTATGTGCAACAGGGAGAGAAAGGGTCATGGCCGGGACAGCAGACACAGTGAGTATGAGTGAGTTTATGAAGCAAACATCCCATTGGCTCAAACAACAAAGGGGTTTGACGCGATCTATGAACAAACAAATCCATCAGTCAGAATAATTTCTCTGCCTTTTCTTTGTTGGCTTTGCCTTGATTAGTGGTTTAAAACTCATGGGGCTTCTACATTGACATGTTGAAAGATATTTGGCTTTGATAGGGTCAGAATAATAGAAAAATATAAAAATGTGGCGGTGTTTTTAATCATTGGATAACTCATGCAGCCAATCTCCAGGGCAATTCCCCATCACCTCATTTATTCATCACTGTTATCGGAAATAATATTGTCTTTCCATCATTTCTTTGATAAGGTGTTGTTTGCAATGTCTTTGTACTAATAGCTCATTTGAATGGTCACTTGAAGTGTCACTCAGTGTCGTGTGGACTTAGGTGAACCTGCTCGGACCTCAACACACAGCAGCGAGGTTCTCACAAATGACACGCTGGTGCCCTCTAGTGGCGGCTGAGGGGAGCATGGAATTGTAGTTTTATTTGTAGAACCTAGGTTTGTATAAAAAAAATCAGCACAATGGTTAAAGAATATTAGTCTGCATTGTTGTGTTTTTGGATCCAATTTTATATTTTATTGATTTACCAACAAACGCAACAATGAATGAAAAATGCAGTCTGTACAAAAACATGTTGATTAATTATTTACCCTCAAATAAAAAATAATTGAAAAAAAAAAAAACGTTTGAAATGGCTCAGTGATCACTGCTAACTAATATATGTTATTAATGGCAACATTTACAAGGGCTACTTTCATAGCTGTAGCACAACTGAGAGAAGTAGCCTCATTTAAAACTGGATAGAAAAAAGGTCAAAGTTTCCTGCTTTTAAAGAAAATGAAGGAAGGTAACAGCAGCTGCACTGCCTGCAGGCTGCATGTTATCCTGTGTGGATTTTGCGAGTGTCTTTGTTGAAATAATCCTGAAATTACTTTTTAATTTTCAACCTGATGACAGCTAAATTAGGCAGCAGTTTAGTACTGCAGGAATCGTATAGTCACAGGAAGAAAGAAAGAAAGAACAACACCCAGAGAGCAATGTAACCAAACAGAATCACTGGGTGGAAAGGAATGAGGGACAAGAGGAGGGGAAAAGGGGAGGACAGGTGTGCCTTCAGAAGTCACTGAACAAGTGTTTGCTGAGCCCTTGAACATATACTCAGTGAGAGGAAAATGGAGCTGAGTGCAACACTAAAGAAATGTCAACATGGAGAAGACAAACAGTCATCTGAGTCAGAGGTGAGTGTTCACATGCACCTTTAAAAATGTTTTATCTGAATCAGAAACAGCTCCCTTAAAATGAATTCAAAGACTAAGACAAAGTTTTAAATCTGAGGTAATCCACTAGAGCAGAACAGAAGCATAGTTTTCAAGGCAATGTTTCTCCGACAAATGATGTGAAATCTGCTTGATTCAGTAAATGCATATATTACTGTGGTTTAGTTGTTAGTGCAGTCCTTCTGTCTGCATCCAAACACACAAGTGTGAAAATACATAAATATGTCATGTTTTCAAGAACATTCCTATAGATACAGTATCCCAATATCATCTATATGAAATGTATTTATGTGGCAGGAACAGGATCAGGTGAGCGTTGGTGTGGATTCTGCTCTTGGACTCACAGAAGATGCACACAAAGAGAAAAACCAACACATCAAAAGGTTTCTGCTTTTTCTTTTGTTTTTGTTATTTTTCACCATTTCTCTATATGTTCAATTTTCTGCATGTTTTCAACATCATTGTCCCTTTGATGTAACATACAGTATATGGCTTTTATAATCATATTTTTTCCCCATTTTGCTTCCTGCTCTGTTCCTAGTTTGCCAGAGAGAAAAATGGAGGCATTCTGTCTGTGTTTGGAGGAGCACAAAGCCCAGCTTCATCTGACTCTGAGTTGTGTTTTGGCAGCAGGTAATTTATCTTTATTACCACCTGTTAACTTGTAACCTATTAACTCGGTTTAGATTGCAGGTCTCTATTTGGAGGCCTCCACATTCTGACAATATTTAGGGAAACTTCAGAAGTAGGCATGTGTTTTCCTGGGTCATGACACAACTCGAACAAGCAGTCTAAACCTTCGTACCTTAATTGTGCCCTGAAGAAAACTCTGTTATCAGTAGTACAGGTTTTACTGGTGCTGTGTAGACTTATATCTGTTTACACAGCCACACTAAAAGCTGTAGGATGTCTAGCTCATGAGATTAAAAGCCAACATCATTACATAAACTATTCTAGTTTGCATTGAATTTATTGTTTAAGAAAATCTATAATTCAGGTTAGATAATGTTTCTTTCAGAAACCTGAAAGATGTCTAACTGTGAGTAATACTAGCTTTAATCTATAACCACTGCCCATCTCAGCTGTTTAGTTGTTGCTTTGTCTTGCTGTCATAGTTTGACATGTTTTTATGAGTCTTCCTCTCATAATTGATGTAATGAATGAATGAACCAGCCACCAGACTGACCCTCACAGCGCCGGCAGCCCAGCTAATGTGTTACAGCTGAACTGAACCAAGAGAGAATGTTAGTTCTCAAAGAACAGGTTTTTTTTTTTCTTTATATGCACATTACTTTTTGGAAAAAGTAGCCAGTAACTGTAATTAAGTACTAATTCCAGTAAACTGTTTACCATAGGTGATCAAATACTGACCCAGAAAGACACAATTCAGTCCATTCATTCTGCCAGTTGTTATCGTTTCTGCAAACTATCTGCCACCATCCTACCCTGCTTTTTAATGTTTTAAGTAATTCTGAGAAACAGTCAAAATATGCAAAATATGAACATCCGCTCTTACATCAAGTATGACAGAGTTTCAACACTCAAAATAGTCAGAGGTTTAGTTCTACTTGTAGTTTTGCATTTATGACAGTGGTTATCAATTAATATAATAACAAAGATGAAATTTCGAAATACCACACCAAGGTTTAAATCTTGTGGCAATGTGACAGCCTGATAAATTAGCTGAAAAGTTACACTCTGCTCTTAATCTCTTTCAGGTCAGCATTGGTAGGTCAGGGGATTTTTAAGTTTACCGCTCAAAATGCATTTACCAACTGTCAGACTTGGCACAGGAAAATAGAATAAAAGATGCCAATAAAGAGCTGAGAAAGGGGTTTGAATTATGAATTTACCCTACTATATGCAGTATTACAGTTTCTTTTACAGGAGTTGCTTCCAGAATCACTGGAGTATCCGATTCATCATGTGTCGGTTGTAGAGATGATCTTTGTGTCAGTTTGATGTAAATCGCTTCCTTCTGTCTGTTGTTCAGCTCAATGTGAAGCTTCAGAAAAATCTGTATTTCAGTAAAATATGGAATATTTTTGTACATTTGCCTAAGCACAACTAGTGTAAAAGTTAAAAGATATCACTGATATATATCTTTTGTAAGATTCAATTTATTGTAAAGAGCTCTCAGGGATCCAGGGTTTTGGAGATGGGTCATTTATTTATTAACTTTTGTTTATTTGTTTGTTTGCTTGTCACAGTTTTTCCTATTTTCTATTACAATGATGCAAAGTGAATTATTATCATGACTGTTGTGCTCTGTAATTCTTAATTATTCTGCATTTATTTCAGGCTACGTTGCCATGGTGATAGCAGCATGTGTTGTGAACTTCCACGAGGCTGTGGAACTTCTGGTCATCTCCTTGGTAACCGTCTTCTTCCTGGGGTGGGATTGGACGATGGAACGCTATGGCGACCAGGTGTGGGAAAGGTTGTCTCCGATCAGGGAGCCTCTCAGCAGAAACTGGTTTAAGATCCGCTGGTAAGAAATGTTATCGTTTCACCTGGACGGTGCATGTTTCCACCAACTCACTCTCACAGTACGGGTGATATTCGAATGCAGTTTCCCAAGCAAGAAATGAGAGCTGGCTTTCACGACAGGACTTTCCTGCATTTGGTTGCTCTGATCAGGTTCTCAGCATGTATCCATCCATTGATCTATCCATCCTCTACACTATCTTGATAAATTTATGGCCATGAAGAGTTGGAGCCAATTCCATCCAACAATGGGAAAAGGCAGGATGCACCCTGAATAGGTTACTAGTCCATCATGTGACAAACAGACAGACACACATTTACAAGTGTAATTTAGAGTCAATAATTAGCCCCAAACCAATGAGTGAGAAGATTCACACAGGAAGGCCTCTTCCCCAGACTCAGATAAAAGATATTCTCATAGTGAGACAGGTCTGCTAACCCCTGTGCTTTAATTATAGAATAGCTAATGTTTAAGGTAACAGTTTCTTTGTTAAAGAATTGCAGTTTTATTTTACTCTACACTTAACATTTTGGAATGATTTAACCTCTGTGGCATGCCACACACAAGATGTTCACCATATCTGCGCTTTAAGGTCCGATGTTTGTTTTCCTCCACATCAACAAGGACTGTGAACTGTTTCCACCTAAACATCTCCTACGCCCATTTTATTCCATTCGGGCAGAGGCGTCGCTAAGGGATGGGCAACACAGGCATTTAGGGACCCGAGCTGAAGTGGGCCCCGAGGGACGGCTGACATCAGTCAATTTCAATGACAAATTGAAGGCGCTACACTTGACGCTGCAACGACAGCTTGTCGAAAATCCCCCTCATGGGGCCCTTTTCCGAGTACTCACCGGTTAGTTGCTAGTAGGGGGGCCCGACAGACGGCGGATATCAGCGACACAACTAGAACCCCCCCCCCCCGATACATTTCAATGACACGTCGGGAACCTACCTAATGGGGCCCCACTACTACCCGGCTTGCATCGGGATACAGTCAAGTCGGCCCTAACCAACTCTGCCCCAAGCTAAGTCGGCATAGCCCTATGCCTCAAGTGTCATGCATTGAGCGTGACAGCCACGCATTTCGGTCTTTTGCCACGCACTCACGCCACACATTGTATTTCTCACGTTGAAAAAAAATATCGCTAAATTTGTCTGGTGCGCTGCTGCTATGGAACTGGCATTCACTGCTTTCAGCCTGGTTTTTCCTCCTGCGAAGTCCACCTGAGCCGACATGAAGTTTGTGCAAAGAGAGAAGGAACCTTATTGATTCTGAATTGAACTGATTGGTGAGTTGTGTTATACATATTACAGTGTCAAAATGATTTAAATGAAAGTGCATAATGTGAAATGTTAATATTTACATTAAATGATTAAATTAAATATGATGCACTTTATTGCGTTTTGATAAAAACAAAAGACCTTTAAAACTGACAACTCCTCACTTAGTAACGTTCTGTCATCTTCTAATTTGTATAGAAGCTCATTTGCATATCTAGGTCAAATTAGATGATGACGTCATTTAAAACGATACATTGTTGCAAACTCCTCAGTCAGGAAAGTTCTAAATGACATTTTCATACAGAAAGAAGGAACCATATTGATGCAAAGTGAGTCACGTGAAGTGACAGAGCTACAGCCATAGAGTCCTGATCATTCAAAGGCAGCTTTTAAATGGAAGTACAGATATCTATTGCCATACATCTATTGTGTTTTATTATTCTTTTGCAAATGTAGAAATGCTATCTACAGTTACAAATCAAATTTAATTGTTGCCTTGTCTCATGTTATCACACAGCGATATTTGAAACATTTAGATTGATCTGAATTGATTGAAAGCCCTTTATTTGTCCCACAGGGGGAAAATGCAGTGTTCCAGCAGCACAGAGAACAGAAATAGAAATGGAATAGAAATGTGAAATGTGAAATTTACAAAGTCCAACCATACATAGAAAAATTTAATATAATTAATATATAAATTTAGGATAGATATAATTAAATAACAGATGTAAGCTAACTGACATAATTAAGCATAATTTAAATATGAATTTAAGACAGATATAATTAAATTACAGATTCAAACTAACAGATATAAATTAAATATAATTTGAATATACTTTTAAGACAGGCACATATGTACACTATAATAGAAAAATGTGGGAAACAGAAAAAAATATACACGGGAGTTTCACAGAGCTGAATGGATGATGGATGACGATGGATGGTTGATTGCATCCCCCACTCCCCACCCCTTTCCCATCATGCTCTATCAGGCTGTAACAATGCTTTTTTTCATTGGTTGTTGCGCTACTTTAGCCCGCCCATTTCCTTTTTTGATTGACAGTTAAGTGAGAGGCTTGGTGTTTGATTCCTCCAAAGCAGCAGCGCAACAGACAAATTTACTTTTTTTTTTTTTTGCGTGAGAAATACAATGTGTGGCATGAGTGCCTGACAAAAGACCAAAATGTGTGACTGTCACACTCAGTGCATGAGACTTGAGAGCCCTGCGAGTTTGCATGTGGCTGACTTGGCTTTGGGTTGACTTGACTGGAAGCCCTTGCATCAACGTGCAGTCAGTGTTGTCAAACACACAAAATGTAGCGGACATATCCCTCAGGGCACGCTAGAGGAAGAAAAATCAAGAAGATGAAAACAAAAAAAAACATGATCGTGGTAAGTGAGAATTTGTCAGCTATGTGTGTTACATTATAAAGAAGTTAGTCCCAGTTTGTCCAAGGGACTTTGTCCCAAACTCGCAGTCATCCACCACCAAGCACCAGAAAAGTTAGCTTAGTCCGTGTAAAGTGAATTCAACCATTTTCTTCAAAACACATTAATTTAGTGTGTATATAATCATTCACATTATTTGACAGCGTGGTTAACAACACACTTCTGTGGTATGACAAACTTGGAGCACATATTTACCTCTGCCAGCGGATGTAATGTCATCATCATGGTTTGTCTGTCTGTCTGTCTGTCTTCAATAGCTTGAAAATTCATGTAATAATCTTCCTCGAGTTGAAAAAATAACAATTATTAATGGAGGAAGTTGTCACATAAGGTTTCAATTACCATGGACTTCCTCAGACTAATAATAAGAATATTATTATTATCATTATTATTATCATTATTATTATTAGTTTATTTCTTTATTACTGAATGCTTCCCCTTCATAGTGAAGCAACTTACTCAATAATAGCACAATATGCCATATATTCACACTAACCTTTCAGACACTCTGAATCCAGACAGAAAAATTAGATAATACAGCATATCTGGTATTTCCAGAACTATAATCTCTCATCTGATGTACAATTTGTAACAATAAGATGTTATTGAAAAATGTGACTCCTGCAATTTTCCAATCAGGAGATTCCTCCTCAATTAACCACATTATTAAAAAAAACTAACACGGCAGAGTGAATGTACTAGACAGTAACTCTCAGTACATGAAATGCAAATATAGAACAAGACAGTTCATACAAGTTGAAGGTTTTTTGGTCTCCAGGCAACAGCAATGACCTCAGATGGAGGAAATTCATTGTTAGTGAAGCTGTTCATGAGTGCTGACTTCAAACAGAGCAGCATAAAGGAAACAAGAGCCAGTGATGGCAAAGTGTGAGAGGAACTGCTGTGCACTGCAGTGTGCATAAAGTACAGTAATTGCACTAGCTGAAGAGTACTTCACTAGCAGTTACCTCAGTGGAAAAGTGAGGCTAAAAACACATTATATTCTCCAACAATACAGCAAGAATACCAGAAAAGTGGGTTTAAAAAAACATTTGATCTCTGGGGTCAATTTTCTCAACTTTACTGATCAGCCGCCTGCAGGGGAAACCTTTTTCATCAACCTTTTTAGGAAATATGTGGGAACATTCGCTTATTCCCATAATCACTGGGCCAACTGTCATATAAAACTGAATTGTACCAAAAGTGTGACTGAGTCTTACATGACAGTAATACATGTTTTTGTCATCTAATTTTTTTGCAGCTCAGGTGTTAAAAATACTTGTTTCTATTGCATGATCTGCAGCTTGTGATTTTTTTGCAATTCATTGTCTATATAGGGAGAACACACATTATGTACATCAAGTAAGTGAAGGTTAATCATGGCAGAGAGACAGACAGACTTTATTGAATTATTTGGGGAAACTGGACCTGTTGTGTCACAGCAGCATGGCCATTATTGTAAATAGTGAAATGACCATGCATCAATATCGTTTCATTTCATGTCCAATTATCCCCTGGATCTGTCTCCTGATATTGAAAGAAAGCATAAAAAGATGCTTCAGCTGATGACTGAGTGTCAAACCGCACAATCTCGTCCCTTCCTGAAATGTATTGTCATCTTGCAACTTCTTTATAACATGCCTGCTTTAGTCTTATAACACAAATGACATGTCGTCCAGGTGTTGTTCATCGTTCTCCTCCTCATCAGGGTCATGTGTGGGGCAGGACTGCTGATGGTGGTGTCCTGGCTGGTCCTGGACACAGCCAGGCAGGGAACCAGGCAGCTCGTGTCTTTCTCCGGTTTGCTTCTTCTCATCTTCTTAATGCTGGTGTTTTCTAAACACCCATTCAGGGTAAGCGATTCGGCATCTACATGCACGCACACACTCACACACTCTACTTGATGATTTGCATTGTTCATGTGTCTGCCAGTGGTCTTGGCGGACTTTGCTGTGGGGGACTGGGCTCCAGTTTATCTTCGGTCTGCTGTTCCTAAGGACCACGTTTGGCTTAAGTGGACTGGAGTGGCTTGGAAAACAAGTGGAGGCATGAACACACACATGCACACACAGACATTTTTACACTTTGTCAACGTTTATGTCTCACTTCAGATACATTCATGGATTTGCCAATGACCATTCAAACATCAGCAGTTTCTGTACAGCTGAAAGACCAGAATGATGCTCATCCTGAGTATAAATCATTTGCAATGACTGAGTTACTGTGATACTGAGTTGAATTAGACATAAAATCAATCAAACAGAGCAGGTTGATTAAACTTAAACACATAAAGTTAGCTGTTTTTATTAAATTAGTTGCCATAACTGTCATTAATCATTGTGGATTGCCTGATCGTGGTTAAGAAGACATATTTGGTTCACTTGCAGTGATCGGAACTGACCATCCATTCACTACAGCCTCATCATTGATTATAAAGTAGATCTGTCAATCTGCTATAGTGCCAACAAAAACCGAATTATTTGAAGTATTCGAGGGAATTTATATCAGCCTGGTTTTATTGCAGCGCATTGATGAAACGCTCGGCAATTAAATAATATTCAAATTCCGGATTAAGAAAAATTTATCTTGTATTAGTAGAAGAAGTCATGGAGGTTTGCACCCACCTTCCTTAAAAAAACAGATCATTGTTTCCCCGATACATATAGTATAATTTCAGGAAAATAATCCCAAGTGAGATACTCAAAAAATAAAAAGCAAATGGCATACAATAAATGATGGCATTAGTAAAATAATAAAACTGCATGCATCAAGTCTCTGGCAGCTTTGATAGTTATTTATTATTTTTGGATCTGAACTGTCGATAACATGTAAAATACCAGCCTTTTAGCATCTTTTTTCCTCTGTTGCTAACAATTCCAAATCTTCTCCACGCAGGTGTTTTTGTCCTTCACAGATGCTGCATCGGAGTTTGTGTTTGGTGACAGTTACATGGATCACTTCTTTGTGTTCCAGGTATGATACACTCACGTCAGCTACACAGCAGACAGGAAGAATTGAACAAGAGAAGCAAAATGACCATGAAAATTCAAATAAATGAATGATTTTACATCAGCATGCGTTTATCCTCAATGTATGCACAATACAGTAGTCTAGTTTCTGAAATCTGGTGACGTGATGCATATTCTTCTCAGCTTTTGTTGTTTATTTAATCAATGAGATGACAAAACAATCATGTCAGCTGCGAGAATTTCAACTGCACATGTGAAAATAGAATAAAAAAATCCAACGTGAGAGAAGACAAAGCAGGCATTTAACCTGTAAATCAGGACAAAAGAATATAGTAGCATTGCTGTCTATGCTTTCTTCACAGCTGATGCCCATATTGGTTTTTATCAGCTCAGTCACTTCCATTCTTCACTACATCGGCTTTATACCTTGGCTCATACGTAAGGTAAGAACTTAAATATTTTGACATCTGTATGATATTAGGAAAAATCATTTATTAGGAGATACAGAAACAAAAAAAAAAAAGGCTTCTATACAACTTGATATTTCCTTTGACTAACTGTGACAAATGGTTTGCTCCCAGATTGGGTTCATAATGCAGGTTACCATGGGAACCTCTCCAGCCGAATCAATGGCTGCAGCTGGAAATATCTTCCTGGGCAACGTAAGCACATGTAAACAGTTGTCGCTAACATTGCAGAGTATTGCTGTGTATCGACCCAACCTTTCCTCGAACATCTTTCAGATGGATGCGCCTCTCCTGATCTATCCGTACATCAGAAAACTAACTGTATCTGAGTTCCATGCAGTGATGACGGGGGGCTTCGCCAGTGTCTCTGGGACGGTTCTGGGGGCCTTCGTCTCCATGGGGGTGAGAAAACAATGTGCATTAAAAAGTGATGTATACAACATTATGCTTGTATGTTTCTGACGGACTGAGACAAAGGGCACTTTTACAGCTCAGAAAAAGAATATAAGAATTTATATTATTTTTATAACTTTTCTTATTTTTCTTCTAACTTTCTTTCATAGGTTGAAGCAGCGCACTTGATGACGGCATCATTAATGTCCGCTCCAGCTTCCCTGGCAATCGCAAAAATGTTCTGGCCTGAAACCGAGACCTCCACAGCAGTGTGTGACGTCAGAAATAAAAGTGAAGGGTATACATCAGCTCAGAATGAATAGATATATAAATAAATATGAGCATAACACAGATTTCCCCACACGGTATCAATTTACTCTTTGCAGAAACACCATCTGCTATTTTTCATTTTTTACTCCCATTACATCACTTCTGACAGAATTTTTTATGCAAACCTCTCATAATGATGAATCTTAGACCATGTGGCTAGTGGAGGATTTTAAAAATGATTAAAAATCTGCATTGATATACTAATCATTGCAGCAGCACCTGAGGCCTCCTCGGTATGACCATCCGGTCAGACGGCAGCACACAAACTGTGACATTAAAAGAACTGCCAGATGTTGACATTGGGGCTTGTCTTTCTCCTCAGACAGTGTAAGAATGTGCTGGAAGCAGCCTCCCAGGGCGCACATCGGGCTATACAGGTTGTGGCCACCATTATCGTCAACATCATCGCCTTCATGGCTCTGCTGGGTTTTCTTGACGCCGTCCTCTCCTGGCTGGGCGGCATCTTCGGCTACCCGCAGCTCAGCTTCTCAGTAAAAACTCACAAACACACTTATTCAACTCGTAAACACCGATATTTAAACACAGACCGACCCTGTATGTGTTTCTTTGTTTCTCATCCTGCTGCAGTTCATCTGCTCCTACGTGTTCATGCCGCTCGCCTTCATGATGGGCGTTTCCTGGGAGGACAGCTTCATTGTTGCTGAGCTGATCGGCATTAAGACCTTCCTGAATGAGTTTGTCGCCTATCAGAAGTTGTCAGAGCTGATTAAGAAAAGAAAAGCTGGAGGGCCGGAGTATGTGGACAACATAAAGCAGTATATTTCTGTAAGTGTTTGTGTCTCTGTTTCTTTGTCAGTTTGTGAATCTCGTGTGGTTTTCTGTGTGACTGCATTGACAAAACATTTTAAAATGTGAAAGCGATTAATTAATCAGACAAGCAGCCAAATGTTTGAGCATAGACGTCTGTCTAATTGGTATGCTAGAGAACACAGTTGAGAAACTGCTGGTATTATTAAGCAAAAATATTAACTTGATTTTCATCTTTTTTTTTTAAGTCTGTGATACAAATAAATGTTTAGGGAGATATTTGACTGATATACAGCCATGATCGATGACTATTTACCAGGCTCACTGGTTCCTGCACAAATAAATACCAAGTATTCACAGCCTTTACTGATATTTTTGGCTGAAATTACAGTCTCAAGTCTTTTTGGATATGATGCCACAAGCTTGGCACACTGATTTCGGAGCCTCTTTCCCCTTTCGGCTTGGCAGCACCTTTCAGGTCAAATGGGAGCGTCAGTGTGCAGTCATTTTCAGATCTTTCCAGAGATGTTCAATCAGATTCAAGCCTGTGTTCTGGCTGCGTCACTCAAGGACATTCACTGAATTGTCCTGGAGTCGTGTCTCTGATATCCTGGCAGCGTGCTTAGGGTCATTGTCCTCCGGAAAGACTGTTGCACCAAATGGGTCAATCTGTGTTTCTGGTGACCAGAGAATTTAGTTTTTGTGTGGTTTAAGAATCCTTCAGGTGCATTTTGGCAAACTCCATGTTTCGTTTACTAAAGAGTGGCTTCAGTCTGGCCTATTCACCACACAGGCCTGATTGATGGATTGCAGTGAGATTGCGGTCCTTCTGGAAGGCCCTCTTCTCTTCTCAGAGGAACTTTGGAGATCTGACAGAGGAGCCATCAGGTTCTTGGTCACCTCCCTGACAAAGCCCCTCTCCCTTGCTTGCTCAGTTTAAACAGTCGGCCAGCACTAGTAAAAGTTGTGTTAGTTTCCAGTTTATTCTATTTACAAATGATGGAGGCCACTGTGCTCACCGGGACCTTCGAAACAGAGGAATTTGTTTGTGTACGGGCTATTCTTTGGAACTTATGCTTGGTTTGTGCTTTGACAGTCACTGTCTACCATGGGACCTTTTATGACAAGCATATATATATATATATATATATATATATATATATATATATATATATATATATATATATATATATATATATATATATACGTATGTGTGTGTGTGTGTGTGTGTGTGTGTGTGTGTGTGTATATATATATATATATATTTTTTTTTTTTTTTTTTTTTAGCTCAGTTTTGTTTGTGTCTCCTTGTAGGTCCACTCTGAAGCCATTGCAACCTATGCCTTGTGTGGATTTTCCAACATTGCTTCCCTGGGAATGTCGACTGGAGTGCTGTGTGAGTGCTAAACCGACACACACAACAGAAACACTAACGTTCAGAGCTGTAGCGAGTCAGAGTGGGGGCAAGGGGGTGGTCGCCCCAGGGCCCACAAGGTCATAGGGTCCCGTTTCATGTGATGTGTTCACATTTTATCGGAAATAAATTATTCTAATAATAAAACGTGCAGTGTGTGCGAGAAGGTATAGGCATATGAGTGTGGGCTCCAATTTGCCAATTCTTACATTACGACTGTCCATGAATGCATCAGAGCTGTAAGCCAGCGCTGATTGGCTGTGCGGCATGAACGAGTTTTTTCTTTTGCACTTGATCTGAACTCTTTGGAGGGAAGTTAAACAGTATGCTAAACACTATGCTAGCCGCTAGCGGTACTACCCAAAACCTAACATCAGAGCCATTGGTGAGTCAGTGAAACCTTCAAAAATATTATCTTTATCAGAATGCCGTGGTCTTAAACACCTGCCTATTTGAATGTGCCATGTGAAGAGATCGCCGAGTCTATTTTTAACATACGTGAATTCCAAAAGATATAGATAGCTGTGTCTATATCTATCTGAATAGATTGTGTAATTTTAGACCAGCTGCGTTCATTTTATATTTGAGCTGTATCAAAGATGGTACAGATGTAGCCGTGACTTTTTATTTGAGTTTTCAGCACCATGGACAGCGGACGCTCGGAGATTAACAGCTGTCACTCAGGCTGCAGTTGTGTGTGTGCGTGCATATGTGTATTTGTTCTTCAGAACAATTTTGTGAACTGGTTTGTGACTTTATTCTGCTTTCTGATGCATATAGGTTTGCTTGGCTCAATAAAAGTGAGCATTAGTGTGTTGTTTGATGGTAGCATGAGGTATTGTTTGAATGGTAAAATTACTATCATAAGGGCCTGTCGAGAATGCTCCGCCCCCTCTGTACTGAGACCCACGCTCCGCCTCTGGCTCAGAGTTTTCTGAGAGCTCACGCCTCCTTGCTTTAATTCTGACTCATTGTTTATTAAAAAGACCCCCCCCCCCCCCCCCCCACCCCACCCCACCCAAAAAAAAAAAAAAAAAAAGAAATCCAACCTACAGGAAGACAAATTAAAGTAAAGCCTAGCCTTGATTTTCTCATTTCAGTTTTGTTGGATGGCACAAGTGGAAGTTAGTGGTGAGGAGTCCATCTGTTACAGCAGGTTAGAGTGTGTGGGTTGAGGAACGAGCCTCAGTCGGCTTTTGGCTTCCTTAAAATCCCTCAAAACAAAACAAAATCCAGACAATCAGCAAATGTGAAATCGACTAACAGATGACTGAAGTGTAAATGTGAGTATCTTCGCATATGTCAATAGTACAAAAAGAAACAGAACTCAAAGGCCATGATGACAAAACAAGTCATTAGCTGAAGAATCGCTGGAGGAAATATGGTGTTTAATAAAAAACAAATGAAGCCTGCACTCAGATGAGATGCCTCAGAATCACCCTGTTGTGCATTCATAAATCTCAGTGCTCTTGGTATTTAAAAAAAAACAATGTCAATAAATGCTCTCTCTATAACATTTTCTACATAATAAAAGATGCGCAAATAAACTTTCTTTAAGTAACAAGTCTTAAAATCAGTAAAAGGTATGATTTTTTTTTCTTTTCCAGCTGCAATGGCTCCAGAAAGACAAGCCGACATTTACAGCTGTGGCCTCAGATCTCTGATTGCTGGAAGCGTCTCCTGTTTCATGACAGCTTGTATTGCAGGTAACTGTTTAATTGTCTCTAACGCCTTCTGCTCTTCATACACACAAGGTGTCTGTTACCGTTTGACCTTATTCAGACCTTCCCTTCACTTGTTGTGAGCCCAGCAGAGCGTCACATTGCATTTCCACTGTCTCTGAAGCTCCAACAACAACAACAACAACATAATCACTTGAATGTAGAGCAGAGATGAAAAACTTTTTGACTGTTCACTAAGCAGAGATTTCAACCGAAAATCTGTAATCTCCATCAGAGGCTATCTGAGGAGTCTCCAGTGTTGGAAACCACTGTTTTAGAGCACATTTACATGAATATTCACACTTATGTGTCATATTAGCAGCAAGCGCTGCCAAATAAGGTGCTGGCCTGTAAACATGTACCGTACAGTCTGTTCATCATGGCAGCTTTTGGTGACTTCAGCTTTTATTTATAGACGTATAGGCTTATTAGTCGCACTGACTCATGGCTTAGAAATATGCATTTAACACAGGGCAAGCTGCAAAGTTTTGCAGCTATGAAAGTGAAACTTTAGAACAGTGAGTGGAATTTCAAATGAAAAAAAATGCTTTCACTATTGTGAAACACCAGTTCATTATAATGACTGTAAATTTATCTGTAGTTATTCTCAGTCCAGCAGGCATGTATTCTATGTATTCTTCTATGACATTGTTTCCATGTTAAGTGTAAAAATTCAAATGCAAATTGTGAATATTACTATTTTTTTCCTCATCTTATCACTTCAGATTAAATGCTGATCATACAAAACCATGTATAATTTGGAAATAAATAAATATGACTTTGTGAGGTGTATATACCATACACACAACATCCTGTGCAAATAATATATCACTCTATTTTTCTTGTGGATTATTCATTTCTTTGTTGTTTTTCTCTGGATGTTTAGGTATGTTGTACATCCCTGATCTTCAGTGTCAACATTTCTTGAGTTTGGAGTTCAACAACTTCAATTTGACCAACACCTCAAGCCTGCTGAGCTGCTGCACACAACTGTACAACAGGTGTGTGTATCAGTATCGCATCACTTATGCCTTCAGAACAATAGTTTCTAAGTAACAAACACAGATTGTCATGACTTTGTTGTGAATTTGCTCAATATATTTAACTCATCTGCTCAGATGTGTTTGAATTTCTATCTGCACTGTAAATGCATCACAAAAGTGTGTGTGTGTGTGTGTGTGTGTGTGTGTGTGTGTGTGTTTGTGCATGCATGTGTGTTGTCTTATTTGCAGTGTGACGGTACATGAGTTGAGGAACGTGACGATCGGAGAAGGATTCAGTCTGAGCAGTTTGCAGGGATGCTGCACACACATGCCGTCTGAACATTTCAACTGCAGCCTGGTGCTGTGAAAAGCCCCGAACAAAGGAGAACACACACACACACACACACACACACACACACACACACACACACACACACACACACACACACACACACACACACAGTATTATTGCATTGATGAATGAATGTATATGTTGTAATGTAGATTATTTTAATTGAAATATTAATGTTACTCAGTATTGCTGCAGTGTGATGTTCATGCCTTTGTTACATTTTAGTGATGAACACCAACAATACTCTTTAGCAAAGTATTTTTGTTGTGCTGCATATTCCGTCTTTGGTTCGAATGCGTTCGTTTTTCAAACCTGTCGCAGTCTGAGAGACGTCACACACAGCCATAATTAAAGGTTTTAGTACAAAAGCAAAGTTGGATTCAAGGCCTGGTAAGAATGAAAGAAAAGCTGCAACCTGTCAGTTGCTACACACTCACACTAACTTCTTAACTATGGCCAAGGAGGAAAAAACACTGAGAACACGTCAGTCACAGAAAATGTTACAGTTTTACTGAAAGAACAAAGAATGTTCTCCAGGAAACTCTCTACTTTTTAACCTTATACCTGATACAGTGTCAACAAGCAAGCATTAGATTCGATTTACCTTACAGAACATCTAACTCTAAAACACATTTCTCAGAAAACAAGTGTAGATCGAAAGGTTGATCTAAAACTTGGAAAACTTGGAAATTATTAATGGAGAAAATTATTGTTCTTAAGTATGACTAAAAGGGAAAAAAAAAAAACCTTACAAAAAGTACAGGAATGTGAGTTTTCTTGTGTTTTCTGTTGCAGGACTTGCTCACTAGATGTCACTGGTGTCATTTAGTTGACTTTCACAGACCAGCCCTATGTTCAGATAGGACAAGCTCAGAGGTTTGAGATGCACGGATAATCCAAAAACAGAATTATCATCATTATTACTAGTAGTAGCAGTAGTTTAATTATTCTTATTGTTATTAATGAGGGACGTGACAGATTTGGCCTGACCGCTGAGCACTGAGCAGGCCTGCAGGGCCGAGCACCTCCGAGGCGCCTGCATGTGTGAGACCAGGATGTCTCACAGAGGCCACGAATGACAGTCTCGTCATTAAATCCACCACAAGTAAAAGGTCAGATGGCTCCCTTCTTGGTGGGCAGGAGGTGTGCACACATGTGTGAATTTCACACACCCACAAAGAGAGAACATTAAACTCAGCCATCAGACACTGACGCATATATGGGACATTATTAGGTTCTGTCTAATGATATGTTCCCAATTACAAAAAAAAAAAAAAAAAAGAATCTGTTTTACTCATTGTCATGTTCATATTTGTTAGGAGGATCAAAATAAAAGTAAGTACATCAAGAGCAGATAGAAGACACCACGTTTTTAGAATGATGTCGACAATTTGAGGAACATTTAAATGGGGGGAAATAATTTCGAAAACTGAAATACCATTGAGGTTGTTGCTTGGATTTTTATTTTCTGGGTATAAATTCATGAAAAGACGATGAAAAGTGTTTAGATAAATGTATTTAGTTTCGAACATTTATTGAACACCACAGGAAAAATGCCGTCGTAACATGTGCAAAAAAACAATTTGATGTGTAAAACTGTCAGACAATGACGTTTGAAAACATTCTTCTCCTCTGCAGCACACGTCAAGGTGCTGGATGCATTTGTTGTAAACAAACACTATTGTGTGAATGACAGGTGAAAAGGGTTTTTCTTCTTCATCAACAAAAGAAAAAAATAAAGCTGAAAGGTCTGTAAATTTTGTTAAATCTCTTAAGTGAAATTGAATTGTCAAAAATATTCACACTCAGTAAACAATCTTCACATCAATCTCATTATATAGAAAATATTAATTCCATCATTACATTTATCACCTGAAGTTCTTTTTAAAAAAAATAAACATAAATTAATACTCATCTGTGTTGATTCAATATCTAATCAAGGAAAAGATTTTTCTTGTAAGGTCTGCAGATAAACTTCAATTGTTGAGTATATAAATACATTTATTCTGTTATTTGTCAAAATAACTGTAATAAAATCTCCCAGCTCATTTAGAACTGTTTGAATCTGAAACAGCACAGCTGGTCATTTATTCCATACTTCATGGTTTTATTCTTGAGCAACACTAAAAATAGAGCACAGGATGAGGCAGCGAGCCCAAAGGTCGTATGTGAAGCTTCCACCTAATCACATTTTCACAAATCTATTAAGAGGCACTGTCTAAAAGACATGAGGACAAATTAAAGACAAATAAAAAAAAATGAAGAAAACAAAAAATGTATGTACACAGATAGCAAACTACTGAACATGCGTGGTAATATATACATGAGAGAAATGCACCTGCTAATCCAAAAAAATACACTTAAAAATAAACTTGAGAATGTTTTTGATATTGATTTTAACTCCTGAGAACTTCACTATGTCACATGAGTGGCAATGTAATCCTGAAATGGTTTTCATTTCAAATCCACATATATGCATGTTTATTTCTTTTGTTTGTTTCTTTGAGCAGCACAGATGAGAATGAATGAAATGAAAGAGATGGATATGGAGTGTAAAGGTGGAAACCACAAAGCGAGTGTGGAAAAAAACCCCGAAGGAGAGGATGAGCCTGGTGGATATTGGATTGCCGTGTAGCACCACTCCAGCAGAAGGAGAGGGGGATGAAGAGGAGGAGAGAAACTGAATAATGGAGGTGAAGTTGTCATCCACCAACTCTCCAACGACCAGACAAAAGAAAGCGGAGTGGAGGAGGGAGGCCACGGGGATGAAGGAAGCATATAAAGATGGATTGAGGAACGCTGGATAACAGATTGATTGAAAGTGCAGTTCAGGAGGATTCACCAATGCTCTTAGGAAGATGATGAGAAAGGACAAAGAAGGTTCTTGTGCAGAGAGAGAAGTAGCCGGGGGAGGAACAAGGTGGGCTGAAGATTAGAGGGGAGCAACCACTGCAACTGTTGGTGCCTCTGCCAAGAAGGATCTCTGAAACCAGCAGATATCATCAATATATTCAATGCTTCTACAGATTTCTATAGGTTTGCTTGAACAAGCTCAGATTGACATGGAAAAGCTTTACCAAGACCGGAGACCCTCGACTCTCGCTGTAGACTAAAGAAAGTGCTGCTGCTAACCGAGCCACATTTGAACAATTCAGAGGAACATTTAGTATCTAGAGCCACACACTGTAGCAGAGCCAGAGTGGGGGCAAGGGGGCGGTCGCCCCAGGGCCCACAAGGTCATAGGGCCCCGTTTCATGTGATGTGTTCACATTTACTCGTAAATAAATTATTATAATAAAATGTGCAGTGTGTGCGAGAAGGTATATGCATATGATGGTGGGCTCCAATTTGCCAATTCTTACATTACGACTGTCCATGAATGCATCAGAGCTGTAAGCCAGCGCTGATTGGCTGTGCGGCATGAACAGTTTTTTCTTTTGCACTTGATCTGAACTCTTCGGAGGGAAGTTAAACATTATGCTAAACACTATGCTAGCCGCTAGCGGTACTACCCAAACCTAACATCAGAGCCACTGGTGAGTCAGTGAAACAAATCAGCGAAAGAAAAAAAATAATATCTTTATCAGAATGCTGTGGTCTTAAACACCTGGCTATTTGAATGTGCCTTGTGTTGCTCTCAACTATAAGAGACCACCGAGTCTATTTTTTTTTCTAATATACGTGGATTCCAAAAGATATAGATAGCTGTGTATATATCTATCTGAATAGATTGTGTAATTTTAGACCAGCTGTGTTCATTTTATATTTAAGCTGTTTCAAAGATGATACAGATTTAGCCCGTGAGTTTTTAATCTGCGTTTTCAGCACCATGGACAGCGGACGCTCTGAGATTGACACCTGTCATCAAGCTGCAGTTGTGTGCGTGTGCGTGTGCGTGTGTGTGTGCATATGTGTATTTGTTCTTCAGAACAAGTTTGTGAACTGGTTTGTGACTTTATTCTGCTTTCTGAGGCATATAGGTTTGCTTGGCTCAATAAAAGTGAGCATTAGTGTGTTGTTTGATGGTAGGATGAGGTATTGTTTGAATGGTAAAATTACTATCATAAGGGCTCCTCGAGAATGCTCCGCCCCCTCTGTACTGAGACCCACGCTCTGCCTCTGGCCACACAGTAGTGTTTCTGTCTGGCGTTTGCATGTTTTCTCTATTCGTGTGTGGTATTGCAGATTCCTCCCACAGTAACACAAGGGTCCGTTTGAGACCGATTAGTGTTTGCCCTGGGACTGATGGTTAATCCAGGATGTAAGCTGCCTTTTCCCATGGTCAGCTGGAATTAGCTCAATAACTCCTCTTTTGGTGAAACCACTTTCAAAGATGGATGCATGGATGTTTAATTGCCTCTACCTGCATAAATGATGAGAAACACATTAAATAGCACTATTGCACTCAACACATTCAAAACATGTGTCAGCTCAGCATGAAATGTTCTCATTGTCACAGAAAAATAAGTGTAGTCCTCCGAATTACACATAGATTCAAAAACATCTTACAAAATAAACATATACAAACATGTGCTTCCCCTGCATGGTGAACATCATGACAGTACACGTGAATGACAAAAAATAAAACATATGCAATTATACAAAATTGAGACATCATTATAGTTTTTCTCAGTCACTTTGGAACATTTCTCACATCACTGTTCACATTTGCACAACAGTTAGTTCAACGTCAACAACATTTGCACAGCAGTTTCTCATTCCTTCTAACAAATTGCAAATGCTTTTTGAACATACATCAGTTGCTTTAATACACATCTGCTGTTTCATTTGAACCATACTTGTTAATGCTGAATGGTCATTTCCTATAAAACTAACAGTCCTCATTTTATTGCTGGACTCATTACGTTCAGAAATGCCCTGCAGAGGAGGGATTCACCACTTGAGGTGATACTTTCCTTGCTACATTGCCATAGATGACATTCAAAGTGATGTATATGAAGATGTGTGTCGAGACAGACACGGAGGTCTGGATGTGCATGAAAGATTTACAGTACTGTGTGTGCTGAGTGTTCATTTCCATTATTTACTGCAGTATTGTTTACAGTTGTGCACAGCTCTACCCAAAGTCTGTTTGTTGTAAATAAGGGTGTATTTTCTTCTTTTGCACAATGCTGTGAGCAAATTAGAATTGCAAAGAGGATATGCAATAAAGAATGTGAAACATACATAGTCTTAATACAATAATACAGGGATTCTCAACACTGGTCCTCGAGGCCAAGTGTCAGTCTCTCCCAGTTGCAGCACACCTGACTGCAATGAGGGCTCGTTACTGGGCGTCTTTATAAACATGGTGAAGACAGCAACACCAGACTGAGGAGTGCTGAAGCAGAGAGAGAGGTAAAACATGCAGCGCTTTGGGCCTTTATAGAAACCTTGCAATGATGTGCAACTTTACTGTAGTTTTCAGACGACTGTTTTAACAATAGTACCGTCTTGAGAATTTTCAGGTAGTGCCACCAAGATATGACTTTATGCAGTGGAAAACACAAATGTCACAACGAAAACATGACAACACATTTGACAAACTAGTTCATTAACCATGGTGTCAGGATTTTTCATCTCGATGACACTGGCACTTTCACTGTCATGAAAACTTGCTTAAGAAATCCATTTTGAGCAAGTGACACGTTTTTGCAAGTTGTCAACTAGGTTTTATACTAATATACTATACACTTATTCTAACTGATTTGAGAAATGAATCAACTGTGAGGATACTGTGTAAAAATATTGCTGCAAATAAAGTAAGTACATGTTCATTCAAAGTATAGCATGTAACGGCAGCAAGACAAGACCCAGATAGATAGATAGACAGATAGATAGATAGATAATCATGTTATTGACAACCCTACCAAGTCGCACAAACCTTTATGTCAGTATTGTGCATAATCACTGTTCTCCATGATATGCTCTCTGCTTAACAAACCCTAATGATGCTTTAATTGCTCGTTGACACATAATTACACGGATGTGTCTTGGCGTAGAGTGAGAAATTAAACAGGAAAATCCCTGATAAATGTGTGCAGACAAACAGAAGCTGTGGTACATTAATTGTGGCCAATAAGAGAGAGGCATGTCACCCATCATAAATCACACGCAAAAGCAGCAGTTCACGTTAGCCAGATTAACTTAATGTATACACAAACACACTCAGAGGTTACAGTATCTAAGATGTATTTTGTTAAAATGTAATAAATTGGATCAAACCTTTGGCATTGGTGGCACTTTTACATCGTGCATGAACATCAAGCATTATTAACACTTCAGTCTGGGTAAAAGACTGATAGAGGAAGAAGCTTTAATACAATTATTTGCTCTGAGTTTATTTCATAAAGAGAAACATTTTAGTCATCTGATCTGCTTTTGTCTCCATCAAAGTAATGGTAAAAAAGCATGCTCTCAAAAATATGAAAACAGGTTGACTTGGGAGGTTAAACTGCTGTGTGAGTAAGATTTATGTACTCTATTAATGATGCTATAATGGGTAAGCAGTGTTTTATTACTAATTGAGGTCTACTTGGGGCAGCTACTCATGATTCATTATCCGCCTCACTATCCTCCCGGTGTGTGTTCTGTATTCAGAGCTGGAGCCTCTCCCAGCCAGCGCCATTCAGGGAAACGCCAGGCACGCCCTGGACAGGTCACCCGTCCTTCAGACGGCCGACATAAAAGACACACCGTCACCCACACACACATTTCTTCCCCTGTTTTTCAAGCGTTTCCTACTCCTCGTGTGTCATGATTTCTTTAGGCACGTTAGTGTTATTAGCAGTATTAGTAGTAGTAAGGTGCGGGGTGATCCATGGGGTGAAACATTAACAGGTTTTGGATACTCTGTGCGGAGTTTTCATGTTGCCTTTGTGTATACATGGGATATTTCTAGGTGCTTCAGCTTTACCTAAAGTCCAAAGACATGGTGATTTGGTTAATAGGTGACTACATGTATGTGTCTGTGTTCTCTTTGGTTGACTCCAGGGCGTCCTTTGGGATCCTTTTGCACAAATTTCAAGTTTTCACATTTTTAATTATGCACGGTGTCTAACTCTTTACTCCTTTTTATGAGCTGGATTTTATTTCTCCTCACATTCTGAGAAGATCCTGTTATTTTAAAAAGCAGAACCAGTGAACCATTAAGAAAATGAGTGCGGCTCCTCTGAATATGAGATGCTGTCCATGGTTTTTACTCTTTCTTTAAAATTAGTCCAGAATTTTTGTGTTTGCCAAGACTTTGGTATATAACCTCTTCCAGGGAAACATTTAAATGTTTAGATTTTGTTGCACAGAGACAACAGGAGTGTTTTTGTTTGCCATTACTTCTGAGAAATAACGCCGCCTGTCTCGCCTTCAACAATGTATATCTGAGTGTTTTCTCGGAAAAGCCGCTGCTGAGCGACTATTTTATGACTAAATGTGTGTTTAGCTGCATGTGCCCTTCATCCCATGTGCTTTGACTCCTGCTGGGAGGCCTCAGAGACACACAAGCTCACGCAAGTGTGCACTGAAACACATCAACGGGTGTGTGTTCGCTGACCAATGCTCACGCGCTCTATTGGTCGGACACACACACACACACACACACGCACATGTGCGCGCCCTCGCTGCAGGCGGGTGGTCTGACTGGGACAGAGATGGACACATGCTGGGATCAGAGCAGCAGCCTGTGATTCACGTCTCTCTCTCTCTTTCTTTCTGTCTTCCTTTCAATCTCTTGCTTCCTTCTCTCCCTTATCGCCCCACTCCTCACCTCACCCAGCTCCCTATACACCCCCAGCTCTGTTTACCCCCCCATGCTGCCAAAAATCTGAAATGTATTCTGCAAGCAGACTTATCTTCAAACTGTTCCACAACCTATGGAGGAAATTAGATGCTTATGATCGAAATGTAGTGATTTTTTATGCTTTTTTTTTTTTTTCTCTGAGAATCGTGTGTTTTTTTTTCTGATTCGATCCTTCACCATTCTTCCCCTCCTCTCTTGTCTTTTCCTCGTGCAACTAGCTGGGTACCAAACTCCTCATTACTCCAATTTAGAGAGAACGATGCTCCCCTAATGGACTCAGGAGCCCAAGAAATATCAACTCAATGGTGTTTAATTCTTTAATTCTATTCAGGCTTTACATCCGCACTGACCCTCCACTGGCTCTTCTGTCCATCTTTCCATCAATTTGGATCCCATTTACTGTCGCTCCATAAACAGCGACTAAAAGATGGCTCTAGCCCTTTTTTTTTTTTTTTTTTTAAGGTGGAGGTGGGGAAAGATGTGAGTTTTAAAAGCATATCAAAGCATCCCATCCAGCCCCTCTATTTCCTGCTCCCCCGTTGTTCCAGGCATCCAACAAGTGTTTACATGTTGCTGCTGCTGTTCATGCTCCACTGAATGTGTACTTATTTAACCCTGTCGTTTGCCGAAATAGACAAATCTCCATGGAGACCAAAGCAGCAGAAAGCAGGTGGAGGGCCCTTGAGGGTGCATTAGGACCTTCTTGCAACGAGGGGATGCATCCTTACTGTAAGCTAAACTGTGCATCAGGTCGGTTTGAGGGGCCGAGAGAGGGTTCATTGTCTTATCCTGGGTTTTTGTTGTTGTTGTTGTTGTTTTTTTGTTGTTTTTTTTACCCGTCGCCCGTGGTGCATCTACATACACACTTAGATCAATTTCAGTGACACTGAAGTGAAATACAAAAGCAGTGGTCGAATGAACTCTTGTGATCTGAAGAGATACTTTGAAAGTTGAGTTGATTGTAATTTTGATGGCAAATCAGAATGGAAAGTTGGGCTTTCACATAAAAATAGCATCTAAATAGACCCATATGTAGAAACTGGTTCAGTCAAATAAAATAAAGATTATCAGAAAAAATATCAGACTCTTTCTTTCTCGTTCTCTCTCTGTAATTTCAAACAAATCTGAGGTGTTGTATTTAATCGGGATATGTAATTTTTATAAAACTTCAAACATTTTTATGATAAAAACTAGGCTAACATAAAATACCTAGAAAAACGGATAAAATACAAATAAAGAAAATTAATTCTGCATGTTGACATAAGCAAAATTGCAAATGTTAAGGAATTTTAAAAAATCAAGAAACTAATTGATAAAAACTATCATACAAGTAATTAAAGTTGATAGGGGGGTTGTATATTAAAACTGAATGTAGTCAATATTGTTTTATATAATTATATAATTCAAAAACAGCAGGTTTCCATCATCTTGCAGGCTGTCTGACGTTACCTGTGACAAAGATTGTGAATTTAAATAAACAGAATGCACCATTTCCCTTTCTGCAACAATGGAAAGAATGTATTTACATTAAGCATTCTGAGGGTTTTCAACACTCATACTGAGTTTTTTTTTTTTTTTTTTGAGGAAGAAGAATAAGAAAAAGTAAAAAAAAAAATAAAAAAATACAAACATTAAACCCTTTAGTAAGTGACATAATTTTTGTTATAAGAACAACAGAAGATCAGAAAGGATCACCAATTTACGCAAAAGACATCCTGATATACTAACACCCCTCAACCCATCCATCTTATTTACCAATTCAGGGTCACAGAGCTGAGCGCAGCTCACTCTGTGTGAAGGAGTGACCGAGATTCAGCAACTAAATTTACTTATGCCCAAAATGCTAACACTGTCACACACATGGAAATAGTGAATCGCCTCCTGATAGAACAGCACTGTGACCCAAAGTTGGTTGCTGCTTGAATCCTGCCGATTGACAAACTTTGAGGATGTTTTCCTTCCACAGTGCAGTTGTTAGGTTGCATGATTACTCTAAATAGACAGTAGATGTACGTGTGTGTGCCTGTGTATTGTTCTCTGAGCTGAATCCACTGGCAGTATTTATTATGATAGAACCAAAAAGTTTTAATCTGAATGTGTTCCAGGTGATTAAGCTTGCATATGTTGTGGCCTGATAGTTGCAATTCACTGTCATCAAGCGCATCAATTAGATTAGTCTGATGTGATTGGAATTGTATCGCCAAAATAAAGCTGATCTGATCTGAAGTCTACAAATTCAGCCGTCTATCCATGTTGCCATGGCAGCAATCAGTGTGACCTCTTGACCGGTCGCGCCGAATGAGAGAAAAATAATTGGCTTAGTATACGTGGTTTTCTAACAGTGATGCCGTATTGTTGTTGAGGCAGGTGAAGGGAAAACAGTTTTTTAGGGTGCAGCAACCTGTTGAAATTGGCTTGATTAATAACTTTCCTTTGTCTTAACAAACTACCCTGAGTGTTTAACAGAATGAGGCGCTGATCTGAGACATGAAAAGGGAGAAATGAAGGCTCGGTCTCATTTTGAGATATGATTTTATTTTGTCTGGTCAATAGGAACATCGGACTGCTGAAAAGTTCTACTAATGTATTAGTGATGTTGATGCATGACCCTGATTAGAGGCTGAAATCACATTTCTGCAGTATTTTTTTTTAATTTTTCCTTTAAAATTCAAAATGAAAACAAAAATATCTGAGTCATTAGAACACTTTGCTTCTGAGGCACAGGTGAACATTGTGACCACATGGATGAAAGTGCAAAAACATGAGTAGATGAAGGTGGAATAAAAAGTATGTTGACCCGTCACTGCCGTCCGTCACTTTCTCCTTTGAATTCTCGTGTTGTCAAGCTTCCTCCTCTTTGCCACGAACCCTCATCTTCTTCTCATCTCCTCTCTTGTCTGCAAACACCTCTCCCTCTGCCTCTTCTCAAACATGTCCGCTCTCACTGTCCATCCTTATTAAAGCTCCTTAAAATACAACCCCCTCCTCCCCCCCAGCCCACCACCCCCCCCTTCAACACTCATCAAATTGGATTTCATAGTGAGAGCCATCTCAGTTTTCTTCAGTAACAGATGATTGAATTGAGCAGCTTGAAAGCAGAAGGTTTTAACATGAGATTGAGAACAGTGTGAGGATGGGGGTGGTAATTGTAAGGGGCCACGGGAACATGAAAAGGACTGCAAATTAGTATTGAGACTACAAAGATGCACCTGTTCAGAATGGCGGATTTAAAGTTTACACGCCCCAAAAGCTTTTGGCACGTTTGTTCAGACTTCTGCAAAAACTGGGAAAAGAAAAAAAAAAAAACACTAAAAGATTTCCTTCTGATGACCAAGCAGTAACAATTAACCACACAAATATTTACTTACTTCCCTCTCGTTTGTGTTGTTGGTTTAAAAGAAATGCAAGAAGAAAAGATGTAAATGATGCTAAGATTGAATAAATTAGCCATTAAATGAAAGATTTAAATTTGGGTGAAAACTGTATGAAACACAATTAGGCAGGTTTGGCGTCAATAGGAAAACAAACCTGATTGCGGGGCAAGACATTTGCAAGAGTGTGATAATGCATTCTAATGGATGAGCAACAGTTTCCAGCCAGCTGGACCATTTCTGCTCAAGTCCATTAATAAGACTTGATAATGTCCCCACTGACAGCCGAGACTTGTTTCTCATGTGTGTGAATGCGCATACATGAATTTCTTATTTTGATTGTTTGTATAATCTTGTCTCCGATGGCACCACATCCTCTTTTTTTTATTATTCCTTGCAAAGACTTATTCAGCTTTGCAGCTGTCAACTAGTGCGTTTGATAAAATCTTTATCATGCTCAGATTTTAAAATAAAAACTTGCACATTGGTTAATTTAAGGGAACATTGGTGGATGGGATCATTCTGATCAGATTTCTTTATTTTTTGGTACCCTGGATTCACTTGGCAACATACTAATATTCAAAACAAAGTGCACTACATTATGGAATGTAGTTTCTTTTTTCATAACACACAAAATATCAGGCATTTTCTTCTTTCCTGTAACATTCGAGCATTAACTCCTATGTTCTTGGTAGTTTCCAGTTCGTGACCTTTCATTTCATATCCTGCCTCATGAATTAAAGCCTTTACCTGGACGCCCGTAAACACAAACACCCGCACAAACGCAGGTGTGTGCACTCATAAATTCCCCCATCCTAAGAATATGGCCAGATCAACTGCAATCTCCTTTATGCATAAATCCTGGGAAAATGTTGAGGCGGTGTGCAACCACCCCCCCCCCCCCGACCAGCTGACTGACAACTGATTGACTGACTCACTCTTCAGAGTGCCACTCGGTTCAAAGAGCCGTGCTGTTCCGAACAGAACATATGCCTGATGCGCTGCCTGTCATTCGCCATCCGCTGTAGTCTTTTTCCAGGCCGTGTATTTTCTTGATATTAACCAGGGATACAGAATATGGCTTCGCGATGTTCGAGGGGTGTAAGGGCACAGCAAAAGCACTCTGCACAGTTTTTCAAATTACCTTCCTAATGGCCAGCTTGTCAGGCTGACTCGTCTCTGTGGAGAAAGAAAGGACAAGTGGGGGGAGCGAACAATTCTCTTTC
Organism: Salarias fasciatus; assembly: GCF_902148845.1. Classification (NCBI taxonomy): domain Eukaryota; kingdom Metazoa; phylum Chordata; class Actinopteri; order Blenniiformes; family Blenniidae; genus Salarias; species Salarias fasciatus. The sequence continues at coordinate 15,773,853 of NC_043756.1, forward strand.
TTGTCACAGCAAAATCATTCATTCATCTCTTTGTATGGTACATTTGCTTTCTTTTCTCTTAAGACCTGCTTCTCAAGTACATCCTGCTCATATTCAAATGGTAGTAATGACTTGGTCGTATGAGAACAGGAGGCAGAGAGAGAGGCCTTTGTGGGTCTGTCAATCGTTCGTCTGCACTCTTTTAAGACTTAGCTCCTTTAATAGGTTTTTCCATTAAGTCTAGTTAACCATCATTCACCTGTGTCAGCATCGAGAGGTCAAAGACCCCATTATTGTTTCTCACTAATCGCAAGATTACAGCTTTACGATGGTAATGATTTTTTTTTTCACATATCTACGCATATTGGAGACATTTTGCAGAAAAATGTTTATCTTTTCTCATTAACAGAAAAAAACTTTTATCACTTGCAAATGTGAATCATTATCAATGATTAACACACTTGCTCCTTATTGACAAGGTCCTTCGTACAAGGTCATGTTGGGATTGGGCGTGAAATTTGCATGTTCTCCCTGTGTATATTCAGGGGGGGTTTTTTTATCTCCACAGTCCAAAAACATGCATTAGAGACTAATTGGTGACTCTAAATTACCTCTAAAAGTGTGAATGTGAGTGTGTAATTGTCTGCCGCTCTGTATTTGTACTGTGATGAACTGGTGACCCCACTTTCATCCATCATCAGCTGGAAGCGGTTCCAATGCCCCACGACCTTAAACTGCATGAGGCGGGATGGAAGACGATGGAATTATTGCCATTCATTGTTTCACTTAATGTATAGAAACAGGTGAAGAGGCAGCGGTGGCCGAGATGAAAGCAAACTGCTTCAAATTGTACAGCTGTGGCTCCTGGGGCAGACCCTTGACTCAAGACTTTAACCAATCATGTATGAAGCTAAGATATTAAGTTTTACACACTTAAATACTCCCAAAAAGAAAAGGAAAAAAAAAAAACTACTTGTGAGATTCAACTCATTCCGTGCACAAAATCTCTGACACAACCACAATAAAAATAATAAATATGTCTAATTAGCACGAATCATCAATCCATCAATGTCCATGAAGTTTGTGGACTATGAAAAGCATGTGAAAAATAAATTCCTCATAAATTCATTCCCAATTGTTTTTATTTTGGGAAAGTTCAGGCATGGAGGCCATCAAGGGCGGCTCAGACCACAGCTGCCTGAACACTTTAGATGTCTCTGGATGTGACTTAAGTGGATATTTTCAAACATATATGACATGTTTCAAAAGGAAAGAAAATGTTTTTTTCATGCAGATATTAATTAAAATGTCATTTGTGTTGGATATTCATTTAGACAGACTGATAAACTACTCTAATATTACCAATAATTACAATATTCTGGAAAACTATTCAATGGCACATCTGTAAAGTTATGCATGTTTTTGAAGTAGCTCACTTAGATGACACGTTACATTTGAAACACACGAGTAGAATGAATGTATTAACAGTATATAAAAACCTTCACATCATCAGAACCTTATTAGTAAAGCTAAAAAAGCTAAAACCACATGAAACTTTCATATGGGCACAAAAAGACTTTTTCTTTAGTCCTTTTCAAACCACAATAATCATCTCCTCCAACCATACAGATGAGGCAAAACAAAGTAGAAAGGTACTTTATTGTTTCCTAAGTCCAATTTCCTCATGATTTTCTCTTCCTTTAATGATTCACATCCTCAAGCCACAGCAGGCATGCATGCAGACGTACACGGGGGGAGAGAGAGAGAGAGAGACATAAAGAGATATGTTTTTGCCATGACGAAAAACCATTTGCTCATTTTTGATGGAGGCCTAAAAAAGAGGTTGAGTTGTCTAAGTGGATTTTTCATTACTGGATGTAATAGGGCAAAGAAAATTACAGCTGCTACAGCAGGAGGGGCATTAGGATTGCTCATGTACTTTTACATGGATATTTGTAATGACCAAAGAGGTTCGCTGCAGCTGTATATGAACATTAGAAAAATTAGTGCAATGCACTGTGCGCCGTGCATGCTCCGTCCGCTCCCCTCAGTCTGCCATACTCGCCCGCTATCAGCAATTTGGAAAGGTAAATCCATACTCACGGGGGGATTGAAAAGCATATTTTATGTCCCGTTACCGCTCCAGACTGAGACAAAAGTGGAGATCTAACGTAATCAAGGAAATAATATTGAAAATGGGTAACTATTAGGACGATAGAGCACTCTCGACATGCTGCCTCTGAAATGTGTCATTTATAATGTGGCGCTGCATGACAAACTTTTAAAGATAAGAAAATTGTTCTTTCCTCATAAGTTACTGCCGTGTCTTCCGATGAAACTCAGGACTGGTAGTGCCGCTGCTTTGCAGCAGCAGAGAAAAAATAATATTCCCTCCTGTAAATGTTTGCTTTGTCCTCCTAATGACTGAGCTGACCATGTGTGTCCCAGTTTACTGGCTGCAAATCAAACTTTCCAATCATGACAAGAGAAGGACAAGTAGGTTACTCTCTATACCTGCAATGTGTATGAAATACTCAGGTTTTCTTTCCCAGTTTCAAAGGTTTGCAAGGTTGAGTGAGCGTCATAAGAACATTTAAAGCAACAAAATGCAGTTCACTGATAAAGATAATCGTTTGCTTGTATTTGCTGAACCGCAAGATAAATAAAGAGAATTTAAAAAAATATAGGAATGATTAAAATTGGTCAAATGACAGATTGTCATTAAATCTGCTGGCTGGGAATGTGTGGAGCGAGGCCCAGTGTAGTAGTTACCAGCTGGGTCACACCAACCAGGCCATCTGACATCAACCCTGATTGGTTTATGAAGATCTGTCGATGCATCGGCGCCATCACCATGGCTTCGGTTCGCTGGAATCGCTCAGAACGCCGCCATACGACCTTCAGACGGGTTCAAACCTGAAAGGAGCTCATTCAGAGTTCATCCAGTCTGAGTGTTTGCTACGAGGAATGGGTGTAAAGGGAAAACAGAGGCGCATGCACCGATTCACTTTTATTCATGTCCTGTCTGTACAATTTGAAAGTAATCAAATGTGTTCTTTTCAACATGCCAACACAAGCGCAGATTAACAGAAATTTGAAAGAAAAAGTGTTGCACGGTTAGAAAATGGAAATGAAAATGTGGAATTCTTTAATTAATCAGAAACTTTGCCCTTGGTATTACTAAATAAATTTGAATTAGCTCTGTTAGAACAACCATGGTTATCCCTGATTATTTTCAAGATTTATACCGGTGCTTACAAAGGTTTTCCATTGATCAAAGCCAGTTTAATTTGAAGATCCATTGAGTGGCTATTGTGAAAATGTTTGTAATTTTTTTTTTTTTTAATTAATGGAAGATTGACGAGAAATCATTCCATCAGTTATTAATGAAAAGTAGAACATACATTTTAATTTACTATATAATTCACATTTCTTGTAATTAAAACAGTAATTTAGCTAATATCGTTACTCAGTTATCAGAATATTCAGCAGTTTACAGTAATGACTGACTGACCTGCGGTTTTCCTGTTATCTTTGTTGGAAGCTGATTCGGACCCTGGCGTCTTCAGGGCTCTGTGCTTCCCTGCACTACGACCATCTGACCTCACATTAACATGAGATGGCCTGAAAGAACGCCACCAGGAAATTAATTTTCCCTTCGGTAAATGAAGCTTCCACTCAAGACGATAAAAACCGTACAGTGCTGTAAAGTCAGCTTTGGCTTCAGGAACAACCCCACGGCGACTGAGACCGCGCTCCCCGCCGGCTTCATTTTCTGCATTGCCCAATATTGATTCCACTTGTAGCTCCCTATGGGTCGCTTCTTCCGCCCTTCCCCCACCACATCCAGCTCCATTAGCACATAACAGGCTATCAACATGCATAGCAGAGTCCCGATTTAGATGTTCAACCTGATTAGTTCTTAATGAACCGAGACTGGCTACCTGAATGGAAATGCACACGGTGGCATAAGGCACTAACGTACATGTGCCCACCTGCAGGTGCAAATATAGACCAGAACGCACACCAACATACATGTTACAACCACTGATAGATGTTGCAAATAACACTGATTATTGTTTAAGCGTGCAAATGCAACCAGTACATATTGTATCTTCAAAGTTGACGTGCATGTGACTAAATGCGCGCATCGGGTCAAGATTCACAAGCTGCATGGTCTGATATACCAATGACTTACTGTCGTTTTCACTGATGCAGAAGTTCTGAGAGAGAAATACAAGCAGGGCATCAGTTTCCCGCAGTAAAACCAGACATACACAGTATTGGGTTATTTTGATAAAATGGTTATGAATACAAAAAGAAAAAAGAAAAAGAAAACTGAATTCAAAGGATAAGCAGCTTACATGCTGTCGTCCTTTCTTCCAGAATCCAGAAGCAACAAAAGCAAAACTCTTCAGCTTAGCCTTGTTCTTCTCTGCGGTTAATTTCTTTCTGTTTTGGCCTTCCCATTCTGTTTCCACCTCCTTGTATTTTATATTTGTACTGATTCAGCACACTGAAATCTCTTATTACTTGGCTAAAACCCACACTTTGACACAGCCCTCTCACTGCAGTTTGCATGTTCTCCTTGTGCATGGTGGGCTTTCTCTGGGTACCGTTAGTTAAGGTTTTCATTAATATGTCTTGTGATGTACTGGACACATACCAAGGACCTAACCTGTCTTTGCCCATTATGATCCAGGATTGGCATCAGCGCCCCGCAACCCTGAAGTGGACAAAACCGTATAAGAGATGGATGGAAGTTGTGAAAAACAAATCTAACAAGCTACTGCAGCTCAAATTGCTGCAGAGCTTACCGCGAGTGTGAGCAAACACATAAAGTATCACAGGTCATTGGGTTGCAAACGAGGACCTACACAATATTAGCAACGAAGCTGCAATGCTGGCTGATGGCAGACAAGATGCGGAGGCATCTTTTCATCCTCACAAACATTCTAGAGCTGTCACACACTGTAGAACCTTCATGTCTCCACCATCACATATGCTCAAACTGCATTTTATGAAAGTAGCACAGCCTAAATAAGGCAGAGTGAAGCAGCCCGGTGTGTCTGTTTAGTGTAATCTCCAGGAATACGACACTCATTTGGACATGAAAAATGGAAAGATTACTCTGAAACAAGGCTTTATTGGTCAAACAACAAAGGGGAAAACATTTCAGACAATTGTATGTCGAGATACTGTAAATATAAGAAATGCATTAATTTCATGCTATAAGTATTAATAAAAGACAAAAGCAGATGAATTGCAATAATGAACAGAAACAATCGGAGCTCATGGCCTCTCCTTTATCCTCCTTTCCTCTCACTCTCCTCTGAGGGAGTTTATTAAAGACCCATGCTGCCCTTGGCTGTTCAATCACTTTTCAGTCAGAAGTAATGGGTGAAGTGAATGAATGCAAAGGCAGGTAATTCATTACCACAATAATACTGTGTGTGCCCCCCTCTTTTCCTTTTCTAATCTGACTTGCTTCAGTCTTTGCCTCCTCACACACACACACACAGATGTCAATGCTACATCCATTTTGGGATGCTCAAACTTGCAAAGATGCCGACAGCCAACAGCTAATTTATAACGGTATGTAGCGGTTTAATGTTTGCTTTAGTTTGCTTACGAATGCCAGAAGTACATTTTGAGCAGAAAGTAGGGACGGAGAAAAGATGAATGAAATCTCGTGGCGAGAAGAGCCACAATGTCGCATTCACAAATAGCAGATGGGCTGGATTACAACACACTGCCTGCTGATCATTAATATCCAGTTTACACCTTCTGCGGTCCAAATCCGAAGCAGAAGGGCAGGTTGATCACAAGATCAAAAAAACAAAACCCGACCTGAGTGTCAACCCACCACAGAAACCTCTTAAGTCAACGCCGCTGATTGTTATGTATCTGTCTCAGCATTGTTGGCAGTTTTTATTACCTCTGCTTAAGGGCAATATGCTTTTCCGTTCCCTGTAATTTCCTCATTATCGCCCAGTTTCCCTCGATCTCTGCAGTTACCGTCTCCTCTCTCTCGCCCTCTGCTCCAGCTCCCGGAGCGCCGTCTCGCTAACGGGGTCCGCCTTGGTCACCACGGCTTTACCGCTGCCCGGCTCCACCGTGATGGTCATGACGCAACACATGTCCACCAGCTCCTCCTGGCATCTCCTCATCCCGGCATCCAGCTCCGCTCTGCGGGCCGGGTCTCGCTTCAACGCTCCCTTCTCCGGCACCGAGAAGCCCAGCAGGCTGGTCAAGACCTCATCAGACAGCTCCACGTCCAGGTAACCGGTGCCGTCTGAGATCGTGGCGCGGACGCTCCACACGCCATTGCTGCTGCTCAGTTTCCCCAACAGGGTCACGATGAAAGCCTTGACATGGATCTCAGTGGTCTGAGGCTGTGGGGAGGATGTCATTTTTTCAAGCACGCATAAGTATGTAAATGGTTTGGAGGTCAGAGTGACGGCAGGGGCCGCGCTGTCACACTGCTGGTTAGAGGAGAGGCGAACAGATTCAAAGGAACCAGAGGGAGGAATCTGCCCCTGAAGTGGACCACATGTACTCTCAAGTGCATAACCGGTCTTCGAAGAAGTTCCTGAACTTCTTGATTTGCTGGAAAGTCTCCAACTAGAGCCGGAGGCGGCACTTTCTCTGTCTTTATACGCCATCTGTTGAACGGGTGGCCGACTCGATCCTCCAGATTTGTCAGTTTGTAAATCGCAGCCCTCAATGTCTTCAAACAAGCAGTCCATGTCCTCATCCATACAGTCGCTTTCAGGAATCACAACAGCTTCTGATTTCTGGAGTGAATTTAAAGCTGAAGGAGAACTGGAAGGTTGGGAAGTCGCTGCGTTTAATCCCCCTGAAACTCTTACAGGACATCCAAGACGGTCTCGTTTCTGCGCGGTGTGTCTGGAGACACTGCTGCGAAGTCCAGGTTCTACGTTACCGGTCACTGGAGTATTTCTAGGCCTGCTTTCAGACAGCGGAGGGGCATTTTCTTGAAATATCATATTGTCCAATTCATCCAGGGGAAGATCATCAAAGTCTTCATCAGGAAAGTCTTCGTCTGCCATGTGGTGATCCTGGATCTCTGAGTGAGTCGTGTCGGAGGGCGAGAAGCCTGAGCGCTCTTGTTCCTGGACTGAAGCGCCTCTCCTGCTCTGCATCAAGCCACTTCTGGAAGAGTTGGTGGAAGTTTCACTTCTGAAAGACACCAGTCAATCGTGAACTAAATTAAATGAAATTTTAAACCAAGCTCTACCATTCTGGCCTGAATGGGCTCATTGCTCCAAAAGTAATGCCAGATAAAGAGCTTCATGATCAAGACAGTCAAAATAATTCTTAGAAAGCGGGTAAAAAAAAAAAAAAGTTCAGAAAAAAAAAAAAAAAAAAAAAACAACTACAACTCTTCAATCTTATCCTTGAGAATTTGGTTAATAAACTGGCTTTTGTTTTAATATACGCAAACCACATTTGTCCCAATTAGGTTATCGTCTACCTGCTTAACTTATTTTGTCTGTACAAGAAATTAGCAGCTTGTACACTGCACTGAAAATGAAATTATGTTACTTCTCTTTTTAAAATAAATTCACTCAGAAGCTCAATGCTGAAATGAATGCTGAATGGAGCTTAAAAAAAAAAAAAAACAGGAACAATATCAAATGCAATATCATTGCAAATAAACCATTAAAAGATGCTTCTATCCACAGAATGACGAATAAATGTGACAAAGTTCTTCCAAAAGGATTTTTCTGAAGGCAAACATTGTACTAAATTTTTAAATGTCAAGCTATATTTGCCACAGCGCAGGAGTGAAGACTCCCAGCATCAAAATGTCAAGACATCACATTGTTAATCGCCCACCTGGATGAGGCGGTGGAGAAGAAACTCCTGACAGACGAGCTCCAGGAAGACGGGGTGGAGGTCCCACGCAGAGTCTCGTAGCCGCTGTCTTGGGCGGGTCTGACCTGAAGCATTTCGACCTCCTCCTGGGCCTCCAGACTAGCCAATAGCTCTGCGTCGTTGAGCTCCGAATCTCCTTCCTCTTGATTACCTTCAGAAAAATACAAATTTTTTTCCCCCAAACCAAGCTGCTACGGGATTTGAGACTATGAGAGTAACCGTGCTTTTACATAACACACCGGTAAAAACACGCAGACGCTCATACACATGTACCTTGTGGTGGTGCCGGTTCAACCGCCTCTGTTTCTTGCTGCTGCTCCTCAGGAATTCCCAGCGTCCGACAAAGTACCCTGCCCTGAAGAGCATGAATACAAACAAAAGCTCTCTTTGAATATATGGATCTTTCCTCAAGACATCACTAAACAAGAGAGTTTGATATGTATAGAGCCAGTCTAGATATAGAAATTAGCAGTTGATTGATAGAAAGGACTGATTACAAACTTGAACATGAAATAGAAAAACGGATTCCATGTATTACCTTGCTATTCCTTTCCACCAAGTCTTCCACCTCCCCACCGAGGACCTTGACGTTGGACGGTCCCAACAGAAGCACACCCAGTCTGCAGACTATCTTCCCCTGCAGCTGCAGCTTTGCACCGCACCTGAAAGAGGAAGCAATACATTTCTACAAAGATCCCGTGTTTTTCTTATCATTCAAACAGAGCCCATTGCTCAGGGGAGGAAAAAAAAAACTGCTTACATTTGTGTGTCATGATTTAAAAGAAAAGACGTGGATCCCAAACCTGAGCTCTGCACTGAGTTCTGGGATGAACTGATATTCCATGGCCTCAAGGCTCTGGACTCCATCTGTCACCTGAAGGAGAAACAAGAAAACTCTCACCAAAAATATCAAACTTGACCGTCAGATATTACACGATTCATTCATATTTTTTTTTTGTGGAGAGCTTCATTACTTTTTATTATGATCAAAGACAAAAACAAAATCTTTTTCTGAAATAATTTGTCCTGTCTGCCATTGACATTATTAATGAAAGTGTAATCCCTCAGTTGAGTGTTTTTATTACCCAATTTGCTGCCTTAATCAGACTTAAGTGACCTGATCCATAGTGTGAACTGCAGAGCTCGGAACTGCATATTCTGAGTATATTTAATCAGTCGCTTTGTCGTTTTTATTCTAATTGTGTTTTCACGGTATATGTTGGTGAGAAAATCCTTGACAGATTTCCACATCATGGATTCATTTTTGCATTTGTAACTATAGCTACTGTAATTGGATTATTAAATGTTTGAGATTAAATAAACGGAATAAAGCACAGTTCAGATCATACTGATGCAACAGAAATACTGCATCCCCCAGGATATTTTATGTCATAAAAATACAGACCGAGTCAAGAAATAATCTTTTTTGTAATTTTTCCAATAAACGCTGCTTTTTGTTGACTTCCGATGCCAATCTGAACACATTTGCTTTGTCGCAGTGATCCCACCATTTCTAACAGCCACAAGTCTTCACTTCCCATGACTGCTGGGACTCAAAGACATGCTCACAATGGTTTGAGAAACGGTAAATGTAAAAAGCCACGGCGACGTTTCCAAGCAACACCAGCACTATTCTTGAAACACCACAGTGCGGTGACAAGTGCATTACTTAAGGTGAAAATTATGGTGTGTGTCATACTGTATATTCTTGCAATTTACTTGGATGATTGTACCTTTCCACTCGGACTCAGTCAGAAGTAGAATTCTTTATGATTTTAGCCAACCAAACACAACAAGATAAAGACAAGACACAAGTTAGACACAAATGTAAATAGTTTCACACTGGATTAAGACTGGCTCATATCAGAAACTAAACGGTGCTGCTGCATTGCTTTAATTGAATGTAAGACCATGACACTGTAGTGTTATTGTCACCTTCTTGACAAGTGTAGATTTCAAAAAGAGAAGATTTGTGCAGACAACTTCATATAATCCTCAGTATCACCTTCATGCCCTCTTTTTTTTTTTTTTTATATATTTTATCTTTAAAGACTAACTACTTTAGGTGAAGCTTCCCACGATGATCAGTTTAATTCAAAAGGAAATTCATAAATTGTATCACATAGCTGAAGAGAACCATTTATTTAAAAGCACAATAGTGAAACTAACAGATCTTTTTGGGATCAGTCCCGATTCCCACATGAATCTGACCTGGAGGAGCAGCATTCGGGTTGGCCGAGCTTCCCAGGACCTCTGGGTGGTCTGGGTGACCGCAGATACCTCGTCATTGGAGCAGTCCGTGCCTCTCCACTTCTGCAGCTGAGCATAAGCAGGCTGACTGACATCCAGCAAAGAGTCCACCTGAAACAGAAAGGCGACCTTTGTTCACGCTGCCTTGTGAGTGGAAGTCAGGATATCTTTGACAATTCGTAGGGTGTCTAAACTTTTTTCCACCGAGGCCACGTGAAGCATGTCTTGTTTTTGATGATCGCTGAATTTAACTTCCAGCAGGTTTTCCGAATTATTAACAAAGAAAAAAAAAAAAATCTGGCAGCGGTTCTTACAATGTACCATCTGAATATAGCAATCACCTTTTTTCTTTAAATTACCTGATATTTGCTTGAAAGGTTTTCTATGCGGCACCCTTGGGTGATATGAGGATGTATGCATGTACTGAAGTAATTGCAGTGAAGCTGGGTTTTTTTCCCTCTTTTTTCCAGCCCCTAATTTTCTCGTTTTCATTTCTTTTGAAGGATCTGTTTTCTTTGTTCTTTCATACAACTGTGCTCAACTTGTACGGAAGGGTGAAGGGGATAAAAGAAAGGGGGTGGGGGGGCGTGGAAATGGCAACCTGTAAACTACACAAGCTCTTCTGATCGATCTGTCCTATTCAACAATTGAATAAAAATGAATTCAATCTTTGTACCACACTCGGTTAATGTGAGGAGAAAAAAGGTTTTTTTCAGCTGTGACGTGAAAAATGAGAGCTGCATTCAATGAATGTAGCAAGATATTCTGAGTATTTATTTTCTGTATGTAATTTCACATGTTAATGTCTTTTTTTAATCCTCATACAGTATTGCTGCCAGATGTTGTTTTCACAGCTGCAACTGATCTGTTTTGAAGGAACCTTTTTGATACAAGCTGATAAGTGAGGAGATTTCCTGAAATAAAATGTAAAAATGCATATGATATTGGGGAAAAAAATAAAAGGAGATTAACCAGCCATCACCTGGATGCAGAATGTTCCACTGAGCTCCGTCTTCTGAGCCTGAGCGAGTCCCTCAGGGAGAACAGGGTAGTCCAGGTCTCTCAGATCTGTCAGCAGCCACTGGTCCAGCACCTAAAATTTCACGACATGCAAAACGATGAGGTTTAAGAAATTTAAGCAATTTTCATGACACTGAGATTTGATGAGCAGATTTTTCTTTTCTCCATAAAACAAACTGACTTCTATCACGTCAAACCAAGCCTTCTCATTACAAATGGTAGAATTCCTGAAAGAAATGAGCCAAAGGAAAGAAAACAATCCACAAATACATGGCCGGGCTGAGACCCAGAGACCATGTGGGCTACTTGATGGAGCTGATATCAGAATCCTGCTTCAAGACCTACTGGGGAGTTGCTATGTGCTTTTTGAAAATGGAGCATTATCCTGCTTGAAAATAAAGACAGACTGGTCACTAAGGAACACAGCTGCTCGGTAACAATATTTTGGTACACTGGTGGCAGATAAATTTGCACCAGTGCAGGAAAACATACCCCACATGACGCCACCACCAGCTGGTACAGATGACACCAAGCAGGATGAATGCTGTTTGCACTAAATCTTTTGCCCTGCTATCGGCTTGTTGCAACAGAAACCAGCATTTGTCGGACCAAGAGGTGCTTGTTCACTTTATAGTCGCCCACTTATACTGATCATTATCTGCTCCACTGTGATCTCTATGTTCTCAGCTGACAGCCAAAGAGCGACATAGGGTCTTTGGCTCACGCTGTCCACCTGCTCTACGATTTGATCAATTTTGATTTCAGTGCACTCTATAATGGATTAGTGTTCAACAGATACACTTTCATAGCCGTCAAAGAAAATTATAATTGATTCATGTCGGAGGGAGACATATATAAACTATTTGATGCTCACATTTATGAATTGAAATGTGCAGCCACAGTGAAAAGGAGCTTTTACAGTGGTAAGCTTGAAAAGACACAGTCAGTTCTGCCAAAGGTCCACATGCAAAAAGCAAAGAGATACACAACATAGAAAAGATCTGACAGTTTTAGAACATTAAGTGAATTATCAACTACCAATACTTGTAATTGTAATATTTTTGCTTGCTATCATTACAAAAACAAACAAAAAAATTCATTGATTAAATTGATTTTCTTCCACTGAAACTTGTTTGTCAATTGATCTAAAGAATGATTAAAATTAATGAATGCATGAATCTGTAGATTATTAAAAAAAAAACTATAATAATAAACAATAACACTAAAAATGCACATAAGTAGTAATCGGATCCATATTTCAAACAATAGTCAAAATTATTCTATTTCATTTATTTTTTTTAATTTACAATAGGCCCCATTGAGACCCAGGGTCTCAATTTCAAGAGGGACCATGAAACCATCAAGTAGCTGTTTGACATGTTTAAACAAACTGATTTAATTTAAACATAAAGAATATTGCAATTGGCAAATGTCACGAACTACAAAGTACAAATACACAGCCAGTGAACACCAGAGGAAAACCATCAGTGAAGGATCCCCCTGTTAATTTATAACAGAACAAGACACAGATGATCATCAATCCCACTACGTGGAGAAAACCCATGCATCCACACAGAGAACATGCAAACTCAACACAAAAAGTTCTCACTGACGAGCAAGAAATGTCTTTATGTGAAGTGTCAGTGGAACACAGAGTGATCTTCATTTGAGGCAGTTAAAACCACTGAGCAAACTCCTCCACTATATAAGGCCATGGGGTGGAAAGTCAAATGAGCGATCATTTCTCTTTGAGCCTACCTGTTGGTTGATCTGCTGCTGTGACAGGCGCTGCGCTCCTCCAGCCTCTTCCTGCAGCCACCCTACACATGCTTCTAACCAGGCAAAGGGCACCCGTACATGCCAGGAAGACTGTAGCCATGCCTGAGCAGTACGGACCACTGTTTGAATCTCAGGGGTCATGCTCTTCCACTTTCTGAGGGCTTCCTCCTCCTGTTATCTGTCAGGAATCCCCTCAATACAAGTGTAGCTTCAGATAGGGCAGTCCCTTTTTAAGGTATTGTATGATTTATTGAATACATGTTCAGTAAAATGTAATGTATGGCCACACTGTGGTGCAGACGTGGTATAGAAAAGGTTGAAGTGTTAAATTGAATTTAGAGGAATTATATGTTTGGAGCTAATCTCTGTCATTCATCAATAGAGGCATTAGAGGATTGGATTGAATTGATTAGGATATATAAGAACCGTGACACAGCAGGTGATCAGCTGAAATGAAGACAGAAAAAAGACAGTGGGTGAATATCGCAGTTAGTATTACATAAAGATAAGGCTGTGTTTATGATCAGGTGTAGTGGAGAAGGTAGCCTCGACTCAAAAGGCGCCAAAAAGTTAACAAACAATTAGCGCATGCAGCTGTGTTGTCAGCGTTATGTCTACACACCCGTTTTCGACTCGAATAAAAAGTCATTCAACACAAAATGCCCAGAAAAAGCACAGACATTAGCCTTGGTGACCAAACCTTATCAAGGAGACTAACTTGCAGCGCCACAAGAAACCGCTCGCTCCATACCCGGAAACAGGGCGTTACATATCTCTGTGGAAACGCATCGTGTTTTTGATTGAAACCCATTCTGTCGAATCGAAACTGTCGTTAGCTTGATTGGCGTTTCCTTCGGCCAATCAGAACACAGCACCGTCCCCTACCGTCGCGTACATTTCCAGGTTCGGTAGAGAAGGAAGGCGCACGAGCGAGGTGTTTCTCTGCAGGTTTGTGTTTTGATCATATTTGCTTTTTATTAGAGCCTTTTTAATCCTAAAGTATGTCAAGTGCGGCTGTGCCACACAGGGTAGCACGAATTCGATGTGCTCTGCGTTGTCACAGCGCTATTTATTTCTCCGCGTCCTCGCGAGCTGGCCTGACTCGCTCCATTTGAGCTCGACCTGAAATATGGCAACATGGCGAAATGTGCTAGTGGCTAGCCCGAGCGGCTCGGACTGGTGTTTGTATCGATCGGATTGTGGTGCTATGAAACCCCATTGCGTTGAATCAGTGGTGTTTTCCGATACTTAATATTGAACACAGTCTGGTGTGTATTTGAAAAGACTGCTGTGGACAGTTAGTGAAAGCTTTTTCTTTGAAATACGCGGAGCCGCTCGAAGCTAGCTTCTTTTCCTTTGGGCTGTACCAGCTAGCCTCCGCCTGGGAGACGGGAGGCTAACTCAGCTGGCTGGTCACTCTCCGTGTCAGGGAACTTGTGTTTTTAGGGGCTACGAATTTCTCCTGTTGTTTAACTAGTGAATCCACACTCTGATTTTTTTTTACCCATGTATTATCTATTTCTTCTTGATCAAACTCATCATCTGATAGGACCTGAGCACTCCTGCTTCACCCTCGACAAAATAATTGATGAAACAATAACATTGTACATTCCGTACTGTAATCTCAAACGCCACTGATGTCATCATATCCTGTAACAGCTACTAACATTTGCATGCAATCAAACATACAATAGTAGCAGATAGTGCCATGCCAACTTTGCAAGTCGTTTACACAGTGTTGCATTTCCTATTTAAAGTAGCCTCTCCCTCCCAGACAGGTCACAGGAGCTGTTTGGTCCTTGCTTATTTAGACCCGCCTATCAACACGCCCTTGTCCCTGTAATAAATATCAGTGAGTGTACTAGTTTTTACCATTGCATCCCGGTTATTGTGTGGCTTTAAATTCGTTTAAAACATTTCTAATTTCTTGTCATTTTTGTGTTGTTCGTGTTGCAATGGCTGCCATCAACTACAGCTCAAAGGGACCCGTCGTGTACTTCTCTCTCTGCTGCTGCAACCGGTATCCCAGATCTGCTCCTCTTCTCTCCTCATCTGACAGAAGACCATGGACTCAGAAATTGATCAGCAAGAAGAGTCTTCATTCAGCAACTCAGAGACTAATGGTATAAACAAACTTGTTTGATATTGCAATAGTAATTTATAACTTTTAAAAATACTACCAATAAATGATTGTATTAACATTGTTCGTGTAGCTTTTTCACGAAGTTATTGTATCACAGCATTTGGAAATCAATATGAGGTGTATGTGTGTTAAAATCATAGTTTTCAGTGCATTAACTTAGCACAGAAGAGTTTTCATTGCGACACATGAAAAAAATTTCATGCAGTGTTTTTCTCCGTGAAATGAGAATATACAAGATTTGTGATACGACTGCTCTCCATTTATTTGGTTTTTCTAATTCATTAATTTTATCTTGTGGAAGGTTGTGTGTACAGAGATGTCAGTGTGTGTTTTTATCTCCCCGTGCCAGGTAAGCGTCCTGCTGAGGATGCAGATGAGCAGAAATCATTCAAGCGCTCCAGGAACTCGGATGAGATGGTTGAGCTGCGCATCCTCCTGCAGAGCAAAGTAAATCGTCTCGTTTCATGTTGAACCCTTATGTGATTATTTGTATTTTTGTCTCATTCCTCTGAGCTAGCTTTCAGCAAGCCAATTTCTTGCACTCCCTAAATTTTTATGGTTTGCTTTTTGCTGCTCTGATCACATTTTTTGCCTTCTGAACGAGCAATTTCCATACTTGATTATGCTGTAGGTATTCATACACCACCATGCTTTTTATACATCATATTTGAGATTCTCTTGCAAACTGATTGCAGTTTAATTATCGGCATACTGTCTTTTATTAAATTAAGCTGTCAGTTTTTGTAAGTACACTCTCTTTTCTCAGAATGCAGGAGCTGTAATTGGAAAGGGTGGCAAAAACATCAAAGCCCTCCGTACAGATGTGAGTACTTCTATTTTGTGTACCCCCAGTTTTTTTTTTTTTTTTTAATTTGCTTAAAAATTTATTTTATATCCTTTATTTTAAACTCAACTGGCCTTTCAAACCCCTACAGCTTAATCTGTAGAACAGTAGTTTCTACATTTAATGGAGATTAAAATTTTTTTGTTTTTTCGAGTATGATGGATGCGGTTAGTTGATGGCTGTTGTCACAGCCTTATGGACAAGTGATCCTTTTTAAAAACCCTTTGAGGCTGTTTTATCTTATTCTTCTCAATGAACGTGACGTGACTGTCTCGGCTAAACCAGCCCGAGGCACAAAAGTCCAATTTTTACGTCCATTCGTTTCTCCATAATGATAATTAATTCTAACACTGCTGTTGTGGCTGCGCTGGTGCTCTCGTTAATTTAAATTTATTGGCACAGTGCTGAGTTCACGAGGTCACCTGCAGTGCAGGCGTTACATTTTTTTCTTTTTTTAGTACGTGTTAAGACAAACTGGCCAGTTCTTAATTCATTCAATGTCATTGCCTCTTTCTCTAGCCCTCCACAATTTGTTCTCCCCCCTCCCCTCTTTCTCACTGTCTCTGGTTTAATCCCCAACATTGAACTCTTCATGTTCTTAATATGCCATTACCCATTTTCTGGTGTCACTTTTTCTCCTTTTCTCTCTTTGACAAACCAATCTCTGAGAGAATCAAATTAAAGTCACGTTTAACCGTATAGAGCCTGTATATTAAAAATGTATTCCTCTTCCCTCTTCCCTCTCCCTTGTTTATTATTTTACTGTTTACTTTTTTGCCCACTTCCTCCTCTGTTGCCCATGTTCTGGATGGCCCCTCCTGCGCCCGCCCACCTGACACCCCGGTTGGCCCCGCCCATAATCGTGCCCTGTCCCTAAATGGGCGCCTTACTTGATTGACATCTGTGCTCGAATGGCCCTGGCCCCTGCCCATGCCACGCCCAGTACAATGCCAGTGTGTCAGTCCCAGACAGCAGTGGGCCTGAGCGGTATGTCCCTAAGCTCCTCCCTCTCACTGCCTGACTACAGGTCAAACAAGAAGAGATGAATTCTAGTCATCCTGCCTCTGTCAAGTCACTGTATTTTAACCTACCTGTTCTCACAGTATGTTAGTCTGAATCAAAATGCCTTATGCGTTCATGTCCAAATCTGCCTGTTGAGCCTGTAAAAAGCCATGTGAACATCCTTTATATGCCTTTTTTTTGAAAAAAAAAATCTCATCAGCACTGAAACTTTAGGTTTATAAGGGTTTTTCTACAATCTTCCACTGTCTTTTTTTAAAATCTTTACTATAACCTGTGCAAAAATGTCCGTGTTTGTATATGCATTTATTTTTTTTGTTTTATTGATGATTATCTGTCCCCTTTATCTTTCGCGTTCTCACTTCCCTCCCCTCTGAGTGGATATTCTGGTGTTGTTTCCTCCGTTAGTGTCATACGCTCACTTGCTTTTCGCATCATCCCATTCCTTCCTTGTGATGCCCCTGTTACATCGATAGACTCCGATCACCCATCCGCTGTGAAAATCAGAAGCTAAGACTCAAGCATTCTGTGTGTGTCTTTCCTTTTCCGTCTTCTGCTTCATCCCAACCTGGTTGTTGACTGTCGGAGCTGTTGGAAGGAACAGCATACCTCTCTGTCCCGCCCATCACTGCATTCGTTGGTTTTATACGTGTCGCTTCTCCCATCCCCCCCTTTAAACGGCATCAACTGTAGTGTGGCAAACATCCTTTGCCGAGGTTTAATCTGCTCTGTTACTCTTCCTCAGCTGCCTACCATTCTGCTTCCATGTATAAACTGTGCTTCAGTTGCTCTTTTAAGTAAATTCATTGTTTATTTAATTGTTGCACAAGGTGGGTGCAGACAACAAAATTTTTGGATACAGATCTCTGAACATTTTAAACATACAAATTACTGGACAACTTTCCAGTGATGAGTAAGTAGGAAAGTGGTTACTTTTTTTTTTTCTTTTTTTCTTTTTTCTTTTTGGTCCTCTCACCATTAAGTTGCTAAAGGTGCCTCATTTGGGGTCCTTGCCGTTGAAGTGTTTGTAGTGTGCATCCACCAAACTATGCTTTAGAACTTTAGAGATCTCTCTGCAGCACCATTGGTGCTTACTCTTGCCAGATCCTCCTCAAACTTCACCCTCCCCGTCTTGCCCCTTCAGTGGTCACCAAATGCAGTCACTTTCCTTTGGGTCCTTTATTTATTTATTTTTGTCTCTTCACTTCCTTTCTGGAAAAAGGCTGTTTTCTTTTTAATTTTGTTATTTGGATGACAGCTCTTAACAAGTTACAGTTTAAAACTATCATAAGGATGGCTTGTGAACATAACGGGGAACAAAAAAATCAACCTGGCTGTGTAATTGATCAATGTTAGTGACAGAGTATAAATGGGGGGTGCTGACAATTATCATGTGGCAAAATAAGAGATGTCATGAATTATATGATCTGAAGTATTGTTCCCTCCCTCCTGGGATGCCTTGCTGGCACCCCCACCCCACCCCCACCCTGTCTGGGCTCTGCTGTCACTGGTGGATGAAATATGAAGCATCCTGAGCATCAGTGCCGACATTGAGACCGTTGGAGAAATCCTGCTGAAGATAATCCCCACCTTGGAAGAGGTGAGCAGTGAGCACTTGTGGCTTGTTTTTCTTTGAAATCCGTAGTCATTGTCAACACATTCGTGACAAATATAGTGGGCAAGAAAAGGACTCCAGATTTGTTGTTTGTTTTGTATTTTGCAAACAGGTGGATTTCATTAGTGGATTTAATTCTCTGCACAACCCTTTTACAAAAACTGAGAGAATTAGTTACCTTCACAAAAGTCAATCATATTGACTTTTAAATCGAACTTTATATTGTGCTTTGGCTATACGCCTGGATTTTCTTTTTAAGTAAATGTCAATTAAAAATTGTAATTTTCTTTAAAAGAATTTTAATTGAAAGAATTAAACTCCTTTGTTCCAGACGTGCAGATTGTAGGTTTGGATACTAATTCACAGTGAGGATGTGCTCGGGAGAGGCCTGTGGTTTTACAAGAAGCAAAGTGGAATAATATTGAAATTATACTCTATTAAATTACTATGAAATACTTAGAACCTCCCCAAAATCCCCCTTAATTACAGTACTGGATTTATTGTGATTTTTATAAATATATATGTATGTATGTATGTATGTATGTATATATCTCTACAACAGCAGAATACAAACAATAGAGACTGATAATAGATTTTATGTCATTATAATCCACAACTCTTTGTGTCATCTTTTTGTACTGATAGGATGTCAGATAATTTAGCTACAATGAGCAAATTCAAGGGTTAATTAATATTCAGCCGTCGATCAGTTGATAGCGTCACAGTATAAATAAACTGATTGTTCCTTACAGTACCAGCAGTACAATGGTGTGGATTTTGACTGTGAGCTGCGTCTGCTGATCCACCAGAGCCTCGCTGGCTCCATCATCGGGGTGAAAGGAGCCAAGATCAAGGAGCTCCGTGAAGTAAGACCACGTTTTAGGGAGTGGGGCTTTTTTTTTTAAATTTATTAGCATTCAGCACCAGGAGTATTTTTTTTTCTCTCTTCCCTTTTATTTCTGGTTGAACACAATTTAAAATTGGTATGCTTTGTACCTATCTGAAAAATAGTGCCGTCGCGGTTCTACTAGTTTCTACTACATTTGAAGTATTTTGTACAGATAAATGAATAGCTGTTGGTAGGTTTCCCTTTTTCTTTTTTTTCCCCCCCTCTTGCCACTCATGTGTGTCTATATTGTTTGTGTGTCCAGAACACAAAGACCAGTATCAAGCTGTTTCAGGAGTGCTGTCCCCAGTCGACAGACCGCGTCGTGCTGGTTGGTGGTAAAACGGAGAGAGTGGTTGAATGCATCAAAACGATGCTGGAGCTCATCTCTGAAGTAAGGAGCTTTGTGTTCTTTGCTTGGTTCAATATATTTATAGAATGTCAATTTACTAACAGCATTTATTTAATCTTCATTAATGCATTGGTGATTAAGAAAATAATTACACAATAGAATCCCTACGATTTTGTTTTGTCGTTTATGCCATCAAATGACAGGTCCTATTGCTTTTTAAGCTGGAAATATTTTTTGCCATTCCACCTTTATTTCAATGTGCTTTTTTTGTGGTCATTTAACAGGCTCCCATTAAAGGTCGTACACAACCCTACGACCCTAACTTCTACGATGAGACGTACGATTACGGTGGCTTTACCGTGATGTTTGAAGAGCGGGGTGGCGGCCGCAGGATCATGGGAGGCTTCCCCATCCGCGGAAGCAGACCCAGTGCCGGCGACCGCAGCTATGAGCGGATGTCCACCAGCAGAGGGATCCGGGGCCCCATGCCCAGCTCCCGCCGGGATTACGACGACATGGGCTCCCGCCGAGGTCCTCCTCCACCCCACCCAAGTAGGGTTGGCAGACTGAGCGGCCGTCCGCGTAACGTGTCCATGGGACACCCACACAGAGGGTGAGAGATGAGCAGAAATATTCTCCAGTTTGCGTCTCTGTTCCTTCTTTCTTGGCTCGACCGCTTCCTGCAGTCACTTGCGAGCCCTGCGCTGAGGTGTGGTTATTAGCAGTATTTGTCAGTTGCTGATAGAGATAAAATCCAGTTAAGAGTTCTTAATTTTGTGACTTTGGAGCAGAGGTCTTTTCCTCTTGTTCGCCACTCCAGTTCTTATTGATGTTTCAGACGTCCTTTTCTTTCATGCATCTGCATAAAGTTATTATATAAAAAGCTTACCGCATCTTCATTTGATTTATTTTCATTCAGGTGCATATGCTTAGGTTCACCAGATGTGCCTTACATTGTGTTGTATAGAGAAAGAACTGTTATTTTGTTCATGGTTATCATTTCATTAGGTGTATGTGCTCATCACTGTATGTTTGGCTGTGTTTGTGTCTCTTTTTCCATCTCCATCTTGCCCACAGAGATGACCGTTACTATGACTCGTACCGTGGCTCAGATGACAGGTCAAAGTAAGTTTTTGTCCCCAAATTTCTATATCTAAACCTCCTAATTAGTCTTACCTGGGATACTTTGACACTCTGATATACATGCATGTAGTTTTTTTTTTGTTCACGTGTAATATGTGCACTTACTATACATTATAGACTTTACAGAAACAATTATTCCTTCAGAGTGCCGGTGGGTAGTGCTACCCACTGAGTGGCATTTTCCCCTCTGGGCTTTGATGGAATGATTTATGAGTGCCGACAGGTTTCCGCTCAAAGACTTGACAAATGATTTGGCCACAATGTTTTCCATTGAAATTGTTGAGGTATCCCTACACATCCATTATTTCCTATGCTTGATAATTTCATGTTTTTGTTTTTTTTCCAGTATATATGCCTGGTATCCACATTTAATAAACTTCTACAAAGCTAACACTATTTTTGCCTATTTAACCTTCTGCCATATCCTATCCTCTCAGTTCGTTCTCAACTTGCGGTCCTTGAGGGCCGACATCCTGCATGTTTTACGTCCCTCCCATTTGCAACATGCTTCATTGGGGGGGGGGAAGAGGCTCATGATTGGGCTTTTTCACAAGCTTGAAGATGACATGGACATGTGATTGAGGTGTCCTGAAGCAGGGAGATGTCTAATACAAGCAGGATGCCGGCCCTCGAGGACCAGAGTGTGAGACTGCGTTAGTCCATTGCGTCACAATTTTTGTGCTTCCCATAGTTTATTACATTGAACTCCCATTTTTTTCACCATTACTTTGTGGAGAACTCTTTATCGTGGTCTATTACAGCCTTTTTTTCTCGTTAGTAACCCTGCCATGCACTCTGCTTCTGCCAGGTTTGAGAGGATATACAGTGGTGGTCTGTATGAGGGTCATGTGCTGATGTGAAGCTGACATTTGTCATCCTTTATTGAGGACCAAAGACGAGCTTTCTTGGAATAAGAGACATTTCATACTGATGGTCACGCTGACATTTTGATAGACCTTTACATTGGGTTTCTCACCTTAGTATCTTGTTAGAAATTGGTCTAATGGATGCATAATTGTCCATTTGGACGCTTATTAAACTGTGGGTCAGTCAACCTTCAATACCAATAAAATCTAAAAGCTCCTACTTCTTTCATCTTGTGCTTTGGCTTACCGTCATTTCACTTGTATCCAAGGAACATTAAAGTAAATCAAATTCATTTTGGGGAAAAAAATGCTTGGAAATCCTTGTGAACCACTTGTAATGGGTTTAATACTACAAATAACAACAAGGTCAAGATGGGTGAAGATGATGATGCAATACAGCCTGGCCAAAATCAAATCGAGTCAGAATATTGTACTACTGAAACTGTACTTGAACATGAGATTGAAAAATTGTGCATGTATATTATTCAGGAACACAAAGTACAATGTAAATGAAAGCACATTTCTTCAGTTTAATTCCCTTATTTGAGCTCAGTTGTGAAGGGGGAGGGGGCCAGCAGCCCTTGGCTCTGATCATCATCACCACCACCTGTCACTCCTCTCACCATAACACTGTCAGAGCTGTTCCTGTTACTGTGTGGGAAGATGGCTGAGAGGAAATGTGTTTATACTGTAATCTTGCTCAGCGTGTGTGTGCAGTTTGACCTCGACTAAAAATTTTCTTTGGAATTTTGTCAAGTGTTTTATTTTTTTTCCCCCCTAAACATCTTCTATTTCTTTTACTCCCCAACCCACATTTCTCTCCATCTCTCTCTCTCTCTCTCTCTCTCTCTCTCTCTCTCTTTCGCTCTCTCTGTCTCTCTCCCCTCCCCATCACCAGTGACAGAAGAGGCAGACTGGATCGCTATAGCGATAACATGGTTAGTGACCCTGCGCTAAATGCATGCAGCTCTAATACTAGCATCTCATTGGGTGCCAGCATCTTCGAGCGAGCGCTCTGGTTGGTCCTCGCACTGTACAATATGCTGTGATTGTCCATTGTCCTGTTATCACAATAGTGATTTAGAAACGGCACAACCGTCGATGGCCTCTTGTGCATATGTTCATTTGAGCCCGGAGCCACGGATCCAACCTAATTTTTGGCATGGTGTAAACCATCCCACCAAATGACCATAATCACCACAGCCGGAGACACCCCATAATAATCAGCTATAATTGCCCTCTTACTGTGTACTTTTCACGGCCAGCCTGTTTTTCCTGCAAGGAGAAAGAGGATGTTGGGGGGGTGGGTAGGGTTGGGGGGGTAGGAGGGCATAGATGGTTGCTAAGCACTGATAATGCTTTGTTGACAGACTGGAAGGTCTTTCTCTCTCCATCTTTCTCTCTTTCTCTATCACTCCATTTTTCTCTCTCCGTCTTTCTCGCTCTTTCACTCCTCTTTCTCTCTGTTCTTTCTGTCTCTCCCTCTTTCTCTCTCTCTCGCTCTCTCTCTCTCCAGCTCTCGGAGCTGGCAGGGTACTGCCTGCCGTTGCTCAGCAACAGCTTTTTGAATTGCTTGTTGCCCTGGCGACAGCAGCAGCTGAATAGCAGTTGAAAATGGGGGCTGATGGAGATGCAAGGAGAGACGGAAGGGGGGGGGGGGGGGGGGGGGATGGAGGGGAGGGAAGAAGGAGGAGTCAGTCTTATGGATGAAAACTGGGTGGCTTTTAGTTGAGTCTACTCCATGGACGAGGCTGCTGCATTATCTGTACATTTATTCTTGCAATCCTCAGTCCGTTTATGTCAGATCGTGAGAAGATGAATGGAATCAGTTGTTCTGTATGTAACGCATCTGTTTTTCTGTTTGTTGCCTACAGACTGGTGGGGGATATGGTAAGTGCTAATCTTCATTATTTTCCATAATTATATTTGATATGTGTTTTTTTTTTTTTAATTTAAAAATGAAAAGACCTGTTGATGTGTCTTAATTTGGCTGAGATGACATTGGGCATTTTTTCCAGCATGCTCTGGTATCGGACAGAATATAGACTGTAATGGTCAACTTGTCAGGAGGACTTCAGAGCTGAAAATGAGGGGTTCATGCTTTTGCAATAGCATTCTGCTTCTTTTTGAAAATATAAAGGAATGACATTATTATGACATTATTCTTTAGAAGAGGATTCCAACATGTTGAATCAGTAATAAAGTTTCATAGTGAAGTGGATATAAGTAATTGCTTGCTTTTTTTCCCCTGATTTTTCTCTTCCCACTCAGATAACAGTTCTTCCTGGGATAGCTACCAGTCAGGTGAGTCTCTACTCTTTATCAGTCCGTGCCAATTTTGAAAAATTTCTGAGCTACTGGTGATAATGCCTGGTATCCTAGTACTGATTTTATTTGGTTCTCTACTTTCTTCCCACATGTTTCCCTTTTCCCTCTTTGTCTGCTTTGGTTTTCACTTCTCCCCCTCTTCTCTCCATCAGGTGGACGCTCCTATGGCGACATGGGTGGCCCTGTCATCACCACACAAGTGACGATCCCCAAAGACGTGAGTAATTGACAGCGACATAAATATGAACTTACACACTTAATTCAGTGATACCCTTATGACAAGAATTGTATGGACGATGACCTTGTTTTATTCAGCCCCACTCTGAATGGGTTAGAGTAATAATAACCAATAATGGTCATTTGAAAGGTAGTTTTCCTCATCTTTTCATATAGTCGCATCGGAAAAAAACATTTCAGACTGTATGTTCATTAAACGTTTGAGCTTTTAATCTGGTTTAGTGTCTTCACAGCTTTCTCGTGTGCATTTTTGAATACCCAGAGCCTAACCTGTTACTCATCTTGCCTGCTTCTTCCTCCCTCTCTCTCTCTCTCTCTCTCTCGCTCTTGCTCTCTCTCTCCCTCTCGCTCTCTCTCGCTCTCTCTCTCTCTCGCTCTCCCTCGCTCGTGTCTCTCGTGCTGTTACTGTGCAACAGCTGGCCGGCTCTATCATCGGTAAGGGAGGCCAGCGGATCAAACAGATCCGCCATGAGTCTGGGGCCTCCATCAAAATCGATGAACCTCTCGAAGGTTCTGAGGACAGAATCATTACCATCACTGGCACCCAAGACCAGATCCAGAATGCTCAATACCTTCTACAGAACAGGTAAGTCCTGAAATGGTCTCAGTAGATTCTACTAGATTTGTTTTTTGTTTTTTTTTTATGTAGAAGCACTTTGTTTAGTTTTCTTAGTTTTATTTCGTTCTTTCCATCTGTAGATAGAGCCCACTTGCATTCTATAATAGTGAACTTTTGGGAAAAAAATATTGTATGGGTTCTTTACTTACCCTGAGCTTTCTCTATTGATGCATCAATAAAAGTACTCTTCATGATGCAAGCTCTTTGGAAATAAATTTGTATTGTTAGTATTTTGATACGTTATGATTGAAACATTTGGGGAAACTCCAGTATTTTTTGGGTCATGCAGTTCTGTTGCCTGCTGTCTCTTCTTCACTAACCCCCTTCCTTTCTTCCCATGCAACCTGCAACTAGTTCAAACCTTCCTCTTACATGAAATGGCTGTGAAGGAATATGCAAACTTTAGAGCTGCACCTATTGCACAAGTTCATTTAAAAGGGGCAGTGTGATGGACATGTTTGCCTGTCATATTTGTCCACTGAACATGATTGGTCGCAGAAGGGAAGAAAAACAAATCTTCCATGTGTATTTGCCATCTAAGCCGTTTCACTGTGAAGCAGGGAGTGGATTGATTCTTCCCCTGGCTGCTGCTGTGTGGAAGACTAGTGATTTTGTTGTTTTTAGTTAGATGAACCGACAACAAATCACAGTCTGCCAAATAGCACAGGCTCCTCCTCTTCTGTCTCCCTTGGCAACCAGTAGGCACGTATAACACACACACTACTTCCTTGTTGATGCTATCTGAGCTTTGCCCAAATGCTAATACAGCTGTAGACCTGCTGCCCTGTCTCATGAGTAGTGTAGTGTTGCCTTGGTAACTAACCCTGCCTCCCTCTTCCTTCCTCCCCCCCCTTCAGTGTGCTGCACCTGCTTGGACACAAGGACTAACCACACCCCCTCTCCTTCAGTCACTTGTCACATCTTCGTCCTCTACCCTCCTCCACTGCCTGTTTTTATTTTATATATATATATATATATATTTATATTTATATATGAAGTCGCCATCTTCCTCTCCTCCCCTCCTGCATCCCCCATCGTCGACGTCCCGTTGTGGCATAGCTTTATAATTACACTGACGGACTTGTGATTTGCATTTTATTTATTTGTGTACTCCTTCTTATTTCAGTGTGAAGCAGTACTCGGGTCAGTTGCTGTAAACCCAGGACACTCAGATTGGAGCAGACACAGATTGCCCAACTCCCCTCCTCAACCTTTCTGCCCCTGTCCAACACATCCACCTTCAGACTATTCAGGATTGCGGGTGGCTTTTTGAATTTTATTTTTGTATTTTTTAATAAAATAATTGTCCAACATTCCTGCGCGTAAGAGAAAATGTAGATGTTCTGCATTTTTAAAGAGTGTAGTCCATTAGAACATCATATACATTTAGCTGTTTTCTCTTCTTTTTTTTTCTAACACTCATATAGCAACATGTCCTTCAGACTTCTCACAAGCAAAAATAAACCACCTTTATTTGATTTGATTGGGATTTGTTTTTTTATGACTTTGTTTTTGTATGTAAGTTTGTGTCTGTGTAAACCTGTCCTGTTTGCGGGCATGTCGGTGTGTTTGGGTTGGTGTGTTTTTTCTGTCGTCTATCAGTCCTTTCAAACACAGGTTTACCACATTACCACTCTGTGCAACGTGCAGAATGTAAGCTATTTGTCCTACCTTTTTTTTTTTTTTTCTTTGAGCTGTGGAGATTCTCCCTGGCATGATGGAAAGTTTAATTTGAGACTTGTGTATGCACCAGATACAGAACACGTCAAATTTGTAAGGAAATGGTAGCTTTGTGGTGACAAAACAACATATAACATAACTTCACAGGTGGAAGTGTAGTTAGAAATTTGGAGAGGCATTTTATTTTAGATTTGACAAATGATATTGAACTAATCTGTTTTTGTTTCTTCGCAATTTCCTGTGCTCTACATTTGTTTGCTCTCCAAGCTGTAGACTTCACATTGTCAAATTGTAAAACCAATAAAGATGCCACTTTTTACTGGAGTGTGTTTTTTCCTGGTCGATTTATATATTTTATTTTATTTGGGTGGACAATTATTGAAATCAACATTCCAAGCTAGAGGTTTACTGTCCTGTGAGGCAAAATGACAATTTCGCACATGAGTTTGTGAGAACATAAAACTTTACTGATGAAGAAATGTTGATTTATGGAAGTAATTTGCGGCATAATATAAATCAATTTACGTAAATGCGTCGCCGACGTCATTTTATCAGTTTCCTTCTTTGAATTATTCCGATTGGTTCCAGCAGCTAGTGACGTAGACACAAGTAGTGACCTGATTGGTCAGCAGCCAGAAACCAGGTAGTAGAAGCTCGGTGGGGAGTAGCGTGTCTGGCCCGGCGCTCCTCTTCAGGTAAAGTTGGGTGATTCCTAAGTTGCCGCGATGCATTAGCTAATTGTCGTGAGGAAAAATGCATTTTGTTTTCTATCTGGGGTAGTCTTGAAAGCTTGAGTTTATCTGTGTACGGCAGCGAAAACGTGTCAACAACCTTCCATGCACTTTGCTCTTGCACCTCACTAATAAAACTGGATCCGATGGTTTTACCTGGGACTACACCAGACGTGCACACGCTGCACTATTTCTCCAAGGAGCTCGAAGCAAAACGGCCAGTGTTTGAGCAAATCTCAGTAAATTCTGTCACTCACCAAAGAGAGCAGTGAAAATTAATGAATTCCTGACACCAGCAACAGTTGCTTGTCCCTGGCATCATGTCCGCACAGTGAGTACAAATGGTATCCAGTACAATGAAGCATTTTTGAAAAAAATTTTTAGTTAAACTAGGAAAACTCAAGGATACCGACTGGAAGGAATCATAAATATATGTTTTACTATACGTCTTGCCTTGGCTTCAAATGTATCTTGACATCTGAAACAGGATTGTCTTTTAAACTATTCAATTATTAGAGATTTTTTTTTCTCAATGTAATACTTTCTACTCATATTTACAGCGTCTGGGATTTGTAAAGTCTACTATATTGCGCTTCACCAGCAAAGGAATATGTTACACACCTGCACATAAGTATGTAGAGTGCACTTTCATATACGTGTTTGCAAATGTGCAGAAATATTTCAGTCTTTACAGTGATCAAACTGACAAACAGCTGTCCATTTATGCAATGAACATGTTTTTACACATCCACGTTTTTGCAATTTTGTCCTTGAAATGAATTGCATTGAGAAGCCTTTGCAACCAAGAGATGATATGCTGTATGTTATATAAAGGCAACGTCTCAGTGTGCCAGTTTTGCGTTGTAAAGGAAGGTGAAACCAAAGCTGTTCTTGGTTTTCAAATGGAAGTATGTATTCCCCATGAAAATAATAAGAGGACATTGCCCTGACAACATTAATTATGTGAGCATCTTAATGTAGATGGTGCCATTTTAAACATATGGTGCTGAGAAAGTATCAAATTATAAAGTGTTTTATGCTCTGTGCTGTGTTGCATCTCAAAAAGTACAATCAAGAAGTGTTTCTTTTTTTGTATACAGTAATTTTTTTCAGGGTGTGAAAATTCCATTTATTTTTAATAACATAAAATATGTCAAGACTTTTTCACAATTTCAACTCAGTCTTTTTTTTTCATCAGTTACTAATTTTTATGTTGCAAGTGTTCATATCACGAAGAAAGCAATGGACTTCAAAATATTCTGCTCCTTAAGATGCATTTGTATGTTTATGGGCATGCTGTCCTTTTAAATTATTATTCCCCAAGATAAGACAGTCAAAATCCAAAATACAGCATCACATTCAAATTCAAGTTCTCTTAAAAATCAGTGTAAATTTATGTTAATTTACTCATTTGCTTTACCCAAGCTTCTCTCTGTATATCTCGAACATGTCCTTGCCTTGTTACATCTTACTAACCTTGGTTATGTCTGTCTACTGTGAATTGCATAATAGAAGAGGGAGATAGTCTTTAAAATGGCACCTCCCCTGAGGTACATTTAGGATATTGGAGCTTCAGTATGAAAAGGGCACGGGCATACACTACATACCACCTTGCACTCGCCTGTCTATGATCACAGGAAATGCTCCTGAAGTCTGTTTGCCAAGAATAGCTGAAGTCTCGGCTCAAACCGCAAAGGTTGATATTTTCCTAAATGTATTTTCACAGTTTGGTAAACACTTGTAAGCCTGGTTGATTTGTAGTCATTTTCACTTTAAGATTCACTTGTTTTCCCACTTGTATTTGTTCATTTGCAATCTCTGCCTGTCACAGCATCCATGATGGAAACACGTCTGCTTCCACGAGAGTCTGGGCAGTTCGTAGCAGAGCGGAGTCGCGACGTGTTTGTGGAGGACGAAGGAGTGCAGAAGGTGGCGGAGATGCTCTACTCTCTGCGACACGGCGACGATCTGACCGCCAGCGGCTGGAAGAAGGCCAATCCCCTGGCTCCGGCACCCACTTCTGACCAGGGGAGTTTGTCGGCGCTCAAGGCCGCCCGGAGAGCTAATTTATTTTTCACCTAATAACCATGTGCTGCTTGTTCCTGTTTTATGGAGAGAGAGAGAGAAAAAAAAAGGCATAAGTGGCACAGCAGTGGTAATCAGTAGCAGGGTGATGAGTGATAATCCGTGTGAGTCACTCATGGAGAGGGACCACAGAAACCCCAGCAGGAAACATGAACACACTTCTCACCGCCACCGCTGATGATATGGACCAGATCAGATATGGAATTTCTTAATGGGTTGAAATCTGGCATTTTGCAGGAATGATTGATTTGAGTTTGTGGCATTCAGAACCCAAGGAAATTGCTTTTAATGAACATGAATTAACAGGTATTTGATGGTTGCATCTCATCAGATTAAAAAAAAAAAATCCTCTTTTTCTGAAATATTTTGGTATTATTTTGTTGATTTTTTGACATTTGAAAAGATGCTTTTTTCCCTTTTATACGAATTACACCGTCAAAGTAGTAATGTGCTGCTCCTTTTTCTTTTCTTTTTTTTTTTTTTTTACCACAAGTCGTTGCAGCTTACACTGTAGACTTGGATCGTTTTTGCTATTCCTGCCACACCGAGATTCCTGTTCCAGACTCAACCCAGCCAGCTTACACAAACAATTAAAGGAAGTAACATTTTAACTATCTAATTTAAAAAAAAAACTCAGCGATGCAGTGAATAAAATGCCAAGCAGTTTTTTTTTTTTTGCATTGTGCTTTATATGTGTATCAAAATCCAAACTGTACATAAAATTGGACAAAAGGTAAATACTTGATCGTTGGTGAATCCATCATCCTTCAGTGAGTATTATGAGTTCATTCAAATTGCAACCACAAATAATAATTGAAGAACTAGTCAGAAACGTCACAATTAGAAATCTATAATTGTCTTTTGCTGATACAAAATTCAGTAACCACAATTAAACTGATTTTAAAAAAGGCAATAAGCAAAAAGCATGACAATCAAGATTTAAAAAAAAAAACAAACTTGTTCCTTCTACTAGCAGATGTTGGGGAATGTTCCTATTGTGGCATTTGAAAACCGAGCTGCTTCCCTAGTTTTATTTTTATTCATTTTCTTCAAACATTTTGGAATTGTGCACTAACTGCCACACTACACTGTATTTCTTCGTCTTTCTGCCTCATTGATCTGTACATTTTAACTCTGCAGGCGTTAAACTGGGTCTTTGTGGTCGACACCATGAACTTCTGCTTTTGGCCAGAGAGTGAAGCGCAGCAGTGTGAGGTGACCTATAAAGGCACGACTTACACCGGCTACATGACCCTGTGTGCTGCCGTCACCAGAGCCATGGAGGAAGGTGAGGGCATCACCTTTAAACTCTGCAAGTTAGTGATGTAATGTTTGTAAAAGTGACCATATAGGTAGGAAAGTCTTTCAGTGCTGTCATGAGACTTTTTCCTTTTTTTCACTTGACTGATTTAAAGTTGGTGTTGATCAAGGGGAGGAAATGTATAGCTTTTTCTTTTTCTTTTTTTCTTTTTGGATCATTTCTTTGTAGTTTAGCCACTGCGCCTTATTGTGTACGTGCCCTTTACTTGAACTTGGACTGCTGGGAAATTGCTTGTTGCTCTGCATGTGTCTGTTCATCATTTATAATTAGCATGAATGACTCCGGATATGAATCAATTATGTCTCATATGGAATAGTGCTCTCAATATGTGGTCGCTGTGGCCTTTATAATTACAAGAGATTCTCTGGGAAAAAGGCACAGGTAGCTTTGCTCCAGAGTGTGAGTCTCGAGGGTTGACAGTGTGAGATCAGAACAAATTATGTCTTTTTAGCCTCTTGCTAGAAATGGCTTCTGTGGAGTTATATTCATGTTATTACAGCAAATTATAACTTTATAACTTAGTAGCCTTGAGAGTCCTCTGTCTGATGGAACCTTCTAGCTGCTTCTCTCCACCTTTCTCCACAGGTATCCCCATTACGGATCCAAAGTACTTCTCACAGATGAGTGTGGAGGAGTTAGGACGTGTCCTTCGATCAGACAATGAAACACCCATGCCGATGCTTCAGGAGCGACACCAGGTTAACCCGATCATGATAATACACAATGGAGTAGATATCAGGGGGAGCAGTAGTGATTCACTCAGTCTGCAGGTCAGTTTCAGTAATCTGCCTTCATGTCACGGTTTGTTGTGTCAGTCCAGCTAGAATGGATGTGTCAACTGGTTTCCTCCGCTCTCTGGGTCTGCTGGAGTCCTGACTCCAGTGGGTTTTTTTTTTCAGCAGTTACGTTGCAAAAATTCAAAGCAGCGCTTTTCAGGGTAACAAAAGACAGATGTTTTGAGAGCAGGCAGCTTGCATGCTTTTTGCTTGATACACTCTGTGCACTGAAGTGAAAGCCAACACATTGCTATATCACCTAGTGTACATTTGTTCTTTGCACCTTTATATGTTGGAGCTGTGTGTCTGTGTTCTCCATTGTGTGAAGCTTCACCCGTGAGGCACAACCGTGCTCTTTCCCAGATCACAACCACATTCTTAAACATATATTTCTATAAAAAGAAAACAAGACATGGTGCCTGGAGTATTTTGTTTATCACGTCATTACATTCACTGCTTTTCCTTTATGAGTGGAAATTGAAAGGATGCGGCTCTTTTCCTCCTACTCACTCCCGTGGTTAAATTTGAACACATCACAGACTGAATCTTTCTAACAAGGTGCTGACTGAAGGCGGCCACGTGCTGCTCCAGCACGGTGGAAGCTTCTGGAGCTTCATCAGCCAGGCCGGAAACGACGCCCAGAAGATGGTGGAGCTCATTGTGGAGAAGATCCCGTCCTACAGGGACGAAGCCACGTATGAGGTCAGAGTTCAGCTTGAATATTGGCAGACTGTGGAGCGTTTTGTTTGGAGGTATGAAAAGTCATTCTTCCAGGCAATGCACACTAAAAGTGATGTATTGACTGCATCTTAAGTACTACAAAATAGTGAAAATTCATAAACTGATTAAGAATACTAAACTTATTGTGATTGTTTCGTGACATGTTAAAAGGCAGCTTCTCGATATTCCTTTTTAAAGAAGTGTCCTTAAGCTTTAGGTTGCTGTGTGAGAGGAGAAAAAAAGACAATTTTCTTTCAGATGTTTGTCTAATGATGAATGTTCAGCTCAGTCCTGTCAACATGGTGGTTTAGAGTTAATGTAAATTTAATATAAATACACAGATTGTATTAAACGTGTTGACTGCACATCGCTCTAAAGGCAGTATGTCACTGATATGAATGTATGTATTTGGGAATAAAAAATGTTCATCCAGTGTGATGTGAGAGTTCCACCTCCTGGTCAAAGGCAGTGTGGCAAGTTTCAAACGCTCTTTTCCTACAAACTCAGTAAAGAAGTGAATTATCTTTTTTACTAAATCTATTTTTTTATGATATTATCTTCACTTAAAGAAATTCATCATATAATGAATGGTAATGGGCAACATGAGATAATACGTGTGGAATTCTTTTTGGTTTCAGGGTAAAAGAATCTCATTTTACAAGCGAGCACAGATCCTAGTTGCAGATTTCTGGGGCATCATGGAGGCCAGAGGACAGGGCGACGTCAGTAACATGGACTGGCTCACCATGTTCGCTGACTACAGGGTTCCTCAGGCACTCGTCTACTTAGGAGCGCTGCGATACTCTGAAACACTAATGGAGGCATTGAAGAAAGGTGCGATAAAAAAAATAGATCCTTTCAATGTAAAGTCATGGTCATTAATGTATGTGTGTGTTTGCGCGTGTGTTCCTCTCAGGGGAGCTGCTGAGTTCAGGGGACAGGAGGGAGGTGGAGATCCGAGGCTGCTCAGTCTGGTCCGTGGAGCTGATCAAACAGCGTCTTCACAAGCTGGTGCAGGAGAGAGACGGGGAGCCTTGCAGCGTCACCTCAGCAATCATCGACTTTTACCTGTGGCCGTACGCCAAGCAGCACCACAAAGAGATGGCCCACATTCCCATACACCACACGCGCTGTGTTTACTACTGATGCGCTGCCTGGCAGCCGTACATACAGTAGGCAGCGCTTCTCAGTGTGCAGCCTTGGCACAGGTGCCTTTTCCCTGGGACAAAGCCAAGCACGTCTTGATGCCAGATATGTGTACAAATGGGCTTCTCTCTGTCTGTAAAGGAACCAGGTGTGAAGCATCAGTTCAGCTTGTTTGTCAGTAAAAATGAGGCACTGCTCGGTTGTTTGTGGTCAAATTCAGTATTTACCGATGATGAGGTGAAACATTTTTGGATGGATCTTGTGCTGTAATACAGAGCATGTTTGTGTTTTACCATCTGCTCATAGTAAAACAAAATAAAAGGCTCAAATCAGATGAGTGGATGTTCTTATGTTGAAATTGAGTGTGATAAACTTGCTCCTCGTCTGAGTTGTACCTTGCTCTTGAAATCTGTTTTCTGGGACTGGCTTCAGCCAACAATACGAACTTGGATATAAAGGATAGAAAGATAAATGGTTGTCAGTCTCTATGTGTTTATATTGAAAATGTTTAATTTTTCATTCATTCTGCTACATTTAAGTTGTTGTTTGGAAGTGTGTGGCAACACATACATGAGTAGAATGAAGTCTTTGTTTTACAGAAAGTATCAAAGATTTTTTTTAATCACTTAAAAGAACAAAGAATTACACCAACAATGTCTTATAAATCAAGACTTATGAAACCTAAAGATCTGGTTGAGCTAAACACATGATCAGTTATGTACAAACAGCAAGTAAAGTTTGTTTTTAGTTCAGAAGATCAGAATTGGGACATCAATTTGCAAGGACAACTTTGAAGCATCTGTGTTTCAATATGTGGTTTCAGATTTTGTAAGTCATTACAGAGTTGAAGATGTGTGTAAATATTGATCAGTTTAAAAATGTATAAAAATAGAATATAGAGTGTCAACTTGATAAATGATGGCTATTATGTAGATTGTAAATATGTGTGTGAAGATGATACTTTGTGTTTTTGAATGCTGACTGTAATTGACTGACAGATCATTTATCAGTGTGTTTATGTCTGACAAAAGGGCAGGTATCATAATATTTTCTTCTTCATCCTCTTTTTCAATCGTGCACTGCGATGTGTTCAGGTCTATTTTTGCTTTGTTTTGATCTGAGGCTGTGCACAGCAATGTGCCAAAGAAATAAAAATTTCAAGATTATTATGACAGTATTTTACAGTCCAGCCTACTCAAGATGAAATTAGACTGGTATGTGCTGAACTAAAAAGTGTTTGACTCTCCTGATGCAGACAATCTGATGTGAAACCCAGATTGCTTTTGGTATTGCTTTGTCCGACCTTCGTGTTGGGTCTTGAACGCCTCTTGACCTGTGCGGTTTCCCGGGCAACAAACAACAAACGAGCCGAAGATCGAATAATACAATAACAAGAGGCGCATGAGGACAAAGATACACAAACACACGCACAAAAATAGGTAAGAATGAAAGAGAAATACAGTTAGCTTTGGACGGTCTTCTTTCCTTCTCTTTGTGAAATGAACGTCTGTTTATTTTGTTCTGAAAAGTTAAAGAGTGGCGGACTGGGAGCGAAGTGAACCTCCGTGCCCACCATGAGCGAGGTGTGTGTCCGGGTGGCGGTCCGCGTCCGACCCCTCCTCCCCAGGGAGGTGCTGCACCACCACAGGGTCTGCGTCCGGGTGGTGCCCGGCTCCGCGCAGCTCATGCTCGGCTCTGACCGCCTCTTCTCCTTCGACCACGCGTTTGGGCCGGCGGCCAGCCAGGACGACGTGTACGAGTCGTGCGTCCAGCACCTGGTGAAGGCTGCGGTGGACGGATACAACGCCACCGTCTTCTGTTACGGCCAGACGGGCTCCGGCAAGACGTACACGCTGGGGGGGAGGAATCCAGGTAACAGGTGGCCAAATCCTGAGAAATAAGAAGTTAATGAGAATAGGAAGTTCCATGGTGGTGTGATACATCACATGCACTAAGGATTTAACTTAAAAGGTGTTGCTAATGTTGGATTGTTGTAAAGTTATATTTCTCTTTCTTCTTAAACTTGTGTCAGATGAAGAGGGAGGACTCATTGACCGAATAGCCCGGGATCTGTTTGTGTTGGTGGAGGACAAGACAAAGAGTGACGATGCTGAGAAGGTCACAGTTCATGTCTCGTACATGGAGCTGTATAAGGACGAACTCCGAGACTTGCTGGAGCTCCCCACCATTCACAAAGAGCTTTTCATCAGAGAGGATGAGAGAGGAAACACAGGTGATGAACGTCCCTGGATAAATATCTTTTTGGTTTCTTTTTACATTATAAAGTGGATAGGATAAAATAAGCCAAAAATACACACTTTTCACATCTGAAAGAATCACAATACTTGCATTATTATTCTTTCTATATTGTCATCATCATTATCATCATCATCATCATCATCATTATTATTATTATTATTATTATTATTATTATTATTATTATTATTATTATTATTATTTTGGGGGGTTGGGCTGAACAAATGGGCAGCAAAAATAATAAAAGAGGACATATGGGTAGTATATACAAAACAATGCTCAGCAACAAAAAAGTATTGTACACAGTTCTCATAAGGATGATGATGATGAGCAGTGCTGATTATCCAGTTTGATGGCAGCAGGAAGGAAAGACCTCCGGTATCTCTCCCTCACACATTTTGTGTGACGCAGCCTGGAGGAGCTCTGCAGCATTGTTATTGTGTCCTGCGTGGGGTGTGAGTCGTTGTCCATCATGGATGACAGCTTAGCCATCATCCTTCTGTCTCTGAATGCCTCCACTGAGTCGAGGGGGGACCCCAGGCCTGAGCCGGAATATCTTATTAGACTTCAAGTCTCTTTCTGTCAGCAGATGACATGCTGCTGCCCGAGCAGACCACTCCGTACGAGATGCCTAACCCTAATCATCTTTAGATTAGATGTCCTTCAGAGAGAGTAATATATTAATTCTGTGAATAAAAGTTGCGTTGTGTGATTTTGTGTGTGTTTTCAGTGGTGGCTGGAGCCATGGAGGTGGTCGTCACCTCAGCAGAGGAGCTGTTCAGTGTTCTGGAGATGGGAAATGCTGTGCGTCACACTGCTGCCACGGGAATGAACGAGCACTCCAGTCGCTCTCATGCCATCCTCACCCTGCAGGTCACTGTGTCTCGCCCCACCAGCAGCTCAGCGTTAACGTCCTTCCGCACCTCCAAACTCTGTCTTGTTGATCTGGCGGGCTCAGAACGTGCTAAGAAGACCGGAATCACTGGCATGAGACTGAAAGAGTCTGCTCATATCAACAAAGACTTGCTCGCACTGGGAAACGTTATCCGCGCTCTCTCTGACCAGAGCAGGAACCGACGTGGTAACTCCGCCGTAGGCCCATACATTCCATACCGCGACTCCAAGCTCACTCGCTTCCTCCGTGATTCCCTGGGCGGCACTGCTCACACACTGATGGTGGCATGTGTCAACCCCTCAAACCGTTTTGTTGCTGAGACTCTGAGCGTGCTGCAGTTTGCGTCCAAAGCTCGTAACATTCAAAACTGCCCCGGACAGACGGAGATCAAATCCCATTCGACAACCTGGCACCCCCACGAGGCTCGCTTGGGAGAGCTGGAGTATGAATTACAGACACTAAGAGAGCTGCTGAAAGAAAAGCAGAGGAAGGTTGAGTTGGAGAAGGAAAAGAATGCTGAAAATGGGGAAAGTTTCAAACAGTCCAGTCTGCTGGATGTATCTGAACCAGATAAGGTGATGATCCAGGAGGAGCTGTCACAGTACCGCCTCTTAGCACATGAAGGTGCACTTCTGCTTGCAGAGATCTGTGGCTCCTCTACAAGTCAGTCTGTTAGACAGCGGGTGCAAAACTGGCAGGAGAGACTGACAGCTGTATCTCACTCACATGAAACTGTTAAAGGTTGTCTGGAGAGGTCTGGGGCCCAGTATGACTATCTGACCATAATTAAACGCAAAGAAGAACTCAGCAAATACCAGGTATTTGTATTTTTTAATATATTCAATTCTGGTCAAGAAGTTTTATTTCGTATTTCCATGTTTTAACAACTTTGAGCCTAGAAAGGGGTCATGTCATAATTTCATCATTCAGTAGCTTTATATGATCAGTGCCATTCAACCATTACCATGTACATTAGAATGCAGTCAAAGGACAATATGACCTGAACAGGACACAAAGGAGTATCTGCTGTTTAACCTTCAGATTAGATGAGGACCCACTCTGCTAACTGACCCACTGCAGCCCTATATCCCTAGATCAATATATCCAGTGGCCTACACCTGTTACATTATGGAAATAAAGGTAACAGTTGTAGCTCCTTCCTGCTGTGACCAATCTTACTGCTGGTTTCCTCAGGAGGCTTTACACAGAGAAAAACAGCTGTCGGAGCAGAAAGATGCAGAACTGAGACAGGCACTGCGACAAGTTGAGGAACTTGTTCAGGAGAGAAAAGCGTACCTTAAAGCCTCAGAGGAATACAGGAAGCAAATCCGTCTCCAGGTGAGGATAACACCAGTGATTAGAGCAGAAACAACATCATCAAAATTTAATCAAACCTTTTTTTTTTCTTTTAAAACAACACTTTACAGCTGTATCAGAATGACTCAACGTTGCTGTTGGTTTCTTATTAACCATTACGCTGTGTGCCTGTATGTTGTCCTCAGACAGAACAACTGGTGACCCAGCAGATTCTAATTGGTTGCCTTCGCAGTGGTCGTATGACCTTTGACGGGAAATCTTCAGGCACAACAGTGGCAGCAGATGCTTTCGGGTACTCTGAGAATCGACCTAACAGCGTTCCAGACACAACAGACTGCATACACAGACCTCCAAGGAAGGTGCTCAGATGAACCAAAATGCTTTATGTCTGTTGATGAGTTTTCTTTTGACAATTCAAATGTCTGAAATCCTTAACAATGTTCAAGGCTGATTGTTACATTTCACTGTATCACACTGATTTATACGTGCATCACACTCTTTTGTTCATGACTGTGCATGTTTTTTGTCTGAATGCCTTTGTCTTTGTAGATCCACTCCAGCCCACCGGCCTATTCCCTGGAGAGAGTGATG
This sequence comes from Salarias fasciatus, assembly GCF_902148845.1. NCBI lineage: Eukaryota > Metazoa > Chordata > Actinopteri > Blenniiformes > Blenniidae > Salarias > Salarias fasciatus. The sequence continues at coordinate 15,812,354 of NC_043756.1, forward strand.
GCAGGTTTTAAGATGCGTGGCCATCTCCTGCTGGCTGAGGTCGAAGAAAAGGAGGAAGTGTTCTGTCCATTTATACGACAGCAGGCCGAGAGCAAAGACGGGATTCCAGAGATCGAGGAGGATGAGGAAGAGAATGATGTTCGCATGAGCGCGACAGGATTTAGGTGAGATTTTGGGTAATCCTGATCTCCTGGGCCTTTCTCTGACCAACCCGCTGTAATTAAGTTGAAATATAATTTGTCAGTAACTTGTAAGACCTTTGTTAACCTGCTGCAACAAGTAAATCCATTCAAACAAATATTATTTAAAAAAAAAAAGTAAACTTATGTAAGGATGAGTTGGGCAATAGGTGCTACACTGAAGTGTACCAATTAACAACTCAGCTCAAAGCAAGAATATCAAGTCCAGGTTTGAGGCTTTTCAGTGCAGAGTTTGCATGTTCTATTTGTGTCCTTGTCAGTTTTCTACATACACAGTGGTTTCCTTCTAAGGTTAATTGTTGACAGTTGATTGTGTGTTTTTCTGTATTAGACATGTAATTGACCAGCAGCCTGTTTTCAGGGTGTAGCCTTCCCCTCGAATCAGCTTGGATGATGGCATTAAAATGAGTGGATGAGTTGTGCCAGGATTAGACAAAGGTCAAAGGTCAAAGGTCAAATTTATTTATATAGCACATTTAAAACACAGTAGCCACTGCCCAAAGTGCTGCACAAATTTTAAACAAGCATTAAAATATAACATACAAGAAGGAAAGAAAGGAAAAGAAAACTATTTAAAAAAAATATAAGGCACACTGTCTGGTTCAGGTTGTGTTGAAGGCCAATGTGAAAAGATGGGTTTTAAGCTGTGATTTAAAAATTTCAATCGAGGGGGCAGACCTGATGTTCAGAGGGAGACGGTTCCAAAGCTGTGGTCCCGCGACTGCAAAGGCTCTGTCGCCTCTGCTCTTACACCTGGAGCGAGGGCATACTAGAAGTCGCTGGTCACACGACCTCAGAGCTCTGGCAGGTGTATACAAACATAACATTTCTGTCAAATACAAGGGCGCTAGGCCATTTAGAGATTTAAAGACAAGCAGCAAGATTTTAAATTGGACTCTGAAACAGACAGGGAGCCAATGAAGAGACTGCAGCACAGGAGTGATATGCTCAACACGACCAGCTGTCTTTTGCTCAGAGCTTACAACATCCCTGCCCGACAGTTTTTCCAACAGTGATATTTAATGTACCAACAGGTGGCAAGTTGAGGGAAAGAAATTCAACAGCAGAACTATTTAAGGGTCAATTTAATTTTGCATTGCTTCTTTCTACTTCATTGTTTTTGTTTTCTCTATGTCCACAATTGCACTAGAAAAATGCCACTGACAGCAGTGACTTTTTTATGTAACTTTAATATTGATATTAAAATTATTGCTTTTACTCTCACTCCTTAAATAAACTGAAATGCATGTGGCATGTAAAATGGAAGAAATTCATATTCAAGGAAGGAAAACAGCAGCTGATATTGAAGCTTGAAATGTAACTGAACCTTGTTTCAATAAGCGTTTTTAAAGTAATCACTCTGATACGTTTGTGCTGTCCCTGGGAAAGGGGCTGCTGATCCACTGTGGCTGAAGATGTGATTCACGTGGCTTCAGCAGTAATATTTTTTATTCTCACACTGAGAAATTCCTTTGAACTAATCTGTCTAATTAGATTTCATGATGTTACTGCAGGCATTCTTTAAACCGAACATGGACCAGCCAGCAGACCAGATCAGCTCACAATGTAGAAATCACTGAAGAAGATCAAGCATGTGATGGAAACCGAGTAATTCATCAGCCTCCTCAAGCTTCAGGTGCCCCTCATTAGCCATTCCTCATGCAGCTGATTTCCTGCTTCAAAGCTCTTGTGCGACACTGAGGAGGTGTCTTTCTTCTCTCACTGTCTGTGGCCTTTTCTTCCCAGGCATCAAGGACAACCAGGCTTCTCAAAACCAAACGAAGAAAGCGAGAGCACAAGCCAGTGCCATCCGCAGACGAATTCAGGATTTGTCAGTCAATATGCGTATGAAGGACGAGCTCATCAAAGAATTAGACAAAACTGGTGTGTTTACATGATTACATAAAGTGTATCCATTTATACATAGCAATACGATTCTTTGATTTGTTTTATGTATCAGAGGAAGTCGGATGCATTTTATGCAAGCCACTGTCAGAACTAAAAGTTTTCAAGCTTCACATGTTTGATTTTTTGGGGAATTCAAAAATCAAAATAACAATAAGTTTAATAGTAAGTTCAGATTGCTTATCAGTGTTGCTGTCGTGTTTGTCTGTCGTGACAAACTGAGGCAACTACTGTTGGCTGTCTTTCAATACCAAAGATGGATCCTCCATTTCACCCGGTCCATGTGTCAAAGTGTCCTTCTGCAATGGCACTACAGTGCGATAAAAGTTGAATCTATCCATTAAAGTCGTAGTCAATTCAATTCAATTCAATTTAGCTTTATTTATAGAACGGCAAATACAACATAGTCATTTGTAGATTACTTCTGAGGGTAGTCAAGCCAAAATGCTGTTACGAATGACAATAGACCTCCATTTCTGTTCAACATGAATGGAGTCAGTACAAGTGTGAGGCTGAGTCGATCATTAGCCAATGTGTGCATTCATGGAAGAAGTCATGGTTCTCAAGTTTACATCAAGGTCACATTCACTATGATGTTGCACCTGGATGCTTTTACCCTTTAAAGTCTCAATGGATCAAGAGAAGGGGTGAAAATACAATTTCATCAAGTTGTATTGCTCAATCCTTTAGACTTTAAATCAGTTCATACTACATCCTTTCCCAAATCATCTCTCTTATGAATTCCAACAATGTTTTTGACAACTTTCAGTCCACTAACAGAGCTTTTCGCAGCACAGAGACAGCACTTGTCAAAGTCACAAATGGCCTGCTGCTCACTGCTTCGCTCCTTGTCACTAACAGAACCTTCTCAATCACACTAGGTGACTGCTCATCCTCAACCACTCGGTTGACCTGTGAGGTGCCGCAGGGCTCAGTTCTTGGGCCACTTCTCTTCTCCATCTCTTTACTGCCCCTGGCCCAGATCATAACAACTCACGGTGTAAATTATGCTGATGACGCACAATTATACATGCTCTCAGAACCTACAGATCCAAGCAGTTTCAGCTCTCTTGAATCTTTTCTCGCCTCAATCAAGATGTCTCAAAACTTTCTCAAGCTCAAATGTCTGCTTTCATTTAACAGACAAGCAAACTGAAGCAGTGTACAGAAAAGAAAGTCTCTTTAGTGATGATCGAGAAGCTGGTTTGTTGGCAAGACTTTCCATGAAGAGCCAGCAGATCCGAAAGGAGATGTACCACAGCCTGCAGCACATGATGCTGCAGAAAGCACAACTTCAAACCAGCCTCGGGCAGCAAAGGCAGATGAGTGACGACGACAAAGACCTCTACTCCAACGGGGTTAGTTCTTTTAAAATCCTTCTTAAAATGAGTAAAGTGAAACATGAAGGCAGAGTAAAGAAAGTTCGGCTGTGTCACAAATGCCAAATTTGGTCAGAGATTTTCTTTTTTTTTAATTATTAAATTGAGGATTGCACACAAATGTTTCTCTAAGCTACAAGACCAATTTAACTCAAAAATGAATACAAATCAGTCTCCCACAGAAGACAGCTGCTATAGAGTTATTGGAGAATTCAGAACTGGAAAAAAATAAGAAGCAGCTCTCTGTATGGGTAAGTTATTTGTTTCTACTAAAACTCATTTGTGTTTCTGTTGGCAGGAGTGTGTAAAATATGGATGTGAATCATCTCAAAAAGAAGAGTTGAAAGAAAAGGTAAAAGATTGTTTCACACAGTGTGTATCTTCCTCCTTATCTCCTGTCTTTATTCTCTTCTTTGATTCTTCCTCTTCGTTTGACCTTCATGTTGACCCTGTAGCTGCCTGAGCGGAGTTGGCTGGAGGAAGAGGAGGAGGAGATTCTCCAGAAAAGAATTGAGCTACAGCAACTGGAAGAGGAGCTGAGAAAGAGAGAGGAGGTACTGCAACGCAGGGAGGCCTGTCTGCAACAGAAAAGCAAACTGGAAATGAAAATGCTCCGCTCCAGTCAGGTCAGTCCGAGTTGTTTATTATCCAAAAAAATTTGATGTTTAATGAAGTTGAACTGATGTTTGTTTGTAATATTCTATTTTTCAGGCTCTGACTCAGGACTTTTCGCGTGTGTCGATGCAGTTGGAGTCTCTGGAGCAGCAGCTTCAGAGAGGCAGAGAAGGAGTTACCGTCCAGGAACTGGAGAAAGAGAGAGACTTGCTGAAAAAGCAAAGAGACAAGCTGGACGATCAGTTGAGGGACAATAGAGTGCTATCTACAGAGGTCAGAAAAAGATGGACATTTGTGTATAATTAACTTATAGTGATTAATCTTTTGCTTTTATATACCTTCTGTTTCACTGAAAACGAGTGTGTCTTCATGTAGGAGGAGTACTGCCTCCATCAGCTGGAGGAGGCTATAGAAGCTCTCGATACTGCAGTTGAATTTAAAAACAACTCCATCCGGGAAAAAGAGAGGAAACTGCTGGTGACAGAGTCGGAGTCGCATCAGTCACAAAGTGTTGAACCCGCTCAACTCAGTGTTGTGATCAGGAAGCTGCGGGAGCTCTCACAACCTGAGGCTCTGGAGCTGCTCATCAAATACTTCAACAAGGTCAGATGAAGTGAATACACACTTTGGAAAAAAAGGGAACTCTAAGCTCTATAATTGAAGTGTATCTTCTCTTCTTATACTTTCTTTCTATACTTCCTTCACATGCCAGCTGCACAGTGCCTTGCCAAAAAGCATGTATTCATCCATCGAGCCATCTAAAGCCACTTGTATCATTTGAGATTGCAGGAGGCTGACACTCATGCGATACTAGGAAAAAGGCAACGTACATCCTGGATGGATTTCCAGTGGGTTTAATACATGCCGACTTATTTTGGAAAAGGATTTTTCTCAATGTAAAATGAAAAGAAAAGCACAACATATCTTTTTTTTCTGTTCTGGATAAGAGTTCTGTTTTTATTTTTGTTTGTACACTTCTGCTTTTACTCCTCCAGGCATAATGGCTGGATAATATTACAATATTACAATAGAACCACTTTATTTCTGCTTTTTAATACTTTCCCGGTGGGCCCACTATTTTTCAGGATTATGCTTCTTAATCCAATTTAGAATTTTATTAACTTCACTCCAGGACCTGTTTGGCAAATGAGAAACTTAGAATTTTTTTAATTTTTTATTTTTGCTCTTTACTTTGGACCTGTGGGACATCTATCTTCTCTGCTCATAATATTCAGATTAAAGTTGTAGAAATCTATAAGCTATCCCATCTAAGGTAGGATCTGGAACTGGGTAGGAAGATGGATCCTACTTACAGTGCTCTTAAACCACATTAAAGCCCTTTATCTGACTATGATTCAGCTTATGCTTTGTGTCATGTTGATTTTTTTTTTTTGATTTAATGATGAACTTCACAAGATTTTTCACTATATACTCTGAAATCTGGTCAATCTAAATGCAGTTGCCACTTATTTCTGACGATTTTTCATCAAAAGGACAAAGAATTTCCTACGATGCTGAAAGCCTCTCTGTGACCCCCAGATTTTTTCTGCTGTGCCGGTCAGGTTGTCTGTCTTCGAGAGACCGAGTGTCACTTGCGTCTGCGTTGTGAGGAGTTGGAGCTCCATGCCAGAGAGCAAGAAGAAGTCCTCAGAGAGATGGAGACCACCATGCGACGTCTGACCCTGGATACAGACCGCAGGTTCACTCAGCAGCACAGAGATCACCTGAACACCGTCCAGCTGCTGCTGCAGAAACTCACCGGTGAGGAAATCAGTGGACAAACAATTTAAGGGTGAAATGTTTTATTTTAACCCCAAGTTGATAGGATTTAGTTTTGATTCCCTTTGCCTTTTTGTGTTTAGAGGGTGTTTCAGAAGAGGCACAGCAGGCTATGCAAGACAGGCTGCAGCAACTGGAGAAAGAGCTGTTTTTCTACAAAAGCTCCAGCCGGCAGCTGAAAAAGAAACTCAGAGAGATCGTCAGTGATGCTTCACACTCTGACAGTCAGTCCGCACAAACACTTGAGCGCAGACAAATGCAGTCAAAACGTGGAAGCACAAATGTTCCCAAGTCCCCAACCGATGAGGCGCTGGCAAAAACACATGTTGCAACAACACACACAAAAGTACAAGCTGAACAGACAGACTATGACACACATAAAAGCAAGCATGCGCAACACACACAGCCCCTTTTCCTTTCTGCAGCGTTCGGAAGAACCAGAGTGTCTGAAGGTAGCCAGATAGAGTCAGAATCTCCGGGGAGGAGTGTAGGAGGTCGTCAAGGGGAAAGCGTGGCGATGACACCAGTTCGCTTGAGTCGCAGAGAGCTGAGACTGATTTCAGCTCCTGAGCTGCAGCTCACCAGTTCAGGCACGAGGAGGCCACAGTCGATTGTGGACTCCAGTACAGAGACAATAGTTGAGGACTCCATAGAGGTACCCAGAAATATATGATATTGCTTCATAGGTAATACTCATGCGTCATGTGGCAAGAGAACTGACAATGGCAGATGTGAGATATCCCTTGAACATGGATGAAAAGGTGTTCATTTCTTCTAAAAGCTTATATTAAAATACTTACTATTGCTCTTTGTTATTTCAAAAACTTCAGGTGTGTAGCCTATAAAATAGTTTCCTGTAACAGAGTGTTGACAAAAAAGCTACAACATCAGCCTCACTTGGAAAACTTCCTCTGACATTTCATTCATGTTGACATAAAATCACACAGGACCCCACCCGGTGAACAACTGATGCATCACAAGCAAGTTTAAAACTTCAGCAGGCCATCCTGACCACGTCTAAATGCCTAAATTATTTGTTTTGATTTGCTGATGTGAACATTCTCCTGTGGTTTATGAAATAGTCCTTTTGAATAGTCTGTCTTTCCTGGCTTCCAAAACATATGTAGTGTCTGCTGATTGCTGTTGTGTTTTGTTGTAAATAAAACTAAGTTGTGGACGTTGGATGTGGCCACCTAAAATGTATGATTACTTTGTAAGAGAACAGAGTGATACTTTTCACTTAGTGGTGTTACATTGATTCATCCTGTCCTGTGCAGACATGGCATTTCACTTTTCTGTGTGACACTCCATAATCTGTGAGTTTTTATTCTGTAACATCAGTCCTAGAAAAGCATTGTTTTATGAAATGTCTTCATTCATTCTATCTTTAAAAGGAGGACATATAGAATAAAATATACAATAAAATGTAGAAACATTATTTAGGCCTTTGACAGCTGTCATTTGACTGTGTTGTGCTTTTTTCCATTGATTTTCACCCTAGTTAAAAGCACTTACAGTATCCATTTGCTGCAACATAGTTTCTAAATCTAACAGTAATGTGAAACCTCTTAGACTTTTTTTTCTGTGTGCACTGAGTAAAATAAACATTCTGGACAATTTACATGGCTGATTGCTTATTATCATTGTAATTTTTCAATATTTTTGAATCTTATCATTGTATAATTTATTAAAACATCTATTACATACAACTAGGTGTATTTTCTTTATTATTTGCACCGTCTTCTCCATCGTGACATCACCTGTCTCCTCTTGGAGGACGAAGAGAACTGATTGCTCAAGATGTGGTGCTTTTACACTTTTTTTATCCCGAAAGATAAACTCTGACTTAATTTTCTTTGAATCTCCTGAGGAGATACATGCAAATGAAAGTATTTATTCATATTTTTCCAGGAATGTTGTTGCGGTCATTGCTTTCCTCTTACAGAATCATAAGAAGACAGTGCTCATTCTTGGCCAGGTGATGACCTGCAATTCTGTTAATGAATTGCTCCAACTCAATCACTGCTGCTCAGTGAAAGCAGCCCACCTGCCCCGGATCAGGTTAGCCATTCAGCGTAAGTTTACGTGGATGATTTACCCCAAAGTGAATCAGTGTTGTAGAATGGAAAACCCAGAGTTAACCCTGAAGTTACCTCAAGAAGAGCAGACCCAGGTTTGCTGTATAAGCCTCAGGTGAATCCTGCCCTTAACCTAAACTAGCTGGGATTGGTTTCAGTGCCCTTTAATGGATTGATGGATGGAAATAATTTTTTTGGTGAATTACTAGATTACTAGATGTGGGTCGGAAATACCATTTTAAAATGAAGTGTACATAAACTAATTTTCCCCACAATTTTGGCATGAATCATAGCTAATCAAATGAAAATACAATGTTTTTTTGTGAGCGCGTGTGCCTTAGGTGTTACTATGTGTGGACTTTGAAACAGTAGTTTGTTCATGTATTTTTTATTTGAACCTGTGATGTGAGTTTTAAATAAAAATCTATCTATCTATCTATCTATCTATCTATCTATCTATCTATCTATCTATCTATCTATCTATCTATCTATCTATCTATCTATCTATCTATCTATCTATCTACTGTATGTATCTATCGTACTACTGGATTAGAACCTGCTGTTCACACCTCTGTGCGTTAGGTGGCGCTGTGAGAGTAAAAGTTGATAATGACAGCTGAGCCTCTCAGAGAAGAAGTGAAGCTGCGCTGGTCGGTGCTGGACTCGGACCTACAGAACAGACCTCCGCTGTAACGAGCAGGTGAAAGTACTCTGCAGGAACTTTTCCCATCAGAAGTGCCTCTTCCAGCACAGCTTTGTGGCAGCACCGAAGCGACACATCAGCGTGAGTCCCTGGATGTGGTTTTGACCGGCGTGTTCGGACTCTTTTACACTTGTTCAGGAGCTAACAGACCCCCGGCTAGGACCTGCTAAGTGATGCTAACCTAGCAGCCTTTCAGTTACAGACACTCTCCAGATTGATTTTAATATTTGTCTCCACGACATGCCTGCTGTGATAAAGCACACACCGACTCTACGGTGTGTTGCTGTAAAAAGAAAAATAAATTCTTGCGGCTGTTGCATTCGAGTTGGGAATTGTGTGTGTGAAGATCCTGCAACTCAATGCTAACTCGCTTTATAACCTTGTTTGAGTGATTATAACTTCATTTTGCTTCTGTCGACGTTTTCCTCAGACAGCAATTTTTTTTAATTTCCGAAATGGCGTCATCTGCAATGATCACCGTCCCCACCACGGCCTCCCGCTTTGCCCTGCTCCAGATCGACTCGGGTTCGGACTCGGACACCTCCGAACCGAGCAAGAGTACGACCAAGACCGGACGGGAGACCTCCGGGAAGCCCCGGCAAGGGAAGGCTGGAGGAGCCGCGGGGAAAGCAGCTCAGAACAATGACAAGAAGAAAGACAAGAAAAAGAAGAAGAAGGAGCAGCAGCAGAGTGAGGCGAATGAGGTGAATGGCTGACATTGTTTGTTGTTCTGATTTTTTGGTTTCACTTCAGCTGAATAGAAATCACTGAAAGCAGGTCACATTCTATTAAACAGGAGTAACTTTCATTTTGCGTGAGTGAAGCTTCAGAATTCCCTATTGCAACAAGCTCTGTTGCTGTTGAGCCCCACAGGAACACAGATATACCAGAAAATAAGTCAGGAGTTGATAACAGGACGTGTACCGGTTGTGAAAGGAAGATGCTGGTAGATTTATGTAGTTGTTAGTTGAATTCATATCATCGGTGCTGAAACGTTCTGCTATGTTAAATCCGCACAGTTTTGTGTGTATATAATCAAGTGTGTCATAAAAACACAGACTCTGCACAAGGTTTTGTCTAATACAATAGTTAATGCTACATTGGTTTCACTCATAAAATGCTTTTCCACCACTTGAGCTCTCCCCAAAGTGCTTTCTACTGTTAATCACATTCACACACCCATGGAGGCAGCCGCCATGCAAGACCCTCAGTCCATCCATTGGTAACGGTTTGGAGTTCACTGTCTTGCTTAAGGACCCTTCAACCTGTGGACAAATAAGGAATTCAACTTGCAGCCTTCCGATTGAGAGACTGCTCGCCATAGCCATCGCTAAAGTAGCTGGGCAAGTTATTATGATATTTTATCTTCTGAGATTATTTAATAGTTGCAAAAGTATATGTTTTAATTTGTGCTCCATGGATGTGCACTACGTGTTTATTGATTCAACAACAGGAACATCATTCTTGTTTTATGTCTGATGTTTCATTTGGGATCTAACAATTGAATATAGAGTAAACTTTTTTATTGCTATCAGCATTAAATTGTCTACAAACGCTATTTTTTTTGCATGGTAGCTTTCTGTAATATGATTGGCAGAAATGACCGTGTCCTCTCTAGATTAAGCACATACGAAAATCATAGTTGACATAGCTCATTATTTTGATGTACAAAGGTGTTTAATGTTTCCAGAAGTATTTTGCAAATAAGGTGAATGAGAGATTGGCTTAAGTGCAGTCTCTCTGACCCCATAACCTCATTGAAATACTAACATTTGGTTTCAGTGTGCCAGCTTGTACGCATCGAACTGTGGACCTGAGATTGTTAGAGTCCAAAGTTTTATATGCAGTAAATTTGTGTAATGACTTCAGTTTTACATTGGCAGACATAATCCAGTGGCATAGGAATAGTTACAAGTGCAAGATATTTTTGTAATCCAGTTGAGCTTGGACTTTGGATTTTACACATTTGTTTGTTTATTTTCAATGGAGAGAGTGCATGAAAATCAAGTTTTACTTATGAAATGGGGGAAAAAGCAGCTTGTTTGACTTTGTTACAACCCAAGGGATTGGTAGCTTCTAAAACACTGCCGGAGGATGCGGCTCAGTCTTGTTGTGTCATCATCAGCAGCTCTAAGGCCGCACTGCAGTGACTTTAAAAACACACCGTGCACATGTTCACACAGGTTTCTGTCAGGTGCTTCAACCTCTTCTCATCATCCAAGACATGCATGTGAGGGTTGATATTTCTGTCAGCTGCTTTCAGCAAAGTACTGACTGAGAATTGGAGTTTGATTTTAGCACCACATCTGTTCACTGCCTCTTGTTGGTGTGTGTATGGGTCAGATACCAAGGGACCATTGTCCTTGAAAAAGCTTAGTGACATTTTCTCCTTGTTTAGATCAGCTAACCAACTGTGGTCTATCCAATTCAAGAAAAAGTGACAATTTGAAGGCTCAGATAAAAAATATTTGCTGATGTCAGATTTTCCAGTGAGTGTGAGTGACCCCGCTCTGGATGAAGATGGATGTGAATATGCGATGGTAATATTGAGGCAATGTTTGAACTCTTCTCTCTCCTTTCATCAGTTGCGCAATCTGGCCTTCAAGAAGATCCCTCAGAAGTCGGCCGCCCCTCCTTGTATGACGCTTTCAGGAATCGCCAGTGAGCTTCTCAACCCCGCAACAGCCGACCACGATATACCTTCAGAGGGGTGGCAGCAGTGGAAGCAGAGAGATGAGCAGGTGAGACAAAAGTGATGAAGGCATAATTAATGTGTCAGCATGTCTAACCTGAATGGTAATCAGAGTCCAGCTAATGCTACATTACTTCAGTTTCTTTCAGTCCAAGCATCAGCAGTAAAGAAGCAATTCAACTACCATCTCTAATGTATTAAACTCCTGCTGATATTTGCAAACAGCTGACCATTCAGCCCAGAAAACAATGTTTAGTGACTGGATTAAATTCCTCATTTTTTTCCTTTGTCTTCCCTCAGATAACCACAGAGCTGTATGAAGCAGACTTGGAAAAGGCACTGATTTTAAGCAAACTTGAGTATGAACAACAAAAACAGGTACATGCACACATCTGCTGGAATGCTGGCCTACCTGTTTGGCTTTTAAGATTTGGGCAAATGCATACTGTATGTGTCCACTCATGTTGGTCTGTAAATAAAAATGGAGCAAAATGAATCCCACTTGAAAATGTATCACCTCAATTCTAGCAGAGAAGACCGTGCTTCACACTTTCTTATTCATAATTGTTGAGTTTTGTCAACCTGTCAACAGTTCATGAAAGGCAGTTGTTTGCTGTCATCCAGCAGAGCAACCCAAACGCATCCTCGCCAAAGTCGCGAGGAGGAAAAGAGGGTGCAGGGAAAAAAGACAAAAAAAAGAATCAGCAGGCAAAAGACAAAAAGACGGTTTCTCTGCAGGACTTCCAGGCTGAAGGCAGTCCAGGTGAGAGACGTTTTTTACTCAAAAATGATTAGAGGAGTAATACAGGATTAAATGCTTTTTTCTTCCAAAAAGTGTTTTTTACTCAGACTGTTTATCAATGCATTTTTTTTTCTTCGCAGAACAATTAAGTAGAAAACAAGAGAAAGAGGTGAGACTCGTACACTCTGTATGGACCTGTAGAAACAAAGTGACCTTATCCAAGTGATGTTTAAAGATACGAGTAGAAACTAGGGAATATCAAAAACTCTTCCTAATGACTGAATGTGACTAATAATGAATCAACTGGGAACCCATTTACTGAACCCAACCAACCTTTAAAGGCTAAGTTAGTTAACCCTTGGTTAAAGTTTGAAAAATCTAAAGAATGTGGTATCCCATAGTCTTATTGGTTCAGGAAGGAAAGCGTCTCAATGCAGGCTGAATTATGTCAATGAGCCTTGGTGTATCTTAAATGATTTTCACTCCATCCTCAGTAATCAGTAACCTGATTCTGTGCAACAAAAAGTAACATGATCTGGACGCATAGAATTGGTCTTTGTTTCATGTGTGGCTGACAGTAACTTCCACCGCTGTGCTCCTGTGACACGTTCCGCCCTTTCTTTCAGGACACCAGAGCGTCTAACTTAGCGTTAGGTATCGGGCAGGAGGAGCGTTTCTTTAACAAACTGGAAGACGATGTGAGTCAGATTATCCAAAGGGAGAAAAGACGTGAGCAGTTCACAAACAGCCACGGACACGAAGTCACCACCTCCACAGAACATGAGCCGGTGAGTCCACACACTCATAACTCGTTGGATTTATCAGGCCTCTTGCATTTTTTCCTTAATTTTTAAAGACACTCTGTGTCTTTCCAAATAACCGAATGTTAAGTTTGTATTCATTTTTAACTGATAGATGAATTATAACAACCAAAAGGTTTGTCCTCTTATTACTGAGCTGTTTTTGTGAAACTATCCTGACTTTCTCTGCTTTCCTCCTTTCAGGACCCCCGAGCAGAACAGCTGAAGTACGAGCTGGAGAAGAAAGATCAAGAGATTGAGAAGCTAAAAAAGACCATCTCTCAGTGGGAGGTCTGTGCCCCCCAGCAGTCAAACAGGCATTCTGTCATTTAACTAGTATTTGAAACTTTACCACTCGACCAGTTATTGAGCCACAGTACACACACACACACACACTTAAATTTTTCCAACCTAATTTCACGCGGTGCTCCAAGATGCACAATCCCCAAAAATAGATCAGCAGGTCTGAAGACGGGGCTCAGATTTCACTCCTGCGTTCTGACACTTTTTATGCCTTACTGATATACGTCTTTTGAAAAATGACTTAATTGTCGTCTCTTCAGGTGAAATATAAAGAAGTGAAAGCGAGAAATTCCCAGCTGCTAAAGATGCTTCAACAGGGAGAGAGTGAGTTGAACATGACACAAGATATCTTCAGTCTGTTAACCTGTATGTTAATGTGCCTTTCTTGATGTTTCTCGTGTCTCTTTCAGTGAAAGATAAAGCAGAAATTCTTCTTCAGGTTGAAGAACTGTTGCATATTAAAGAAGAACTGTCATCACAGGTGAGCGTCTGTGTCAGAGGAGTTCAGAAGTGTCCAATACCGCCACATTTATTCTTCATGTGTTCTTCTTCAGGTATCATTACTACATGGTGCCCTTGAGCAAGAACGGTCTAAAGTTAAAGGGCTTCAGTCAGAACAGCCAAAACATCAGGTGAGAACACAAAACGTGGAGTTTTCCAAGAGATCATCAGAGTTGGTTGAATTGAAGCGCTAAAAGGAAGAAATCTACGTCACTACAGTGGCTTTTTTTTTTTTTAACACCTTTCCATTTTCTGCTATCAAGTTCAGTCGTTTTAAGTATTTTATCAGTTATTCTTCTTCAACAGTCTTGAGATGCTTTTACTGTTTTAGTGACATTCATCTGCTCAGGCTGACGTTCTCACTTTCTCACACACACACACACACACACACAAGTTGTGAAGGATGTCATGGAAGTTGCTTGAGCTTTATTTGGAGCAACTTAGAGTTCAGTGTTTCACTCAATGGCACTTCAACACATGAACAGCGAGACTGGGCGATCCACCACCAGCCTTTTATTTCCTCTTTGAAGGGAGAGTTTTTGCTGCGTTGTTTTGTTGGTCAAGCAAACCTCACATCTTCTTCAGTCAGCAGAAGTGAACTTCATGAACGCCTCGCATGTTGTTTCTTACCTTCTCAGTAAATCAGAAAAATAGAAACTTGGGTGAAATGAGGGAACTTACTGTTGGCAATGCTACACTCTCAGGTGAGAAGTAGGTTCTGTTTTGAGTATTCCTACTTTTTTTTTTGTGAATATTGGTTCAAATAAAGTTTCCACCATGGGTTTGGAGGGACTCCAAATAGAGCCGCTCCTCCGTCGTGTTGACAAGAGCTGGTTGACGTGGGTCAGATCTGATTCGTAAGCCCCCAGGTCGCCTCCCGTTAAAGGTCTACCAGGCTTGCCCTGCTGGAAGAGGCCCCAGAGGCCCCAGAGGCCCTGAACCGACTACAAAGTCACGTCTCTCAGTATATCTGCGTCCGATCTTTGAAGAAGTGATGGAGAGGCAGTGGTCGAAAATGATGTCTGAGCTTCCTGGTCTGGTTGATGACCTGGAACTTCATTTGGATTGAGCAGGAACGAAGACCGAATATCATGCTGCAATAAATGTATCTATTTATAAAGTTCTGTGAAAACCTGTCGAGCTTTCTTGCTTTGAGGAATAGCAGGTGTTTATCTTTGAAACTGTGAATGATCCTACATAAATGTCTGCCCCATGTTTACATTGTTTAAAGTCAATTTTTCAATAAAATGTCAAATTTACACAAAGTAATTTCTTTTTCTGTCTTCTGTTTTCATTTCTACAGGGGAACAAGAAAGGGAAGAAAAACTCTGAGGTGGATCTATGAAGGTGTTGGAAGGAAAATACCTGAATACCTGAAAAGTAAAATTAGTAGAAAAAGTACTGCTATTGACTATCAGGGTTTTCTCTTCTGTTCTGTTTTTAAGCTCGGGCTTCTCCTTGGCCCATAATGCATGACTATAAACTCTAAAAACAAAAACAAAAAAATACAGTACTCTGGAACGTGGCATGTTGTACTGCATACACAACTGAACAGACATTTAAGTTGGAGTCAAGTTGGCCCACCTCGCGGTCGAGTGCCGGTTGGCAGTTCTGTGTGCCTCATCTTTTTCATGGGCTGTTCTGCCAAGATGACAGATGTGAATTGTAACTTTTATTTTTGTTTGTGCTTCACTGTTAAGTATATAAAAGATGTTTTCAGTGAAAGAAGTTCAGTGTCTATTTGATTCCTGTTGCAGAAGAACATCACCTCGGACATGAATGATTATGAGGAAAAAATACTCCTGCTGGGTCAACAAGGTCTAAGTATTGAGAGAACCAGTGCAGTCTTGGAGGGATTGGTTACATGCACAAATAGAGATCAGTGAAATACAACAATGGTAAGAGGGGGTCGGAGTCGGGATGAAGCCTGAGCAGATATGAAGCAGCAGCTGACATGATGAGAAAGCTCATGAGCAAACTGGAATCCTGGAGCTGCCGATGAACACGAAAGCTGATTTGTCAAGTATCTTCAGACGATTTGCCAGAAGATGTAAATACTGCCTTAAATACTTGCAGCAACCATCACATTAACTAACAAAATGACAGCAACGATACTTCTTGAGGAGCTTGGTTACAAGATAGAAATGGTCGGTAAGAAAAGCAGAAATACATGGTGAGTAAAACAGAACCTGTGAAATACAACAAGCTCTCCATTCCTGAGACACTTGACACTTCTAAACGGAGGTTAAGCCCTCTACACCGACTAGCTGAGGAGACAGAAGAATGTGGAAGCCAATGCAAAGCTGATTGCTCAAAGTAACATCAAGTGCAGCAGATACTGAGTTACTATTGCTGTTCTGCGCTGGCCTGAACTCCCTCAGTCACATCTTCAGAATTAGGTTAGCAATCAGCCAGCTTCTCTACAAAATATGACATCAAGCTTTATCCTGGAAACTGATTCATTGATCCTAGCCACACCAGGATCACTGAACCCGGGATGTTCGATTTAGACAAGTGTGATCAGGGCAACATCTGCATGATGGAACAAACAGACAAGTGAGAACAATTTTTACATACAAAGAAAAAAGCATGTTTCAGTGATCACATCAGCTTCTTTGTGTTTGGGCGTACCCACACATTTCTGTCACCAAGTTATTTCTATTTAATACTGTTGGGAAGTAGTCTGTCTTACCGTCTGTCCTCCCTCAGTGTCACATGCAGCTTTGCTTCCTGAAATGTCCCAATTTCCCCCAACATTGTATACTCAATTTAAATACTTATTTTCTTGGACCAAAGCAAATCCCACAATGTTTTAAAAAGATATGTGGAACTAGGGAGGGACATTGTCAGGGACAGAAATGTGATTTGTTTTTAGCTAACAATTATATTTTTTAAACCAAAAAATTTCCTGCTAAAATGACATGCAAAAATTGTGTAATTTTTGTAGATTTACTTGGGGTTCTCAGGTCAGATACTTGCAAATGAATGGAGTTAAAAGTATCAATATGTTTACTTTTACTAGTTTTAAATTAATTTACTTTGTACATTAGTATGGACATTTTTAACAACATACTTTTACCTGTAATTGAGCACAACTGAAGCATATTCTTGCTCTAAAAGTGGATGGACTCAGAAGACACATCAACTCCGAAAGGTTTCAGCCTGTGACACTGGATATTATATGACCAGTGAGCAGTGTTGGGAAAGTTACTTTCACAAAGTAATTATAGTTAGTTGTTCATTCTTTGTTATTTATGAATCAATAGTTACTTTTTCAAAAAAGTAACTAACTAAGATACAGTATTTTAAAAGAAACTAATTACGAGGCAAAGTAAGCACTGCGTTAAAAAATGTGTTTAAATATGTCAAAGGATTTGGATCCCCTCTTAATGGAACTTTATGATCTATGTTCAATTATCTATTATAAAACTGAAGACATTAATGAGTTAATGATTAATGAAAAAAACTGACACTTGACAGAATAAATTACAAATGCTACTTTAAGTTATCCAACTGTTGCTGTGTGATGATATGAGACAACACAATCATATTTGATTTGTAGCAGTAGATAACATTTCTATATTTGGAAAAGAATAATAAAACATAACAGATATATGTCAATAGATGTCCGTACTTCTGTTTAAAAGCTGCGTTTGGATGATTTATGGCTGTATCGCTGTCATGTCACGTGATTCACTTGGTTCGTTCTTTCTGGTTCTAAAGAACCAAGTGGAAAGCTGTGAATTATAGTAACGGAACCATACCTGTTATTGTCAGAAACGGTAACTGCATTGTAATGCTGGAAAAAGTAATTAGATATATTTCTCGTCACTAAAAATAGCAACGTCGGTTATTTAAACCGATTTAAACAGCATAATTACGTCACTGTTCCTGACGTAAAGCCGAATTTGACCTAGATATGCAAATTAGACGATGACGTCATTTAGAACGGTCCTTTTTTAAACGTAGTTATTTGTTTATTTTTTTTATTTGTGTCCCGTCTAGGATCAACGCTGCAGAATGTAGAATATTTAGCATTTAGAACTTTCCTGACTGATGAATTGGCAACAATTTACCAGTTTTCAAGCAACATAAGAAAACCCCCAATAAAGTGCATCATTGGTTACTAAGAATTTAATTTAATAATAAACATTGTTGCACTTTTCTTTTATTACGGTGGGGGTACTACAGAAGAGAGAGAGAGAACACAGACTTAAAAGAGAGAGAGACAGGTGAGCATCACCACAGACTCGCTGTTCTTTCCACTTCCATGATCTATATTTTTAGCTTGAAATCAAAATTCAAAGGGACATCCAGGGTTAATGCAGTGATCTTTAAGTTGACTCTAATTAAATAAATGCCCTGTTAATATGAAGTTATTTGTCGGTGACTGTGCGCAGAAACCCCCTCACATTCACTTTAAAAACACGTGCGCGCAGCTGCACATCCTCACAACTTTCTGCAGAGTCATCGGGACAGATGCGCAGCTCCGCACCGCGGCGACAGAGGCTCATCTCCACCTCCATCCTAGTCCAGGACCGACATGTCAGGCTCCGGGAGAGATGCACCGGGAAGCTGCTGCGGCTCTGAGGCCATCCGTGTTACCGTGAGGAGTGAAACAGGGAGCAGAGAGTTCACCGTGACCGCAGACTGCACCGTCAGACAGGTCAGGACACTTGGAAGCTGCGCGCCAAGACGCATTAGTTTTTGTGTAAAATATGCCTGAACTTGTGCATGGCTTTCAGTGGAATAATCAATACAGTATATTTGGTCTGAAACGCTTGAAAACAATGTTGTTATCAGCTGGCAGGGTGCTGCTGTGTGTGTGTGTGTGTGTGTGTGTGTGTGTGTGTGTGTGTGTGTGTGTGTGTGTGTGTGTGTGTGTGTGTGTGTGTGTGTGTGTGTGTGTGTGTGTGTGTGTGTGTGCATATGTGCGCAGTTGAAGCGGAGCCTGTGTGAGCGGCTGGGAGCCTCCTCGGAGCAGCTGCTGCTGATCCACTCGGGTCGAGTCCTCACAGAGACGCAGCTGATCAGTCACCTCAAAGGACAAAACACGTCCGTCTGCCTCTGCATGATCCAGAGGTATTGAACCAGAACCAGCCCTGATTTGGGCCCATTTCACAATTTTGCTGTATGTTCACATATTTATGTCTGTGTCTATCCAGGTAAAACCCCTCTCTCTTCCAGTCCAGTTCTGACTTTAATGCAATCACAAGAGAGAGAAAAAAATTTTTTAATCTACTGTATCAGATGTTGGGATTAGGCTGTGTGTGCAGTCTTTGAATTTGCAGATATGAAATGTCAGCCAGCCTGTTTCTGCACCCCAGAACAACTTCATTTGTTGTAATGTAATGTGACACAGTGACATTTGATGAAGTCGAGCTTATAGTCATGTATTTATGAAACCATCAAATCTGGCATCCGACCTTTTTAAAATCTGATTTGTCACCCCTGTGGCAAAGCAATATGCACACTTTTCTAAATTGTAAGATTTTCCTTTGTCCTTTTTAACATTTTAGCAGCAATAATATTTCCTGTGTTGGTGTAAAAAAATGCATTCATGCAATGAAAACCTCAAAGTTAATGTAGCTGTGCAAAAATTACTCACATCAGAACTGAAATGTTTTGGCTGAACTGTCATTAAGTGATGCTTTGACTTATGTCTGCTGTTAGAAATACTTCATACCTCAAAATTATGCATGCTAACATATTTCTCACACCAGATCTACAACCTTGTTTAGTTTGGACTCACTCAATGTTTGTCAGGCTGCAGAAGTCTCCATCTCCACCTGGCATTGATACAGCTCCAGATCCCACTGCTGTTCTCGGGCCTCAACTTGATACAGTAGCACCTTCACCCACCTCTCCTTTTTGCCTTGGTAAGACGTCCCTGTAGCCTCCCCAGATCTCATTAGCCTAATAGGTGCATGGTGTTCCAGTATTTAGTCCTTTCTGCTCCTTTCAAGTGTGAACGTTTCAAACAACTTGCTGGTGCATTTACATTTTTCTCTTCTTTTGATCCCACTTTGTCTCCTCAGTGGAAGGTCTAAACTGCCTCGACTTGGAAAACAGCGGGCCGGGATTCTTCCCTGCACTCCAGCACCAGATGGAACGACAACTTCTGGCTGACCCAGAGATGTTACGTCGTGTCCTCAGCAGCCCCTTTGTGCAGGACACTCTATCCACCGCTCATCCTCAGCTGACCCGACAGCTCATTCTGTCTAATCCCCAGTTCCAGCAGCTGATGCAAACCGACCCAGAGGTGGAGGAAATGCTAAATAATACTGATGTCATAACACAGGTTAATGTACTTTTTAATACAGAGGATTGAAGAGTTATACACACTGTTTTCTTAAGCTGGTTAGTTTTGATAAGACCATCAAGGAATCAAACTCATAACAGCACAATTAGCAGAGAACCATCAGAACACTGTGATGCAGAAGAAAGCTTTATAGCGAATCACACCCCTGAATGAAAAGGCAGTGGTGTCCTCGATGTAGATGTTTTGCTTCCCTGTCCAGGTGCTTGAGCTCATCAGAAACCCAGACATGATGGAAGATGTGATTCCAAATGACGACAGAGCGTTAAACAATTTCCAACTGGAAGAAGAAAACCTGGAAACCATCACTAATGATTCAAGGCATCTGCAGAGGTTAAAAACGAAAACAGGGGAGCATTGTGTTCACCTCGCACAGGTAAAACTCTGAGATGGTCATTTTGCTGGTTTGTCTCTTTAAATGGGCTCAAAGTGATGATGGCTGTTGTACATATTTTTGTTAATCCTCACAGATCCTCACAGGAGAACCTCCAGGGGCGACTGAACCATCTGCAGGTCAACAGACACCGGAGGGTGAGACTGACCCAACACCTGCCCTCTCCAGCCACTCCGGGGATCCTCTGAGAGGGTTGAGTGCTTCACCAAGGACCCATTCAAACTCTCCAAGCACCATTACTGCAGGCGAGAAAGTAGACACAGCTTTAGACAACTGATTCATTTCTCTCACCAAACTGATCCAGGAGATGGAGCCGATTCACAGAAGATTACATGTCTGTAAACCTGCAGTCATGTAATCTTATAACGTCAATTCTTTTAGCTATTATTTTTAGTTTATACAATCATAAATGACAAATTGTAGAAACACAAACGGTAATGTACAATATACCTTTCCAATTGTTTTATCCATTATTTTATTTTTTGTCTACCATAAACAAATGTACCCATCTCTGTATATACATGTATTCGTACGTATATCTAAATAGACATACAAGAGCACATGTGCAAATGTTTATATGTGTATATATAGAGATATGTATAAAGTGATGCTGTACATAAGTTAAAAGGAAGAATCCAGCAACAAGGTGTTGCACTAAAGCATCTTTCTTTGTAGAATGAGGGGTAGGATTCCCATAAGTTTTTTGAACTTCCAACCTACTCCTTTTGAGTGTTAAATATTGCTTTGTATTGTCTTTTTGTGATGTTTTTTTTTTTTATTATTTTTTTATACAAAATACTCAAACTCAATCATTCATTCATTCATTCATTCAGATTAATCCCATTTAGTCTGTCGCCTCCCTTCTGATCTTTTAGGCATGCAGTCATTGTTGGAGGAGATCACTGCCAGTCCAGGTCTGATTGAGAGCCTGCTGTCTGGGCCATATGTCAGTAGTCTCTTGAACTGCCTCAGCCAAAACCCGGACCTTGCTGCACAGGTGATGCCAGCAAAAAAAAAAAGAAAAAAGAAAAAAAGAAAGGAAAAAAAATCTTTCAAGGCTGAAGCCACACATTTTCACCAATGAAAAGCAGAATCTCTTTTTTTTTTTTTTTTTTTTTTTTTTTTTTTAAATCCAAGTAGCAGTCAGGTCTCATTGCCCCCTCACTGCTTTTGTTTTCATACATTTCAGATGCTGCTGAGTCACCCCTTGTTCTCAGGAAATCCTCAGCTGCAGCAGCAAATGAGGCAACAGATCCCTCTCTTCCTGCAACAGGTCTGTTTACTCCCCTCACTGTCTACTTCCCAGCTAGACCAAAACACATTCTACTTTAGCACCAGTCATATGTTTTCCTAAAATAATACCCCTTGGTTACCTTTGGAATAGATTTGATTTGATTGATTTGAGTTTGGGGCTTGTCTGTGTGGAATTTGAATGTTTGTTGGATTTTGTGTTTGTGTGAGTGTTTTCCTCAGGTACAGAAATACATACTGGACTGGGTTCATGGAAGCCCCATCAGCTGTATAGCAAGCAACTACACGTATTTCAAGCGTATTGAGAAAATTCTTAAACTTATAACTCGTGCATTTGTCTTTGACCATGTAAAAGAAACTTATTTCATGCACAAAGCCAAGCTGGGCTTGAAAAATTCCTGTTTTGAGCCCAGTTCAATAATGGTTCAAACTTTATACTTAATACTGCCCCAGGTCCTTGCTGGGCTTGCAGGTTGTAGGAAACAGAGTGAGGGCAAGGGGGGATGTGATGTGTTCACATTTAATCGGAAATAAATTTAAAATGTGCAGTGTGTGCGAGAAGGTATACACATATGAGTGTGGGCTCTAATTTGCCAATTCTTACATTATATTATTATATTACGACTGTCCATGAATGCATCAGAGCTGTAAGCCAGCGCTGATTGGCTGTGCGGCATGAACGAGTTTTTTCTTTTGCACTTGATCTGAACTCTTTGGAGGGAAGTTAAACAGTATGCTAAACACTATGCTAGCCACTAGCGGTACTACCCAAAACCTAACATCGGAGCCATTGGTGAGTCAGTGAAACCTTCAAAAATATTATCTTTATCAGAATGCTGTGGTCTTAAACACCTGGCTATCTGAATGTGCCTTGTGTTGCTTTCAACTACAAGAGACGGCAGACTCTATTTTTTTCTAATATACGTGAATTCCAAAAGATATAGATAGCTGTGTCTATATCTATCTGAATAGATTGTGTAATTTTAGACCAGCTGTGTTCATGTCATATGTATCAAAGATGGTACAGATTTATCCCGTGACTTTTTCAGCACCATGGACAGCCGACGCTCTGAGATTGAGGCCTGTAAGGCTGCTGTGTGCGTGTGCGTGCGCCTGTGTATTTCTTCTCCAGAACAAGTTTGTGAACTGGTTTGTGACTTTATTCTGCTTTCTGAGGCATATAGGTTTTCTTGGCTCAATAAAAGTGAGCATTAGTGTGTTGTTTGATGGTAGCATGAGGTATTGTTTGAATGGTAAAATTTCTATCATAAGGGCCTGTCGAGAATGCTCCGCCCCCTCTGTACTGAGACCCACGCTCCGTCTGTTGCAGGCCTTTCTGTATAGAGTTTGCATGTTCTCTCGCTTTGTGTGCATGTGTGTTTTCTCCAGATATCTGGTTTCCTCCCACAGTCCAAAAACAGAGGTCATTTGATGGCTCCAAATTGCACGAAGGTGTGAATGAGTGTGTATGATTGTTTGTCTCTCTGGTTTTGTGCTTTGATGGACTGGTGACCTGTTCAGGCATCATTTTTTGTAACCTTATTCACCTGGAATTTACTCCAGACCCTCATGACCATAAGTTTGTGAAAGTGGTAAAGACTGACTGTTGCAAACTCAGGTAATCTATTATTAGTAACTTCTCTGCGATGCCAATCACGGTGCAGTACTTAACAATGTTTTCTTAATGACTGTCAAATATGGTTTTAGATGCAGAGCCCTGAGCTGCTGGCAGCCATGTTGAACCCCAAAGCACTGGAGGCTTTGCTCCAGATCCAGCAGGGCCTTCAGACTCTGGCTGCAGAGGCTCCTGCCCTCATACCTGCGTGAGTGAAAACAGATTGTGCACCTCTGCCTATTGAACTGTAAACTGGCTTTATGACTGAAGAAAACACATGTACTCATACCCTCGTGTCTGTCCTGCAGGGCCGGACTCGGACACACGGGCACCAGTGTGAATATTAATGCTCCTCAGTCTGCGTCCGAGTCTGTTCGAACCAGCCAATCAGGAATTGGTCCTCAGGTTACCACGGCGACGGAGCAGCAGCAGCAGCAGCAGTTTGTACAACAGATGCTTCAGACACTTGCTAATGTCAATGGTGGGGTAAGTCAGAGTTTCTATTTACTACATGCCTCAGGTATGGACATGAGAAATATTGATAAATTGCAAATATCAATGTGACAACTTCTTTTTAACAGCAGGAGGAACAGACCTTTAAAGAGTGTTAATGAGTAAATGGAGGATCAAATACACACTATTGGTCAACCAAAAAGCCTTATGCGCTGTTAGTTTTAAAGTCCAAGTTTCAATAAAGCCTGTCTCTCTAGATGATTAATCATTTCTTCAACCCATGGACGTTTTGCTTTGGGCAAAACATTTTTCTTTGATGAAAAGCAAAATTATTCAAATGTACATGTACTGTTCCTTCAGATTTAAAATTTAGCAACAACTTTGAATCTGTGAAACAGCTGTTCTGGAACAGCTGGAACTGTTTTATGTTGACAAAAGTAGACAGTCCATCAGTTTATGGCTAAACAGTTTGTCTCCATGCAAAAGACAAAAACAGCGATAGCTTAAATAGTCAGAATCTTCAGTTTCACTTACAGTTTTATGTTTTAATGTTTTCCTGGGGTGGGATAGCAGCAGGCCAAGTTATTGACAGAATGAAATGAAGATACAAGAAATATATGGATTAAAAAATGATGAATTATTGCACAGAAGTAATTTCAGAAATTACCAGAGCTACTGGTTTTCATAGTTATCGCAACCATTAAAGTTCCTGACGTCATGTCTTTTTCATTATTGTTTTAAAAATTGTACACCTTTAAATTCATGGAGGCCACCGCAGTATGTTTTACTCTCCTGTTTATTTATCCAGAGCTGGAGTCAGTGCTCCTTCATTTTCATTATGAACACACATAAAATTCCACTGGCATCAGACATATTTCAAGATAGATAAAATATCTTTACGGTCTTTCTTGATTCATTGGCTTCATTTCTTGTTATTTAAGTCAGAGCTGTCAAGGACACAAAAAGAGGCTCAGATCTGTATAATGCAATCTGTTCTGTTGAAACGTTTCAGCTAGTTTTGGTGTTTTTGTAGCTCAGTCTCTGAATAACCTTCCTGTCACGTTGTGTCAGGTCCGTCATGAAGAGTCTGACCTCCAGGAGGAGCTGTAGCAGCTGAGCTCCATGAGCCTGGGAGACAGAGACAGACAGACAGAGAGATAAACCTTCAGGCCCCCATCAGCACAGGAGGGGGCATCAGCAACATCTGCCCAGGCTGCCACGCACATGCTCTGCACCGTTCATCTTCATATACACGACTGTACATCATATACTATATAGAAATCATGAGCACTGTCACTCACATATAACAGTAGACAATACAGTAACATCAATAATCACAAAGTACATTCCTAAAGAAAACGTAACAAGATTATTAAAAAGTCTGCCAGATATTCATTTTAACTATATTTTGTTGTAGTCGCTCCCATCAAAAGTCATTGTTAATGAAGTATGCAGACTGAGGATCTGTAAAGCTGTAAAAGACACTGGTCTATCAGATATAGCCATAAACCTACAGTGTCTGTGTTTTTTGAATAGTATTATGATTCCTGACTTCTTGTTGTTGTTGTTAGAGTTTTTTAAGTTAGGTTTTAAGTTGGGTTAGTGCAAAAAACAAAATAATACAATCCCTTTCATCCGTGATGAAGGTCTCTATATGCACTAAACATATTGTAGTCTTGCACTACTTGCATGCAGATATTTTTCGTCTCCGTGCTGCCTCACTATGGAGCTGGTCAAGGTCTAATGAAGGGTTTCAACACCCAGATACGGTCAGATGTCTGGAAGAGTGACGGTGAGGACTCACACTCTCCGTTTCAGTCAACAGAACGACCTAAAAACACAAACTGTTGATCCAGACACTGCAGATCATTTTAAGGTAGTTGTACAAGTATACTATATACACCAAAAGAATAAATAGGATGACTTTACTTTGCATGGTTAAATCTTATCAACACTCTCAGGAGAAATGTGTCAGCCATGAAAAAAAAATTATGTAAGGGTAAGACAAATAAAGAAAACCTTTTTGTTATTGACTGGAGCCTGATGAAGGCTGCTTTGCTTTCCTCAGACAAGCCTCTTGTGCCTAACTCTTTTCACTGCGCTAACAAATGAAGTCATGCTCTTCCTCAAGCAAAATGCCACCATGTTTGTGTGCCACCAGTAGCATCTGCTTTTTATATGTCTGTAGATTCTACCTGCAAATGATCTGAGCTATGTGCCTTCACGCCTTTACCTGACCTTTGACACTGCTGTAAAGTGAACAAATAAATACATTGTGCAATGTTATTTTTACTTTCTGTCATTTGTGCATCATGCTATTTCTCACATTTAGTAGTTAATATCAACATATAATTATTAGCTGCAAGAACTCACTTTTTTCATCCCCAGAGAATTTAGCTTATGCATTTATAACGTCAATGATTTTGTCAAGTAGTTGACCATATGTACGTAAGAACCCAAGAGGAATGTGTGGATTGCTTTTGTTCACCTTAAAGTCAGAATGTATATAAAACCTACCATTACATCCACTAAAAATGATCTAGTCATAAAAATGACTTATGATTCAAATACAGAAATATTCCTCAAATTATTGTACCGTCTAACCATGTACTACTGCACAATGACCACCAGGAGGCGACTACACCTAACATCTTCAACGATAGAACCTATGAATGAGGACCACTCACTCTTTTCCATTCCTGCTCCTCACTCTCAGGGATTGACAGCTACCTGACACACACCATCAGATATGTGTGTATGTGAACCACTTGAAACCTGCGTGTGTGTGTTTCTGGCAGACTGAGAGGAGTTTAATCTCCCAACAGTGTCTGTGTGACTGGATGTGTGAGATATGAGAGTAGCCAAGGGGGGTTTTCTGGATTAGAAGCTCCAAAAATATTCCAGTTGAGTTTTGAAGATGAGTCACGCCACAAAAACAGCTCGGCGGGACTGAGTGGTGTGTGTTTGAGACAGATCTCTGAGCTGTGTTGTCTGCAGATGCCAATCATTGACTGGAGGGGTCACGAGGCTTGGTGTCAGATGACATATATGCTAAAAGCTTATTGTAAGAAGAGCTGTAAACTGTCAGATATCAGTCTGTTAAACATTTGATTTAATCGTGAAGGCCAAGCAGGAAGTGGTCTCTGCTTCTGATGGGAGTGTATTCAAAATTACATGACGGACTGAAATAAACCAAGAGCTGTTCCCAGCTAAATAAATAATGTCATGCAAATGTATCAAAGCAAAAATGATTTCAAACAGTGGTTGATTCTTTGTAGCCGTCCATACTGCAAACTATTGCAAGACAGTAATTCAAATTCACGGAAAAAAAATGTTGTTTCCCTTTATTTTTGGATCAAATACACATTTTGAGGCATTGGACACACAACTCAAGGACAAGTTTAAATGCCTTTATTAAAAAAAATCACAAAAACAATAGGTAATAACTGATTTGACAAAAACTTCAAATCTATTTGTGTTAAGACAAAAAAATCTAAATGCAAAAGGTAGGAATTTGAAAAAAAAACCTGCTCGTACAGAGCTGTAAAGACCAACCACTTTGTGATTAATACATAAATTAACATAAGTATCTGGAATGACACAACCATTCACAGTAGCAGCACTTTAAACTTGGAATTATTTATGTGAAATTATCATGTAATAGCAGACCAATGCTGTTCTGCAAGTGTCATATAAATCTCAACCCTTCATTAATTGCAGGTTAATAAATACCCTTCACTTTAGGTTACGTCTTCAAACAGACCACAGTATTTACTGGCATTGCGTCTGGACTGTTTGTAGCAAACCGGCTATTTTCAGAATCACACATGCACACAGAGGATCAATCACACAGATTTGTTGCTTCACTCTCTGCTGAAGCACTAATGAGCGCATCAAACTCAAACTCCCACTCGTGCACAGCGCTCGCCCTGCTTCTGTTCCACAACTGTAACTCAGCTTTACTTCTAATCTTCACACTGACACAAACCAGACGCAGACGAGGTGAGAAACTTGGACTGTTACAAGATTTCTGTGGCACATTGGTGCTTTCAGCTCAATGTCAGCATGTTTCAAATGACAGGAGCAATGGTGTCAACTCTTCATTTTTATCAATCTAGTAAATAATAATTAGCATTAAAAGAAAGCACTGTTCACAGTGATGTTGTTATTAGTTGGATCATAAACTTGGGGTCTTTAAAGACTCTGTCACGGCCGGCTCCTCTGCATCCTAGGAGGGATGCGGTTTCTGTTTGATTTTCAGGTGGGCGGTGCCAGAGCATGTTCGGAGGCGTGGTTCCAGCTCATCAGCGGGATGGCTTTCAGCTGTTCTCCCTCACCACTATTTAAGTGGCGTCCTGGCTGGAATTCGGCGCTGGATCTTATCACCTGCTACAGTGTGTCAGACGTGCTCACCTCGTTCTGGTCTGGTGAAACTCGAACTTACTCTGTTTCTCCTTTGCTCACACTTTGGGATCCTGCTCTGCCTGCCGCACGCCTCGCTGCCTCCTGTTGCTCCAGCCACCCGCCTGCTCCAAACTGTCGTCAGACTCGGATCCTCTTCTTCTTTTGGAACTTTGCCCCAGAGCGCCTCGGATCCAGCTTGGTCCACGACTCACCTCCTGGACTCGTCTTCTGTTCTTTCTGGAATAAATCAGTTTTGTCACCCGCCATCTGATCTCCTGTGTCGTCTGCACCGGAGCCTCCGAACCGAGTCGTAACAGACTCAAAGTTTTGGTCTATTAAAGGTTCAAGTCATGGTCAATCAGAAGAATGGTCAGAGTTCATGAGAGATTTGTTCATCAGGCATCAAACGATCTGATCTGTTCAATTGCTTCTGAAATAAGAGTAAAAAACACAATTCTTTAGAGTTTATGGACCCTTCATAATCACTTGGATTATAAATGATTCTAATGTTTAAATTATTCATTTTTTTTAAGCAGCCATATAATTTTATATTACGTTATGTTTGAATATTAAGTTCCTGGTTGAGTTTAGAGGAAACCAAAGTCAGCATCATGATCACAACAGTCCAGCCAGAGGTTTTTCCAGCTGCAACCTGAACGGACTCCTCTTGGTTCACAACATCACTGCAGTCGACATGCAGCTGAGGAAGTGCTTTTCTACTTCCATGACCATATCAGCGATGCTCCTCCTGATGTCCAGCGGCAGCACGTTCTCCTCGTCCACCGGAGGCTCCAGAACGTCAAACTGAGAGCGCAGGAGGTCCGCCCTCATGTAGTGTCCCCTCCGGGCCACCATCCTCTGGTGAATGAGGTCGTAGCTGCCGTGTAGAAAGAGAAAAAAGACGTCTGGAAAAGCAGGAGGAAGGACTTCTTGGTCTGGGCCAGAGGAGAGCGTGAGAGCTTTGGAGCCGTTGAGGAGGATCTGCCTGTAGTGACGCTTCAGAGCGGAGCACGCCACCAGCGCGTCGGAGCCCGAGCTCCTTTCCCTGTCACGGACAAGACACATGAGAATGAGTGAGAGGAGAAGGAAGCCACTTCTGTGGGGAAAAACCAGGTTGGATCTTGAGCCAAAGAGTGCAGTTCTGATTTATGAGCCTCAAAGCAACTGGAGCTGGACTGTTCTCTTAAATGTGTGTGCTAACGGGGAGAAAAAGTTAAAATAGTGGGAGTAAAAACTCCAAAACAAACATTTCTCACAAAAAGTAGGAAAGTGAGTGACACAAGGATTAGCAGGCGGAAAAATAAGTGTGACTAAGAGAGGAAGTGTTGAGGAAAAAATGTCTTTGATGGTGCCACAGTCATTTTAGGAAAAAGATGGCACACTTTTCACTTTTCCCCCCCTCACCCCTTCTTCACACTCACACTCACTTAATCTCGTCTTTACTCTCCCAAACTCCCTTCCCTCGCTCTCTGGTTTTCATCTCAATTTTCAAACCCATCTTTGATATTTTTGATCTTTTTCAACAATTTCACGGCTGCATATTCTTACCTCGCCGCTCCCCTCTTCGGCGCCGTCTCACTCCCTAAACCTGTCATCTTCCCCTTTCCATCATTAAAAGATAACTTGTAATTTCCTGAAGGTGTGTGCGTGTGTGCTTCAGTTGTGGGGACCTAAATCTGTTGATACTAAAGCATGGTGGCAATGTCTTTTAAGGACACGAAGCTGATTGCGTTTATGCATGGAGATTTATTTTGTATTGAGGGTTCGGGTTCATCTGTTAACCCATTGTAAATGATGGATCCACTGCTGTATGCGAGTGTCTTCATGTAAAAACTGGATTTACTCTCACCTCTGAATCACTTCATGTAGTTTTAGAAGCCAAGGAAGCCTGTCCTGAAGAGAAAAACAACACAGGAACTTGAGATATGTTTTGTTTGCATATTTCACTCCTTAAACATCACATGATGGTTATTTGTGTTGACTCTTTGAAAAACTGGATTTCATATCATCACATGAAGCAGCGGTTAACCTTTTCCAGAAACCTTCGAGATGCACTGTGCTGCTCTCGGGGTTAAAGATTCGGCTGAACTGCACCATCTCCAGCCTGCGTCGCCCTCTGACCTTAAACGCACGTCACTCCCTGTTACTCTTCTTGCTGTCTGCATCCCAAAAAAGCTACAGGATCTGGGAGCTTCGCTTGAAAAAATAATGCATATTAAAGTCTCCTTGAAAGGGTAAGTCAAACTCAAAGGAGTAAAATAAGTCAAAGGAAAAATATACTTTCTTTTTGTATCCTACTTTTTGAGATATGAGTCAGTGAGAAAAGACTTTCAGTGTGTTGAACAGCATCACAAAGTGAGATTTGTTATTTCTTAAAGGGGACATATTCTGCTTTTTTCACTTTGTGAAGAGTTTCTTATAGTATGTGTTGCCATAGCCTCATTATGACGCTCAAATTTGAAAACTGTCTGTTTCCTCCCTGTCTTGCTACACCACATTTTGTGAAAATGAAACTGAAACTGAAATGGTCCAGTTTGAGTTTGGTCTGCTTATCCTGAAATAAGAGGATTTAACTCCTCCCCCTGACTGTGCCCCCACCGTGTGTGTGTGTGTGTGTGTGTGTGTGTGTGTGTGTGTGTGTGTGTGTGAGAGAGTGGGCGTGGCCAGACGCATTCAAGTGCATACTGGGAAGCAGGCTCAGAAACAGCCTGTTCTGAGGAGGACTCCTCAGAGCAACTTTTTAGACCCCTGAAACTCCGAACTAAAGATGAATTTGGGGCGAACAAACTGAAATACTATGTTTTTGGGCTTCTGAGACCTATACCACGTGACTGAAAAACAGCATAATATGTCCCCTTTAAAATAGGCAGAAGCATCAGATCTGAAAGATACATGTAAAAAGTCAGTGTAATTTATTTTTTAGATGTAACATCAAATTTGAAATGGGCATGAATTTAAAGAAAAACAAATCTCAATATCAACAATTGAGATGCTGTCCTGTATTATTTTGAATGCTTGAGCGTGTGTCAGTAAGCACTGGACTCTGCCTTTTAGAGTCCGCCATCAAAACGTCGTCATTGATTACTCTACAATCAGAGACAGAATCAGTCTGATCTTGGTTACATCTGAACTGGAGTCATTTGTTTGTTTGTTTGTTTTGTTTCCAGAGGAATCACAGTCCCTTATATCCAAGCTTCAGAACACGGTCATGTTTTTGTTTGCTGACGCCAGCCTCAGCCTGCCAACTCTAATACTGGCATGAGACGATACATTCCTGCCACAGTCAGACAGTAATCCTGTGTTTACATTTCTGCTTCACTTCATCTGTTTTTTTTTTTTTTTTCTTTCCAATCAAATTGTCAAATGTTGACTATTTCATAATAAGCCAGAGTGTTGGACGGAGCACGTCCCGGGGTGATTCTCCTCGCTGTTCAAAGCAGACCTCTGCGTAGGAGGTTATCATCCGCCACCAAACGCCGCTACCGGCGAACTGCTGACAAACCGGCAGGAGCTGCTCCGCCTGCAGGCTCACACGCTCCGCTCTG
This sequence comes from Salarias fasciatus, assembly GCF_902148845.1. NCBI lineage: Eukaryota > Metazoa > Chordata > Actinopteri > Blenniiformes > Blenniidae > Salarias > Salarias fasciatus. The sequence continues at coordinate 15,844,032 of NC_043756.1, forward strand.
GGATGGAGCCAGGCGTTTGTTTGGAGGTCTTCCTTTATTCTAAAAGTCCACACGGACGGAGGGTTAAAGATAAATATTGAACAGACAGATAGCAAATGACTCAACTGAAATTTAGGGTTGTGAGCTGAAAGGCTCACTCAGGATTCCACCCGGTGTGTTCAGTCTGTTACTTCCTCCAGCTACTTGTTGAAGATACACACTGGCATACACTCCTGAGCCCTGTAGCTTTGACCTCAACCATCACAAATAATCACATCACATCCTTGAAATATGCTAATTCTACAGGAATTTTACTGTAGCGCAAAGTCAGTCCCTCTGTGCTGGTGAAGGACAGTTCAAGACTCAATGAATAATCAGTGGAAATAATGCTTTTTTTAGAGGAATGATTAAAAAAAATCTATCAAAGTCACACATTCTCTCTATTTAAAGCTTAAAAACATATTAAACTGCAAATGTTTGTCACTATATTGTAGGCAAATATGAATGATACATCTATCCTGCAGGGTAATGTAATACTCCAAAAAAGTACCTTAAATATGAGTTACTAGATTATTTCACAAGAATTAGAGAAGCTGCATGGCGTCACACGTATTGCTTTAATGCATTAAGTATTCATTTAAAGCATTGAAGACATCGAAACATTCCTCAAATTACACATTAGATTTAAAAAAAAAATTCAAAAAGGCTGATCTTAGCAACTCATTTACAACACCTTCTTGATCAAAGTAGTATCACAATACATGAAGAGCAGATTTTAGATGTTGGCTTGTTTAATTCTTTAGATGTTTCTTCGGCAAATAAAAAGGCCAAAATGCCAATAACATTACATCATGACCATTTAATCTTTATATTCTTATTTTTTATTTCAATTGACAACTATAAATACATATTTTACCTTTTAAAATTGCAACGCCATTCCTATGTTTGTTTGGTTCTTGAGAGTTTTTTCATTGAATACAGATCCCTACCCTGCATATAATACTCAGGCAGCTTTATGAGCACCTGAAAATACAGTATATAACTGATAGAAACTGTCTGTGGTATCTGTAAAATATCTGAACTACTAGGTGGGATTTTTTAATAGTTTTAATCCACCTTACAATTTAGAACTCACACTCATGGAATGCTTGTTTGGAACCACAATTGCTCCACATAAAGACAGGAAGGCGAACGCCCGGCCTGACCTGGTCTGTCAGCGGCTCTCCACGAACCATCTTCTCAATGTTCTCCTGAGGGTGGAAGTCATCCCCTTCATGCAGGGGCCAGCCAAGCTGATGAGAACACACACACATGTGGCATTCACATAATGGACAGGTGTGTGTGTGTGTGTGTGTGTGTGTGTGTGTGTGTGTGTGTGTGTGTGTGTGTGTGTGTTCTTGTATTTCTATCCTTGTCGGGGCCAAATGTCCCCACAAGGACAGCAAAACGTGGAACGACGTGCCTTGTGGGGACCTTTTTCCGGTACTAAGTAGGAGAAACAGTGTTTTCTTGACCATGTTGTTGTTACTGAAAAAAGTAAAAGTGCAAAAACATTTCTTTAGGGTTAGGCTTTATTGTGGTGTGGGTTAGGGTTAGGGTAAGGGTCAGGGTTAGGGGCTAGACATGAATGGGAGTCAATGGACGGTCCCCACAAGGATAGAAATACAAGACTCTGTGTGTGTGTGTGTGTGTGTGTGTGTGTCTGTGTGTGTGTGTGTGTGTGTGTCTGTGTGTGTGTGTAGGGCTACTTACCTTTTCAGACAGGGACTTCCCTAAAGTGCTTCTGCATAAAATAGAAGACAGACAGATAATTATTTGACAAAATAAATTATTTGACAAAACACAAAAAGCGATTTTAAACCTAAGTGACTGAAGACCTGGACTGGAGCGCGGTCTCTGGTGTATCCTGCCTGTAACCTCATATGATCTGGTCTGGATAAAGCTGATATAGAAGATGGATAAACTGGATCTGAAACCTTCATCTTGGATTTCAGGAAATTGAAACAACGATTTTTGCAGCTCTGTGCAGTATTCAGGTGTTGCGTTACATTCATTGCACGACTGTGCTGCAGTCGGTTCACTGTTTCCCCCGGTGAACATGTAACTGATACCAGGTGGTGTGATAAGACATTAATGACTGATAAACTGATACCAGCTGTTATTTCATGTATCTATGACAAGAGCCAGTGAGGAGCTTTTCACTTCATTTTCAGTTCATTCATTTATTTCAAATTAATATTGAAGATATTTGACATTTCAATCAATAAAACAAGATATACATACATATGTACAGATATACAACATACATAGTAATGAACATGTTTGTGGAACTTTCCTGTTTTTAGATCTGTACATGCTGTTTTATTCTTTTTTAGGGGGGTAGAGGTGTTATGCCTGACACTTTGCAACAAGAGAAGTTGTAAAACTTCAGCTCAGAAGCCTGTCATGTCCTCACTAAATTCGTCAGTGTTCATGCAGCAAGAGCGGCATTGAACAACGGTAATCAAATAACAGCGTTCATTGGGAGAACCTGAAGCCAATTATAGTAAATAAAAAATGACTTTCTGCAAATAATTCACACATATTTCTTCTAGTGCATCAATTACTGTGTCGTGTTGGCATGAAACGTCTCCTGAAATAAACGTACTATGACATACATACTTTCCTGTGCCTGAGACTCCCATAATGATGTAGATCATCTTCTCTCTATATGTTTACATGCAGGCCCTGTGGGAAAGCAAAGAGGGACCGGTGTCATAATACTTTAGAAGTTACCAAAATGTTGTGATGCAGTGGGGCAGAGAGATTATCATGGCGTCAAATACTGCTTGGATCCAGCATCCCGCGACCCTGCACAGAATGAAGATGAAGCAGTACAGAATCGATTGACGGGCAAAACCTTGTAAATTAAGCAGGTAGTTCTGTATTACTCACTAAAGGGCATGACTTAGAACATCAATGCTAAAGATCAGCACAGCAGCAGGGGTGACAGACTCATTCAAACAGCTGCAGGCAACACATCCGGGACACAACAACAGCCACAACTCACACAGGCTGACTCAGTAACCCAGTTTCAGTGTTAGGTTACTGCCGATAACATCCTTCCCTGTGGATAGAACTCATTCCCTTTTCACATTAAAAAGAAAAAGAAAAGAATCTTGGAGCAATGTGGAGGCACAATGACCAAAAAAAAAACCCAAAACATTAATTCAGAGCAAAAGATGATTTCAACATAACTGATCAACTGCAGAACAAAGTGGCAGATCCTCAAAGAACTGCCCAACAGTCTCAATTGCCCCAAAATCACCTTCAAATATGCTCGTTCAAGTGGAATTTGCACCGCCAGGGAGGACGGAAAAGATGTCCTATGACATATTGGAAGGTATTGGTATTAATATCTGAACAGTTTCACAAGTTTAACAGCACAACACTAAATAAAAATGACCAACAGAACATTTCAGAAAAAAAAAAACAAAGCTGTGTGCAAAAAACACAGTTTGATTATAAAGAAGTTTAGGAGAAGGTAATAAAAATAAGACTTAGAAAAAGTGACAAAACTTCCAGCTGAGGTGGACACTGATACAATTATCTCTCAATTCAGCTGCTGTACCTGCTCTTTAAATGCTTCTTCAATGTTGTTCTCATTTCTCCTTTTCATTTAGCTCAGACCCGAGTTAAACTCCGACAGCAGGTGAGTAGATACATTGTTTTATATGTAAAAATATGGAGCACTGAACGGAAACAGAACACAAACACTGTTTTTGTTCTTTTGTTTCGCCATAAATGTATGGCAGTTCAAACAATTATAACAGTGTATCAGTTGTAAAGTTCACTCATAAAAGAGGTCCACTGGGTGATCCTGAAGCACGGTGTAATAAATGAAGTGGTGCGGCTTCCGGGGTAAATGTTGTCGAAGACAATAACAGCTGCGACTAAATCCGTCACGTGTGCATAAATCTGAGCTCAGTACTGAAGAATCAGTCCGTCTGGGGTTGGTTAAATATCACTGTAACTCACATAAATATGGTCCTGTTTTCCTCCTCTATGACTTCTTGGACTGTTATTTTCCCTCGTTGCGCGATGACGTAGGACGTAATCAGCCATGCGCACAATTAAAGGGCCCGCGTGGAGTTCTGCAACAAATAAATTATATGTGACGTCATTATTGATGCAAATTATAAATAACCTCGATACAACTGAGAGCATGGAAGGCCAAATATCTTAATTTATTTTACTTTACCCTAATATTTTTGACGTATTTCTTTCTTGCAGGTTAGGCAAATATATATAAACAACTTGAAAGAAAGCCGACATACAATAGAATGCAGTAACTTCAAGATATTAGCAAAGAAACAGACCAATTAAATCATGTGGTTTTATAAATATCATCCTGTTATATAAATATCTGTGCTGAAATAATATTTCAGAGAGAGAGAGAGAGAGAGAGAGAGAGAGAGAGAGAGAGAGAGAGAGAGAGAGAGAGAGAAAGGAGGAGGAGGAGGAGGAGGAGGAAAAGCCATCCTTCCTCCTGTGGATCCATCAGTAGGCAGGAGACGGATGCAAGCTCTCCTCCCTCTCGCTCTTTGGCGTCCATCCATTCCATCCACCCATTCATTCTCCTCCAAGGGGCTCCAAGGGCGTCAAAAGCGGCGACCAGACCCCTCCACCCCCCCACAGTACTGAGCTACACATATATGCATGCGGGCGTACGCGTGCGTCCTCCGTGCGTTTAGCATAACGTGTGCGTCTGCTCCGGCCGTGGAACCGCTGACATGAGGAGCTGAAACTGAACCGACACAAGGATGAAAATGCTCCGGTTTCGCAGCCCCAGCATCCGCTCCTTGGACCAGGAGATCCTCTGCACGATCCGGTTACTGGACGATTCCGAGATCTCCTGCAGCATTCAGGTAGAGCCTAAATCCACTCACACACTGTGATTCCTGCAAATACCACATGGCCGCAGGTGATACATTCACTCCCATTATGATAGAGACAGCATGATCCTCTGTGATAAAGCTTTAACAAACCGCATTGTTTTGGTTTTTTTGTTTGTCTTATTCATATCACGAGGTGATTTCTGGTACAGGAAGATCAATTGTAGTTTCCATGCTGCCGAGATTGAGAGGTCGCTGCTCATTTTCTTTATGCTGAACTGAAGATAGAAAAAATAAAAATAAAAATGAATATTCAATCGTGATGTGTGTATTTGTAGTGGGGAAAAATGGTGGGATTCTTGAGGAGAGAAGTTATTGTGAACTTTTATAAATGATGTGGCTTTATGGGTGTGGTGGTGGTGACTTAATGGTGACAACAATAATCCCAAGTTCAGTCTCATTAATTGGATCTCTCCAAAGCCAATTGTGAATGAATGATGAAGAGAGATACATGTTTATGCCCACGTGCTTTCTGGCCTCCTGTCTCTTGAGACCATATATTGTTCATATTCTGTTTCCACCCAGGAAATCAAGTCAGCTTTAAAGACAGGAAAAAAGTCAGCTGTGAAGCAGAGAAGTGATTTTAATGTTCATCTCAGACTGAGGCCAGTTGAAAATGAAGGATTTAGGTTTACTCTAAACTGTTGAGCCAAAACTCATTATCTTAATGTAGTTTTTTGTTGTTGTCGATATATAATGAGAAATATAGCAATCTTCTGACAATTTGAACAGAGAGATTCTAATGACTGAAATACTCATGCAGTTGTGTTTATCAGTTATGAAGTGAATACAAAACATTTCAGATCAAGTACTTGTCTTTTGCAAGGAGAGTACAGGAGCCTGTGGAAGGGAATCTTATATTTCTAGTCATTAATTATATTTTGCACAATTGATTGTGTATGGCATTACCCATTTCTGTTTTTTTAACTTTTTATCTATGTTCTGTGTTTTTTTTTACCCTGGATTATTTATGACGAAACTGTTGGAGGGCAAGCGACAGAACATTTTGATTCCACTGTGTGTCTCGTATGTACAGCAGAATTGACTTTGTCTTGAAACATGAGAGCAGAGAGATGAAGGTGTGGCCACTGGAAATGTCCAAAGTGCCTTCTGTGTTGGTACCAGCTGCAGCTCTGTGCTCTGACTGAGAGGTTTAAGGTTGTGGTTAACATGAAACTTAAAACCTGGGATGTTATGCAGTGAAATATAAAAGGGAGGAAAAACACTGGATCAGTGATTCCAGTCAGTAGATCCTTACACTGATCTCTTTCGAGATTGCAGATTGAAACTCTTCCTCAGATCCAAACAAAGTAGAAAAGCTGGGGTCCTTCTGTTTTCACTATAAATTAGGTGCTGTGTTGTTCCTCAGTTTCTCTTCCCCTGAGCTGCAGAAGCTGCCAGTAGGTAAAAGTAAAATCTTGCAGATCTGCCAAATTTGTACTCATAAATATGGAGTACATGTCTTGAAGAGTGATGATGCATATAATATGTGCAGTGATAAAGAACTATGAACAGTCTGGGTGGACAATAATATATTCTGTTATATTCTGTTGAGTTCCATCTCCAGCTATGCACCAAAATCTGTCAAAACAGCAGCGGCTTGTTGAGTTGAAGTGAGTTTAAAGTGAACGGAGTGATCGCAGCTCTGAGCAGCAGCCCAGACTGCCTTCAGAGGAAGTTTTCCAGCGGTTCAGCCGTGAAAACTGACCCTGAAAAAAACACACAAAACACTCTCTGCACGTCAAAGCGACAGTCTCATTGGTCTTCTGCATGTAACTATTAAATGATTTATTAAATGCCATCAGGTACACTAGCAGAGCAAGAGGAGTGACAGAGGAGAAGAGATCGTGCCTCCTGTGAAAGTGTGTTAAACTGCGTGTCCACGTTGGAGAACATTAAGGTGTAGCCTTTGAATGCCCGTGTCCACGCTTTTGAACGCGTGTGCGTGCTTTTAGCCTCGTGTCTGTGTGTCTGTGCGCGATAAGGAAATGGACATTTATATTTCTAGCTGACTGCGTCTTCCCGGCTTTTCTTTAATGGCTTTGTGTTCCGGTGCTGAGCTGCTCCTTCCTACATATTTCATGACATCCTGTGCTCCTCATGCTACACTTGTGCGACTCAACAACAGCACTTCTCCTCTTTCCAGTGTACACAGACTCCTATCTCTCACTTTATCCGCCTGTTTTTTTACTTTGCAACGCCGCGGTCTGTCTTACTTTTTTATTTATTTATTTATTTTGTCAGCTCTGTTTTCTCACATTGTGCTGAAAATATAGGTCAGGATAAACTGCCAAAGACGTCGCTCAGCTCTACACATAGAATCAGAGGAATTATAATGTTTTGTGAACATAAATCACAACTGAATTGTTTCTCTAATGCAAGTCTTTGATCTCCTTCCTTGCTTTAACTTTCCCCAGAGCGTAGAACTGGGTGTATTAGCCAGCTCCCGTTGGGGTGCAATGTTTTGCACTGCATGGATAATCTTGATGACTGTAAGATATCTTGAAATATTCCAAGCGTGAAAGTTTTCTAAGAAAAGAAACGACTGTGGTTTTTTTGTTTTTTTTTGTGGTGAAATTGATTGTTAATCATCATTTACTGTCACTGCACATTTAAAAATACAACAGTTGTATCTGCACAGTGCTTTCCATCATCAGTGTGATTCAGACTGCTTTACATAAGACAGTACATGTAAAGGAGGCACGGGATGATATAAAAAGAAACATTTAAATTGGATAGTAAAAGGAAATGAGCTGAAATTCAATTCAACACAATAATCTGTGCATTAAGCATTATGAGTGCTGTTTCTTTTAAGTTCAAGCTATGAATCAGTGATTCCGGATTTAATTTATTAAAAGGCTGTGTGAACAGAAACCTACAGCAAATCTGAAACTGTTCTGTATTTCATGTAGGATGAGAGCGTTGTTTCATTGTATTCAGGCTGACGCCAATCAGCACCACTGAAATTAAAACATATAGTTGTTTACACTGGAGGACCACAACAGCGAAAGCCATGATATGAGACGCATAAAAGAATTGATTAGTTTAAAGCAGAAGAGGTGTGCGGACGTACAGAGTGGATCTTTGACAAAGGTCAGATGTGATGGGTAAATTGTGCGGTCGCAGCAGCTCCTAATCAGCGGTTTCAGTGATGGTTCTTCAGCAGGCTGTGATTAGCACCTACTAAAAGTGGTTCATTACAGGACAGCCAGGAAATCAGTGACTGGGTCGTGTGTGACTAACACTTATTGATTTGCGTGTGGAGAATAGATTGGCCTGCGTGGTCCGATCTCACAGAAGAGCAGTTGTGGCACAAAAATCTCATAATGAGGTGTCAGAGCAGAGTCCATCGCAGGCCGCCGTGTGTGGAGTCGACTCGCCTCCGACTGGCCGTGATGCTATGGGCATTGTTGTGCTTCTGAGGAAGAGTTCTAGGATTCATGTGTCTTTCACTATATGTACTCAGGAGGAATTGGGGGGGGGGGCTCTGCTGCCTCTTTGTACAAGGTGTCGTCTTTTCTTCAGAAATGTTGTTTGTGGCTAGACAAAACACATAGAATTTATTTTAAAATCCAAGATAGCGCTTCCAACTCTCCAGCGCAGGCAGTGAAAGTGAGTAAGGTCTTAATCCATTTACATGCCCTTTTCCAATTTAATCTTCTACACAAGTAAATACAAACAAACAAATCAAGAGTCTTTTCCATGGAGTCTCTGCTCAAATGTTGAAAAACTTCCAGAATCTGCAGCAAATATCTTGTCTCTTAACTCCACAACACATATATAATAATATTTTATATTTGTTCATCATTATTATTATTTTTGTAAATTTTCATTCAGACAGACTGGTTAAAAAGCCAAACGTGTATATTCAAATAAATTCAGTGTTCTGTTTCTGTTGAACTTCAATTTAATTTGTAAATGGATGGAAAGATATGACGACCCAAATAACTTTCTTGAGGACGTCCACATGAAAAGCTGTGAGGCCATATATTTTGCTCAGTTCTGCCAATTTGCAAAAAAAAAAAAAAAAAAAAAAAAAACCTCATTAAAAGCAGCTTGTTACATAGTTTTGATAAACCACTGTTACAGCTCAGTGCTTCTTTGTGTGCTTTGTCAGAAAATGGGGATTCAAACAGTAATTTTCAACATCAAAGATGTTCGTGCCAACAACCCTGTACACTGGCGAGATAGCAGTGAAGCTGTTATCTTCAAGGCAAAGCAGTTGGCTAACTTTCAACGCTGACATTCGTTTTTATTAGTTTAATTCTTTCTCATTGACCTCTCACAGGCCGGTCAGAGACTGCCTGCAGGGTGCACGATCTGCATAAAGTCCTGCTTTAGCCACGATAAATCTGTCAATGTACGAGACAGACCTCCACTTTTCTCTTGTAGTTTCCCTCTGTTTTGATGTAAAGTGCTTTTGAAAGGTCTTCATGTTGTGAATCATATGAGGTGTGAGGACAGCTTGCGGCAGGGCTTATTTATTTCTGCCTTTAAGTTAATATTATATTCATCATCTCATTTTGGTTTGACATTAAGGGGAGCTTGCCAGCTGAGTTTAAGGTGGGTGTGGGAGTGTGTTTTGTCTGTGTGTGTTTGGCCCGCAGGGGGTGAGTGTGTCCAGCCTGCTGCTCTCATGTTCCGGTGGTAATGTTAACTCCGACCTGCCGCAGGAGAGACACGTCAGGATCAATACACACTGACCTCTTCTGCTTTCATCTCCTCCTCTGTCACCATTCTCTCCATCCTCCTCTCCTCCCGTCTGTCCATCTCCTCTTTCACTCCCGACTCTTCGCTGCTCCTCTACCTCGATCCCCCTCTCTTTCACCCCACTTATGCTTTGCTCCAGTTCCAGCTTCACATTTACTCCTCCGACAACCTTTCCTCGCTTTCTATTTCTACATCTTCCATCTTTATCATCTTTTTCCCCTCATTCTCCTCCCTCTCTCTCTCTCTCTCTCTCTCTCTTTTCCTCCGTCCTGCTTCTCTGTGACACATCATGTATAATTAAGGCAGATCACTGTTCTTCATGGGGCCAACATCAGTCAGCTGTCAGTGAAGCGCTCTGCTGCAAATGTGGGTGTGTATGAGTGCACATATATGCATGTGTGTTCGCTGGACTGCATGAAACATTTAAAAGTAGTCACTGAGCCAAACTTGTGCAATTATGGACATTAATCCACTATAAACATGTACACCAGCTTGTACTCGTGAATGCCTGCTGTAATTCATCCTGCTGAAATCTCTGTCTCCATTTATTTGTCGATCAGCTCATCAATACAGGCGTGTGCGTGAGAGCAAAGACAAGGCATCACACTTGTTTCCGTTAGTAGGTTTTCTTTGGCGAAAGTTATAAATAGCTCTCGTTTTCTATTCTTATCCCGCTTGCCGGCGTCTCTTTGATGCTCCCGTGAAGATGACTAAAGAGAAATAATAACCCTTTTTCTGTCTCTGCTTTCAACTGGAAGGAAGCAGAGATAGATGAGGGACAGAGAGAGAGAGAGAGACAGAGAGAGGGGGGTCAATTCCCTAAATTAAGATGTGCAGTGAGGAAAGAAAAGGAGATGGTTTTTCGGAGAAACTGTTTGGTTATACGGTTGGTCAGAATCTATGAAGTTTGAGAGTGACAGTGGGAAATCATCAAGGTGTTGGAAGAGATGACAGATAAGATGAGGCAGAGTGGCTGTGAAAGAAAGATTAAGCAGATTAACAGATGAAAGAGATTGAAATGAGACTGGCAAGGCATGCAGATTTTGGAAAAGGAAGACACAGGTTGAGAAAAGAGGGAAGAGCGAGCCAGGAGAGAGTAGGAATTTTAAAACAGGTGAGCTGCTGACAGAAAAGAATTGAAGGAAAATGAAGGTTTGGAAAGAGAAGAGGTGCTGCTTTCAGCATCACATCATCTTTACAGTGGTCAGGCATTTTTCATCACTTTACTGACCTTTGATCTCCATTAATTACTGCTTAAATCAAACAAGTTCACCATCGTCACAAGTGTCAGCTCAACCACGTCTGCATTAATATGGTTATTTATGCATTTCTAACTTATAGCAGGTAGAAAGAAATCTGCAGGTGTAACATCCGTGACCCTCAGTACAAAATGTTCTTGACGGTAAACTCTGTAATGACGTCCTCATTGTGTGAGTGTGAGTCTGTGGCGTTTTCCCTTGGAGAAGCACATTGACACCTCGACACACACACTGACTAACCGCATCACAGATAGAAACAAGCACATATGCAGCGCTACACTAATTTGTGCTGAAACATGCAAATGAGCCAACAAACAGATCAAGTTACAATATTTGGCAAGCTTAAATGTGTCGTTTCTCCACCTTCAGTTGTTTTTTTTTGTTTTGTTTTTTTTCTCATGCATTCCTAGTTTTTTGGCTCTAAATTTTGAACCTTCTGCAGTACAAAGATAAGAGAGCAGCTTTGGTGTATTCTCCATGCTCACACACTCCTAACAGCAGTGTTGCGGCTGCATCCCTGTCGTTAACGTCACACTTTCGCCGCCACGCCGTCCCGATGAGTTAGTGTCTGACTGCGTTAGGACCAAGACTGATGACGGACCGTTTCTCAACGGCCCTCCAAAGGATACTGGTAATATACAGCCGTGCCTCAAAGCACATTACGCTGTGTGTCCAACCATGAACTCTATGTGAGGAGCTGCACGGGACATGCTTTATGTCATGTGTGTTAATTCGTACATGCCTGTGTGCTGGTGTGTGTATGTGTGTGTGAGTCTATGGAGCAGTGAAAGAGGCGATACGGTAATTGGTTTCTCTCCTTCAACACTGGGACAAGGTCACAGTCACCGCGCTGTGACTCCTATGGATGGAGAGGATTATTAGCTCAATCATATATAATAATGTAATAAAGGTATAATTGTGTTTCTTCATAAAATCTTTGACAAGTGACCACAAGAATTGTATATTACAGGAAACAAGGACTTCCTGAATATCCACTCATTTAAAAATGGATTTACTATTTTAAAAAATGTTAACCATCAGTACGTGTTAAAAAAATCTATATTTATAACAGTGTTTAAAATGTGTGGGGGTTTCGTACAGGTATTTGATGACTTTACATTACCTTTAAATCTGGATGTGAGTGTGTGTCTGTCTTTGTTGACCTGTAAAGGATTGGTAACTGGTGGTGTAGAAGATGGAGAGACAGCCTGATTGAACTTTAGAATTGTCTTCCGACTGAGACAGTCAGTGCAAAATTTCCCACTGTTAGCCCAGAAGCCACAGAAATATTACAGTCAAGCAGAAATTCGTTGCCTGGTGAAACAGCTCTGCAGCTTTAAAACCTCAGAGTCAGCTGATCTGATGTGATCTTATGTTGGGAGGAAAAATGAAAAGTTCTTCACTGTAGTCTGTCAATAGGATCTAGTTATTGATTCAATAAGAATGCCAACGCTGTGGCCCCTGGAAAGAGTCTATTATGTTTGTGGGTCAGTGGTTGAAGGGGTTAAAGTTAAACTGCTCTTTGTGCTGCTCATGAGATCAATGCTGACATATGGCACACTGTTCAGTAACTCTCACGTTGTCCCTTTTTAAACAAAGATGGTGGGAGCGGGGTGATGGTGCAGATATTAATCCGATTTTCTCCACTCACGAGAGACATGACTCATTTTTCAGCTGATCATGTCTTTGATCTTCTGCTGCTATTTTCCAATCTTGAGTCAGTCATTGCTCCAGAGGATGGGATGGATTGACATCCAGACTTTACAGTTAACTTTTACTATTTCAGACAATATTTTTTGCCATCCATCCATCCATCCATCCATCCATGCATACACAGAAGCCTCCTGGAGTTTATATATTCCTTTCAAGGATTCATGTCATTTATTTCTAGTACAAATTTGAAGAAAGACACTAAGGCCATGCAGTATAGTCCAGTCAGACAGTCTGTAATTAGTCAAATGTGAGAAAAGATCCTCTACATGCTGAGAAATGGGACTTTGAAGGGGTTTAGACTGAGTTATTATCTCCTGCTTTAATTGCCTACACCGCTCTCACCACATCCAATGTCCAGCTCATTGATTCGTCTCAGCCGTATCCTCTTCGGACCTGTGCATCGATCTCTTCATTGGCTTTGGGTGAGAAACACAAACTGCCTTTTGAAACATTGGCTCTGTTGATAATAGAAGGACAATGTAGCCACACGTGCTCAAAAGCCAGCTTGCACACACAATCTTAATTGGTAAATGAATTGACAAATTGGCTCACTTGCATCTGAAACCAGTTTCCCTGAAGAGCCACAGCGACAACAACTGGGAGAGAAAACAATGTGGCTTTTGTCTCGGCCAGCTCTGAGGCTGTAAACTGGGTGTGTGTGTGGAGGTGAGGATGACACACCGTCATCTTCAAACTCCCTCATGTCTCATTCTCTCTCTTCTGAAGATTATTCCCTGCCCGTTTATACAAAGAGGAGGGAGCGCTCCTTTCTTCATGAGGTCATGGCAGAAATTTACCGCTTCTCCACAGCGTTCCAGCTCAGCCAATTAGGGATGCCGTGTCATGAAATGAACTGTGTCGTAGTAGATAAGGACCCGTCATTATTGAGCCGGCATGCATATTAATTAAACAACAAGCGGTGTTTAACTGGGCCAGGACACCCAGGGTCCTAGTGCTTGACTCGTAATTGTCACAAATTTCTGATTAGAGCAAATCATACAACCTTCACTTAACTGAAGAGTATGTCCTTTTTTCTGTTTGATAAATGAATTGGGTTTGTGTCCGTCCTAGTCTTTCTAACAGAGACATATCTCCTTTCAAACTGTAAGATGAAAATACTTTTAATTAGATTTTCAAATGGTAAATGGAGTCCCTTTATACAGCTCTTCTCCTTCACTTGATCAGTCCCCAAAGAGCTTTTCACTGTTAATCACGTTCACCCATTCAAGGCAAGGCAAATAGTATGGTGAGGGAAAGTTCAAGAGTGCTTTATTATACCACAAGGTGTTATATCTTTCAGCAAATATAAATGGTCCCTTTAGCAGTTTTTATTGTAGCTGCTAATGAATGCAATGAACCAACACTAAAAAGTTACAGAAAGACTGGAGATATGGTCTGGGTTTTGGGTTCAGTCATTCGCTGAGCCCTGAGCTCAGAGTGCACATCTGGACAGATGGTACCCTGAGATCCAATGAAAAAACATTGCAGACATTTCTTCAGGCAGATTTGGGTCAAATTGATGTAAATAGTCCAGATCTGATGACCTTTTGAATTAACAATAGATGCAGGGTGAATACAGAACTGAGTCCATGTGATTTTTTTTATTATTACTCAGCATGTTGGCGAGTTCCTCTTCTGTATTTTACCTGGTTTTGTGTTTGCTTGGTCAGCATCTGGAAGGGCTTTCTTTACTTAAGAATGCACACACACACACACACACACACACACGCGCCAGAGTGCACTTTGCTCCCTCTAAACTGAACACACTCCGCACTGTAGCTCTATTTAAAGTGTGTGTATGCATCTGTGTGTTGAAGCAAGTGAGAGAGAGGAGCACTTTGCCGTCATTAGGTGAGATCATGTTGAGACAGGATGGCCGGGTTAAACTTTAATGCCCAGCCTTTGGATGTATAAAATATGTATTCAGCCCTTGTTGGACATGACATAGACTCTTTACTTCTCTCCTCTTCACCCTGAGTCTCGCTCTCTGTCAGTCTCTGTCTCTTCTTCACAAAATCAATCTTTTTTGTGTGTATGTGTGTGTGCTCTCTTTGCTTACGTATTCTCGGTTTAAACATCTCAGCATGTTTGGCCCCATTTCTTTCTGTCTGCTCTGTTTTTGTTTCTTCTCCGTTGGCGTCAGTTCACCTCTCTTCTCCCCACGAACGTCTGCACTGAGAGCCAGACAGAGGAAAGGTGTCGTTTGATGATGTGGCCAGAAACAGCTCCAAGCGTTTGCTGTTTTTTTTTTTCTTGCAGCGTTTCATGTGTTTCCCCCTCTCTGTGTGTGCCTCTGTCTGTTTGCACTCCAGATTTAACAGCTTAGTAACACCGTTGTCACGGATCAGAAGAAAATCCTAAAGAGATCTAGACAGATACACACAAACACACACGAACGCTGAAGGCGGCCGTGCGGCTCAGACCAAACTGAGAGGGGCTTTTTTTTTTTTAACCTGAAGGTTTGCACCACCACACACAGACAATCGCAGTCTGCGCTCACAGGGACATAAAACTTGATTTACTTGCTGGTGTCACGATGATATAATGCAGACCTGAATCAGCCTGCAGGGACGCTGTGAGCCTGAGATCACCGACAGCTGATTGTTTCTGGGGTGACGTAACGGAGGTCAGCGTGAACGGACCGCCAACTCAGCTGTCTGTGAAGACAGCGCGAGGCAAGTTGCTGGAAAAGGCCGAATCGAAATTATTTTCGATTGACGGACCAATTAAGAAAAAGCAGATAATTACCAGGACTCACGCAAAATGCTGAAAATGAAAAGATATGGTTCTGTATTGGAAAAGTGGTGTTAGTTCAGAGTCAGATAGTGGTGCTGACATGTAGTTTGAGTCTCTCTGAGTTAATTATTCATCATTAAAGTAAAAAGGTTTTCGCTGAAATTGTTAACAAACAGGGATACAGTTGCAGGCATGCAGAACTTGACCTAAAACCTGTTCTCAATAGAAATTGATTTGTTGATTGAAAAACAAAAAGAAGCAGCAAGTAAACAGCTGTGCAGCTGTTTTTAAGTCTTGGAGAAAAATAACAAATTGATTTCACTTGATTCCTTAAGAAGTGAGGAGCTTGTGAAAACCTCATTATAATTTCTACAAGAAATCCAGTCCATAGTTACTTTGGTAGTGGCTTTGTTAACGTTTCACTTCATGGTATATTGTAGATGTTTCAAGTTTGTCCTAAAAGATGGATTCCTGTTTGCCAAGATTTCAGTAATGTGATGCAGTTTACATATTGATGATATTTTAGTGCTCAATAGCTCAATTAAAAGAACAATCAATGCTGGGTTTTGTTTGCTTTTTCATTATAACAACATAAGGGGAAGATTTCCCTTTTCTGACTTACTGAGTGAATAAATGTTTCAGTCAGGAGAAGGCATAAATGAATAACAAAGAAAAGAGAAACAGCAATTTTTGGGCAATTTAAAAATAAACACGCAAATTGTACAAAACTATAGTAAGACCGCATTATCTTCCAGTATTTTGATTATGTTTAATTTTTGATTTCTTCAACTGACTTAGAATTCAGTCATCTAAGGTTCAACTTTCAGATTAAGACTATCATGAGGTTAAGTTCTATCAGTAAGGAATATTTGAGAGAAATCAAGAGTTGCGTTTCTCTTTCCTGAGATTTTATGCCAAGGTGATCACAAACCAAACATCGATTTTTCACTCATAATGAAGGGAAAATTATTGCGTAACTGTGTAACATCTGAGTGACTCATATTCACAATTCTCACTTTTTTGTTCTAAAAAAGTAATCAGATCAGTCTAGAGCATTTTGTTTCTCCTTCATTGACATAAACATCACATAAGTACATATTGCTGCAGTGATTTAGTAACTGTATTTTACTGTGTTTGTGTATAAAGGTTTTAAATGACTGGGAATGGTGGTTGATGAAATATTGAAGTGATAATGCGCACCCAGTGTGTTTGTAAGCCTGCGTATGAACTCCTCCTGTGAATACTGGACGAGTACACTTGTTTTATTTTTTAATACTTCTTCACTGTTGGATGCGTTGACCTGAATTTGTTGCCTGCATTCCTACAGTGTGCTTTTAATGCACTTACTAAGCCAGTGTTTTGTTTTTGAATAGTTAGTATCTCGAAGCAGCTGTGGTAGCCTCCTCCACGGTGAATCTCCTCCAATATTTCTACTGTTTTTAGCAAACAAAAGATTTTTTTTTACTGTTCTAGAACAACCGCCGATTCATTTCCAGCGAACACCTTGCACTTTTTGTTTGTTGCTCTGTCAACAGCTTCGGTACACTGCAATTACTGCACACAACAGAGTGTTTACAGAGAAACGGAGCATGACTCAACAAGGAATGTATTTCAAATATTGCCTTGGAGAGATGTTGCAGTGTTTATCCAATATAGCATATGCCGAGGGATTTATATTTGTGTGAAATTAAGAGGGAACACTGGAGATGAGAGATGACTAAAGTCTGGCCACCTTTTTAATTCTGGCAACTTCATATAAATGTTTTGATTGTTGTGTGACTCCTACATTAATGTATATGATTATATGTGTGAACTCATACAGTACAATCAAATGTAGGATGCCTGATGCTGAAGGATGCTGCATTTCAAAAGAAAAAATTACCTCCGAAGACGAATACTGATGTTTATTGAAGTTTTGGCGATGGCTTTCCAGTGTGGAGGCTCAACATCATAGAGCAGTGACCCAGATGAAGAGAGGAAGCAGACAGGACTCTCCTGGGACTGAGTGCTGCTGGTGGTGAACGGCTAAATGGAAATGATGAAGATACTCCCCGGAATGGTGGTGGAGAGGAGGAGAAGGGCTGCATAGCAGAGGTTGTGAAAGGCACAACAATCAATGCATAAATGGCCATGTGATGTTTCCTGCACATCTGGAGGCTGATCCACCGACAGGGCACATTGAGGAATAGTCTAACAGACACACAAAGTTTGTCAAATTTCAAAAAGCGTAGATGAGCATGTGAGTCACCTGTTGTGATCAATCCCTAATTCAAGTAAGATTCTTTACATTTTATTCAAATGTAGCTTTGTCTTTTCTGGGACTCTGTGATGTTTTTGGCGTCTCCACCTCGGTTATTTCTCTCGCAAAGAATCTCTCCAATGACATTTGCCTTTGTAACATTACTGGGAGAATTAGTTTTCTGGTGTGAATGTATAGAGAAGACTAAAACGTGAGTTAATTGATGAGCGAGATGTGGAACTATTTTCATTATACTGTAAAATACCTGGGAGACAACATCAGTTTGCGACACATTGGTTTGGGACACTCTGAAGGAATACAATTAACAATATAAAGCTTCCTGGGAACAGCTCATACGGTGGAAAAGCAAAGTGAAATTCATTGACCATTTACCACTCCATGTTGACCAGGGCAGTTGTCTCATGCAGGTTGATTTGCATGAGGAACAAATACAGTCCGATTATGTAAAAGCAACAAAAACATCAAGTGACTCACAAGTACAAATGATAACAATTTAGTAGATGTTACTATATTTTATATTGAGTTGAAATGGACATGTTTTACCCATGTGATGAAGCCAGACTGCTGTGTGTCAGGTTCCTTTCCGTCTGTGTAAAGTCTGCATGTCTTACCTGTGTTTTCATGTTTTATTTTAACACTCACCTGACTGTCTCGTCTCAGTCGCTGTTCTGTCCTCGATCAGTGTCTCTTTCATTAATATGCTTCACCTGTACCTTCCCATCCCCCAGTGTGTATAAACACTCATTTCTCTCGTGTGTGTGCCATGGTCTGCAACGTCATCTTTGTACCTTGTGTCAAAACATCTCGCGTTCTTCCGTGTGTTCCTCTTTGTGTTTTAGACTAACCTCAGGATACCTTTGAATAAACTGCTGAACTTTATCTCCTTTGTATGAGCCTGCTGTTCTGTTCGCCACTGATCCGTAACCCTGTGTCATCAAATGTGTGTTCATGCGTGTGTTGGTTTGTATGTTTATGTCCGCTGCTGGTGGAGAGTAAATCACAGCAAGGGCAAACGGACGGCTGCTAAATCACTCAGTCCTGCTTAACCGAGCACAGAATTCATCTCCATCAGCAGGTTTTGGAACAAATTATATGACGACTGCATGCATGACAAGGTAATATGATCAATGGAACAAAGAACAGTTAAATGGATATTGATACATTTAGACATGAGGTGGTAAGAATAGAAACCTTACACACAGATTTATGCTTAATGCATGAGAACCCTTCTGGACATCGGTATGTGATAAGTGGATATTGACCGAGGAGCGGGTAATCAATGGAGAATGATTATTGATTGTTGATGTGTCCGTGCTGTGTTCAGAGGCTGGTATTTCCAGAGGCAAGAGGCATGCGGCCGAGTCCCACCAGGACAGATATATCATCGCCGAGAGACCCAAGATTTGCTGACGAGTTTCTTTTGATTGAAATATTTAACCCTGAGCAGGACGTACACGGTCTCTTAATGTTAATATCACCCAGCAGGGGGTCGCTTTGGTGCGGTGGTCGGGATTCCAGCAGATGTGGCTCAGAGGTGTATTGCTCTTATCAGCACAGCGTGACAGATCGCTCATGTGAAAATACAAACTGATAAAATGAAAAACGAATCCCTCCTTTGTGTGTTTTATTTCCTCACAGAGAGACACGAAAGGCCAGTTCCTGTTGGACCATGTGTGTAATCACTACAACCTGCTCGAGAAGGACTACTTTGGTATTCGATATGTGGATCCTGAGAAACAAAGGGTAACTCAAACACACACGCGCACACACAGACACGTATCTACTTCCACTGACTTTCATTCACAGTTTGAAGGTCTAGAAAAACTGAGGTGGATCAACTTCGATCATGTGTACATTTACTGAAACATCCTCTTATTTGTCTGGTAAAAACTAAAACCATACAGTTTAAACCCAGCTCTGGTAAATTAAAGCTTCCGCAACCTTGAAAACCTCTCTTCTGCACTTTTATGAACATAACTTCAGTTAAACTGCAAAAAATCCGATCACCAGTTAATCATCTGCTGAGTGAAACAACTGTTTTGTTTTGTTTTTTTTTTGTCCCCTAAACACTCATCACTGCACCAAATCGCTGCAGAGGAACAAAATCCCAGAAACTGAGTCACAGCTTCTGAGAGTGAACAGTTTCACTGAGTTAGCACAGCTAAGTCTTTTTAAATATTTCAGAGAAAAAGTATATAAAAGACTGCTCAAAATAAAAGTAGGTGTTACACTGACTTCATATTGAAAGAGATTTTTGGAAGTTGTGGATATCTACAGAAGAAAAGAGACCAAAACATTTTCTCTTCACACCATTTTCAGGACTTAATCTTTCTTTCTGCCCTTATCAGGGTGCAAAAGTGGACAGTTTGTACTATTATACACTTTACATTCTAAAAACAGTCTATAAACCAAAAACTAACCAAAAAATACACTGGAGAGCATGTGGAGGTGTTCTGATGCTTTAATGTTTTGTTCAAACGAGGCAGGATTTCATGATTTTCAAAAGCAAAAATATACTTACAACTTGTTCTTTTAAACAACTCTGTTCTACTGAATTAGCAGCTTTATTTTTAGATGCTGTGTGTGTTTGCATTTCATTGACTTTCTCGCTGTTTCTTGCAGCACTGGCTGGAGCCCAACAAGCCCGTGGTGAGGCAGATGAAGTGTAAGTGTCCGTTCTGCTCCCTATGTCTCAGAAGTGTGTGTGCATGTGTAAATGTGTGTGTGTGTGTGTATCTCTCCTGAGGGTTGTTCTGCTATGAGGGGGTCAAGCTTTGCAGCAAACAGTCACCACAGGGAGTTTGAAAGGGTCACAAAGTCATCTACTCTGCAATGCCAGAGTAGAAAATAAAAAAGATTTACAATATATCTACGTAATATAACTCAATTTGTACCCACATAATGGTTGATCTTTTTTGCTTATGCATGAAGAGATTTATTATAACTGTTTGTGGTTGAAGTAGTGACAAAGAGAGGATGATGAACAGCAACTTTTTTCCTACAAAAGACCTCAGGGAGACGAGCAGAGACACAATGAAGACAGACAAAGTGACAACAGGAGCGTTTCTCAGGAAAACAGACCAACAGCCAGAGGGGCGAGAGGCCCAGAAAAGAAATTCATTCACTCACGCAAAGTAGAGGTCAGGGTGGAGGTGAATTCAGTGTACAAGCTGCCTTTAATGGATGTGCATAATAACCAAGTTCTCTTGAAGTTTTAAAAGTGAAAGAAGACTTTACATATGTGGAAGTTTACTTTTTATTTTCTCCTAGCTGAAGCCCGATGACCTCTGATATTTCACTCTGAGTTCATCTGCACTGTGACAAAACCTAAACTAAAACCTTTGAACTGGATGGATGGAAGCAGTATGTTTAGTTGTTATGCATCAAAAATGGATTTTTTTTCATACAATTTTATGTTGAATTTCTCAGAAATAAAATAATTCGTGAAGTTGTGTGAGGAAAGAAATGTACTTACTCTGCAGCACACGCTACTTTTACTCCCCTTGATTTTTCTCTCAGTCAGATTCGTATTACGAGGATCCCTCCTTCCTTCCTCTCTAAAACCAATCAAAATGAAAATGACAATCCTGTGAATGGGATTCAGGTGATAAAGCATAACGATGCTGGCACTGACTGACTAACTAACGTGGTTTGTAAACTGCAGAGGAGAAATGGGATTGCTCTGAATTGGCGTATTGTGAGATACGAGGCGCTGAAGCAACAAAAGGGGACGCTTCTGCTTTTGCTTCATGAAATTTTAAAGCGACTTTCACTTTGTCATCCACAATTTATGCAAAGGTTTGGGGATTTTAACGTACAACAAAAAAGGCGCATACATTTCACATCCAGTGCACACTGCTGTCCACGCTCACATCCTTGAATTTGTCTCTAGTTTAAAGAAAGAGCTTTAGATTTTCTTTTCTTTTCTCCGTCTTCCTCTTCGCTCTTCGAGTCCCTGGCTCCTCCAGCCCTTTTAATGACTGTCCTGTTCGTTCTGTCCCGTTATGAATTAATAAAAGAGCTATTAGCCGTGCATTCTGCTCCGCTGGAACATGTGCGAGAGGACAGGAGGCGCCGGCTCAGAATATCTGTGAAAACGGGAATGAGAGACGGAAGACGGAAGAACGGAGGGAGAAGAGTATTAAATGGGGAAGTGTGTGTGGGGAGGGCGCTTCAAGAAAGGAGGAGGAGGCAGCGATGGAGAATATTGCTGAAGAAAGAAGTCAGAATAGGGAAAGAAGAAAAAAAGAGCAAAAAGGAGAGACTGGAGAGACAGTTTGAGATGTTCGAAGCTGACGGAGATTGAAAGAAAGAGAAGTGGATGAGACGAGGGGGGTGGAGGAGAGTGCTGAAGATCTGAACTGCACTGACACATCACTTCTCCCACCAGCAGGATTTACTCTCAAATTAGGCTTTTATGCATTTGTGCAGCTTTTATTTTGCCGTCGTGCGTCCCGGCTTACGTGCGTGAGCGCCGACTACGTCACATCTCGGCGATTGAGGGCGCGCTCGCGTGTGTTTATGACAATTCGCTCTGCCTCAAATGCCTCTTTATTTCTTAGAGGATGCGTCTCCGTCCCTGAAGTCAGAGCAAATGAGCGGCTCAACTTCTTTGGGGGTGGGTGGGAGGATTGCGTCTTTCATATTGCGCGCCATGTATTATGTAGATGTGTGCTGTTTTTCATGGTGAGATAATACCACAGAGGACGGTGCCATTAAAGGCAGAGCGGCAAGGCCACTCACCCAAGATGTCTACCCTCTCTGCAGATGACATTCTCTCTCTTCCCAGATGTTTTTACTTTGACTCATTGTCAGATTGATAAAACATGGGAATTTCAAATAACTTATTTGAGTATGAAATTATTTTTTAATTTGATCTTGATTTAAAGCATGCTGACAGACGGTGCAGAATATCTCTGAAATCAAAGCCTTTCATCCACAGACTGTGACGTCCATGTCAGTAAGTTTCACTGCTGCTGCTGTTAGAAATGTATTAAACAAACGGTTCTCTGAAACACTGTTGAGACGAAACAAAGGCCACATTCGATAAAGTGAACAATTTGGGGGAAAAAAATAAAAAAAACAACAACAAATAAAAAATGGATCACATATAGTGGGGAGTATAAATTACGGATTTTAAAGGATTTCATATTTGTAACCAGTTGCTGTGTCGGGTCCCGATATGGCTGTCTGTGTAGTGTGTACCGAAGTGCCAGCCTCTCAGAGTAAACGTATAATCGTGTGTGTGTGTGTGTGTGTGTGTGTGTGTGTGTGTGTGTGTTTGTATGACTGTGTTTATATGCAATTTTATTGGATCCGTGAGACCTCAGGAGGGAGTTTAAGACACGGCTGTTATTTGATCCCAACCCCACAGCGTATTATTCACTCTGTGTTTGTGTTTGCTTGTATGAGTGTGTGTGTGTGTGTGTGTGTGTGTGTGTGTGAGAACACTTACATAAGTGTGTATGTTGCACTGTGCATATTTAAACACCATTCAAAGCTTAAATCCTCTCTTGCAGCAAGTACACAGTCACACACAAACACACACAGAGAGATAGAGAGAAATGAAATGCTTTAGGACTCAGATCAAAGGCAGAAGAAACAGACCCCAGCTCAGTGTGTGTGTGTGTGTGTGTGTGCGCGTGTGTGTATGTGATGAGTAATTACTGTAATTATCGAATGACTAATCAGTGTCAGAGGCATACTGTGATTTCTTTTTTTCTGTCCCCAGCTTCTTCTCTCCTTCAGTTTTCCGTAATCCTTATTGCTCAGCTGCTCTTCTTCATTCATTTATCTTTCATCCCCTCTTTTTCCTTTTTATTAATATCCTCTTTTAACCTTCAGGCTTCCATTCCTCTCCACATTCTCCACATTTCTTCTACAAGTTGCTCCTTCCAACTTCCTCTCTTAACTTTTCAAACATTTTCTATCCTGGCCTAAACTTCTGTCTGTTGTGGTTTTTGGCCCTCAGCAGCTCAGCAGCCGTACACCATGTGCTTCAGGGTCAAGTTTTACCCCCACGAGCCCATGAAGATCAAGGAGGAGCTCACCAGGTAAAGACCGACACCGACCAGAGGCGGTTTGTTACTTTGTTAGAATGTGATGAAGGTTATTTCTAAATATATTTCTAATATTCTGTTTTTGAGGTCATTTGTTTTTGTCCATAGCAGATTTGAGAGGGGATCGGAAGGAACATGTTTATTTTGAAGTACTAATAAAGTGTGGATGTTGTTCAATTTAGCATTTCAGTGATAGTTGGAGGAAGACAGAGCTACAAGGCATTTTAGATTGAAGCTATAATCTAAAGCTGAAGGCTCGTGTTCACATGAAGGATTAAAGAAATCAATCAATCTAACTGAAGCAAATAGACTTCTACAATAAAGTGCCATATTTAAAGATGTTTTGATAAAGGTGACGTAGCAAATGTCTTTATTCAAAGATTAAACTTCACGTTTTTTTAAATTCTCTGTGAAGAACACTGTCAAGAAAAAATAAACTCTACAAACACTTAATATACTTTATGCATAAATAAACTCTTTGCACACTAATCATATTGTAAACACAATAAATGAAATGTCAACAGACTCTAAATATGAATCATTTCTAAATGCAATAAACCATAAGCAAAATGATTAAACTATTAGCACAGTAAGTAGTCTAGAGTTAAATTAACTTTAAGTATAAAACGATGAACTCTCAACATAAATTAATCCTGAACACAATAAATAAACTGACAACAAGTGCATGCACACCATGAAGCTCTGCAGAATGCCTGATAACAAGACGCGCATCACAATCGGGTGTGTTCAAGAGGCTCACATTGAAACCGTGCTGAGCGGCGGCCCTCCAGGACCAGGTTTAGATAGTTCAGATGCCCGGTGGTTGTGTTCCAGTTATCGAGCGACAGCAGTGAGGCTCCAAGGTGAACTTAGGTCCTGATCACACAGAACCAGCAGACTAAAATGTTTTAGCTTACTTGTTAGATTCAGCCAGGCAGGTGGATTAGGTTTTCAGGGGTAAAATAATAAAGATACAGAATATGAAGTCAACTATGTTCAGATTTATTAAGAGTAATTATAATTTTTTCCTCGCTCCCCCACCTTCACCAGTTCTGTTCAGTGTCCTGTTTTAGAAAAGTCGAGCCCCCCCCCCTCGGCTCTGCCTCCTGGAGGACCACCATCACACTGGCAGTGTGCTGATGAGTCTGGAGTGGAGGATGAAACCGAGCAGAGTTTAGAGGGTTCACAGGGAGCTGCGGTTGGTGATGAAATCCACTGAAGTGCTCAATATTGAGTTATTTTTGGGAAGGATTTTTTTTTTCCATCATCAAAATCCCTAAACTTTATGCTAATGTGTGTGATGTAGCTCGTGCTCCAGTTTGCAGGGTGTTTTTTTTTCTGAAGTCTTGTCAGTTCCTCTCTCAACTTCAAAAACGTTCCTGCCTATGTATGGAAAATAGACGAACAGAAAAATCTAATTTGTGTGTGATTGTGCGTGTTTCATCTTACACAGAATTCCAACTTCAATGCTTCCGGGTGTGATTTCTATGAAACATGGTACAGAGTTATGCTTGCAGGTGTGCATCAGCACAAATGCCTTTTAAATGAATCAAATCTTTTTAACAACTTTTTAATAACAACACATTCTGCAGAAAAATCAAGTACATGTTTTAAGTCTCATGGTCTCCAATCACTAACGTTAAAATCTTAGGCTAATAGTTGGTGATGCCTAAACTGACACGAAAATATTGTCAACAAATAAAATTGATAAAGAAGATATGTTTTGAGATATTGCAGATATCAACTCTGTTTTTTGACCACATTTCATTTATGTACAAAGTATTGATCAGGATATCAACTTTGATTTCGTTGACTGAGAATGGGGATACGTTTCCAAAATATGAACGTCTTTGAAAAGTTGACTCTTTTATCAATTAATCTACACTCAAAGCATCTCACTCAAACCGTTTCAAGCTTTTCAGTTGTGATTTTTTTTTTCTCATGGATGAAAAAATGAGAAAAACATGTAATATTATGAAACACAAACCTAGAGGTAAAGACTGAACTATATGTCATTTAAGACAAAGTAAAGTAAAACCACCAATTAAAACAATAACATGAGAAAGGATTGATAGTATTTAAACAAAACCAAACAAAAGAAAGAAGTTATTTAAATGGGAATTTAATTTGTTTCCAGGCCAATTTGATAAACTTCCACGCTTGCTTTTAGAAATTGACTCTAAAAATAAAACTATTTAGTGACAGCAGCCGGCTTTTCGCTCCATTCTATCTTTCATGCGCTCCCTCTGCTGCTCCGTTCACTCAAAGTCAACAAAGCAAGTTTAATGAGTCAGTTTGACTCAGTGGTGTGCAAACTCATCAGTATCCATGGCAACACATGCCCCCCTGTTTCAGCACTGCTGCATGATTTATTTTTTTTGGGGGGAGATCTTCTGCATACCACAAGACAAATTTGTATGTTAAAATCACATACATTAGTACGTTTCCATAGCAACTACAGCATCAGTCTCTGCAGTATGGTGGTGGTTTTCATAGCAACAGCATCATTGTTTTGTCGAGGATGGTGAAGGAATTGGTTTCCTGAATCTTTCTGATTATCCGCAAAGTGTAATGTGGAACCCAGACTTTAAATTTCAAAGAACCCGACACCCTCCCTCTCTGCCTGTATGAAAACTGGTTTGGATAAATCTGCTTTGCCTGTTGTTGTTGTTTTTTTTTTTTAACCTTGAGCTCCTGTCTGTGCACATCCAGGTATCTCCTGTACCTGCAGCTGAAAAGAGACGTCTACCACGGTCGTCTCCTCTGTCCTTTTGCCGAAGCTGCATATCTGGGAGCCTGCATCATCCAGGGTGAGGCCTGCTCTGCTCACTGGCTGCTTCTCCTGATTAAACACAGCAAAACTGAATCTTCTGCAACAATTAAGATTAATGCGAAACATGCACGACTACGTCCTGTTTTCCACTAAGTTAGTGGTTAATCTCATTGGGTTTAAACCTAACGGCGACCATCCAGTCAATGGAGTTGAGAAATGACTGTGACAGGTGTGGGTCTTTAAGAGTACATCATCTTCCACAAGCGTTTTAACTTTTCCTGCTTCAGCCTCCAAACTGAGACACAGTTTGTGGCGGGCTTCATTCAGACTTCATTATTTATTCCCAGATGTAGCTCCAGTGCTAGCTTCAGGACTAAATATATTTACTTCACTCTGCAGTCAGGAAGTAAGCAGCTGTTCTCCTCTCTACATCTGTACCCCAGCTGTGAACACATACTCAGTGTGACACTGTAGCCACTTGATATTTTATCAAATATTTAACTAAAATAAAGACACAATATAACCACTAACATTGCAACAGTGTATTCAGCGCGAGAGAAGCCACCTGACATTGTTTCTGAATATGCTTTGTCATGTGCCAAAAATAACATAAAAGTGAGTTTATAACAGTTTACACAGAGATGGCAATATAACATATTTAAAAAATATATATTTTATTAAAAAAAACAAGTGTAAGACACTGATGAACTTAAAAAAAAATGTTTTTTTTATGTTGTTCATCCTCAAGAGTGTGTATGACCATCTCAGAAAAGTCTAGTTGTCTTTGATGCAGCCTGCTTTTGATTCAGCGGTCTGTATTCATCCACACTGCGAAGACTCAGGGGTGAACGAACTTAACTCAGCTCATGACGAGAAAAACCTTCAACGCTACCAAACTGCCATTCGCTGCAGTGTTGATCTGTCTCATTAACTGGCTGCATTTCAAGTCATCAGACCGGCGTTGTAATCCTGAAACACAGAGATGAACGTGAACCGCTGGGAAAAGGAATAAAGAGGGATTTCTCTCTCCAGTCGGCTCCTCTAACAGTTTAATGTTGAATCACAGCGCAGAGCCACTTGCTTTAATATGGATTAACAAAAGATTAAGATGAGCTGTATCATATAAATGAACTCCCCTGGCTGATGCTCGTATCGCTGAAGTGCGCCGCGCTCCCTGATTGGCTCGTCTCCCCGGAGAGCGGAGTGTGACTGGCTCAGCCGTCTCATCCCGGAGCGCGTCCGCAGCGAATCATTGGCTGCTCCGTTTAACAAGGACAGGTCCCCGTCTCACATTATCAGGGCGTTGATTATAGGACTGGGAAGCAGTTTGAGGATTATTGTTTAATTAAACTCCAGGCAAGTTTTTCATTTATCCTTTATTATGACGGCTAATTAAGAGTGGATTTAAAATACAAATTGGTGTCCGTAAGGAGTCTGTACTGGACTCGCTGATGGAAATATTAATCCGTTCAGGGTTATCCGTATCAACTGCTTTCCTTATGTGGAAATGAAAACATCTATCCTCAAGGCTGTGTTTTAATTCATCCAGTCACAAGATGAGTCTGATTATTCGGATGTTGATGAAATAATTTTGGGTGTTTGGAAATCACTCTTTTGAAAAACGGCTTGATTTGAGATATGCATGAAGTATCGACTGCTAAGTGTAAATCTGCAGTCCGAGGCTTGTAGGTTGGCAGGTAAACTGCTGGCATTGCCATATTGGCATATTATAGCTCAATAACTTAGTCCAATAGGACTGAGAAGATACTGCATATCAACTAATAAATACCTGAAACATGTAATGACAGTAATCAGAATCATAACACCTCAAGTAAATTGCAGAATGTGCATACGTTTCTTTTTTCAATGGACTCAGAGTTGCCATAAAAAAAGCTGCATATTTCACAAAGTGTTGCATTCATCTTATGGTACAGATGACGAAATAACTTTTTCACCTGTTTTCATGCTGGATTCGCCCTGTGCTTTCAGCTGAACTGGGGGACTACGACCCTGAGGAGCACCCCTCGGACTACATCCGGGACTTCAAGCTTTTCCCTAAACAGTCCCTCAAACTGGAGAGGAAGATCATGGAAATACACAAGAACGAGCTCAGGTAAAACGGGCGTCGTTTTCTGCCAGTCCGACGGGGTTGTTTGTCATCTGCAACAAAGTCTTTTTTATCAGTTTAGCGTTTGATGCTGGTGGCAAAGCATGGAGGGCGCCTCCTGTAATCTCTGCTTTCAAAACAGGCTGCAGAGGCAATTTTATACTCTGCAGACAATAATGTTGCCTCTGTTGTTCTGGCAGGAGACAGAACCATGATTCTGGGATCCTTTGTGCGTCATAGCATCGCAGAGTTTTTGCACTGCAGTGTTACAGTCCAGAGACGGCTGAGATGGGATTGAAGTTCATTTGCAGAGGAATTAGAGTGAACTATCCATCAGAATTGACATTTCAGTTAAGCTGACAGACTCAAACATCCGGTCCAAACCTGAGCACCACCAGGCAGGACGGCATCGGTCATAGGATGTTTGATATAGGTCTGGGCAAAAGATTGAAATTCATGATGAGTCAGATTCAAACTGGAAGGATACAATGTTGTCTATATCCATACAGCTTTTTGTGTTTAATTCTTTGTTTTAAGAATTGCTACATTTTCCTATTTCTCTCCTGCCTGCAGTCTCTCTCACTCTGAGCCAGCTGCGCTCACGGCCCCGCCCCTCCTGATTTCACCCATCAAATGTTGAGAAGAAAAACATAATCTGCAGTAAAAGAAAAAAAAAGCAAACATGTTTCGACCAAAAGTTTCACCCCCTCTGGAGTTGTATGTCTCTGACAGGAGGGAGCGTTTCCTTCATGTTTTCAGTCATTGCGGTCAGCTCTGTCAAACCGATGGTTTGTGGGCCAAACCCGGGACGCCAGAGGGTTCAGTCCGGCCTGTGAGATGACTGTGCATATAGCTGAGCCAATTGTTGCATTTTTAGTTCCATCAGGATTGAAAGAAATATTTCACTGGCAGAAAGTTTAAAATTGGCATGATGTTGAAATTGTACTTGTTTTGAATATATTACATTTTCATGCATGTTGTCAATTGATTTGAACTAAAACATTTGGATTTGCGGATGTTTGTAGATTTGTGTGCTGACATTTCACTGGTCTGACCCCCTCGAGTTTCTCCATCAGTTAAAATGAGTTTGACAGCTGGCTTTAATACTACAAACATGCACTTTTTTATGCATAACACTTTTTTCCAATGTTTTTCTGGAGAATTCACACAGTTATTTTATACAGCTGGCCTGGAATAAAATTGCCTGTTTTGCAGAATCGAGTTTACATCATATATCGCCATTTTGAGAAAAAATATTGCTATGACTTTTGGACCACATTGACCAGCCTTTTTTTTTCTAAGTGATTAATAGACCCAATAACCTGCCGTATGATATGCAGGTTTTTTTTTTTTAAATTTTATTTTTACTTTTGTTCATGAAGTTGACTGAATGTTATGTGAAATAAAATTAGGGTAACGTGAATTAGAGGATGAAATCAATGCACAAAGAAATGTCTGAATTAATATAATTGTTATGCATATGTAATGACATATAATGACATTTAAGGACACACTGCAAATCTTACTGCTTCTACACAGACTAAAAATATCATTAAACTGTGAGATTACATGCTGCACTGTAATGCAAACACAAACAGAGGCTTTTACCAGCATGAGTGTCCCTGTGGCTGAAAAATAAAGTCCTGAAGTTTGTGACTGTCGCCCTGACAGCGATTATGGAACATCAAAGACAAATCCCTTATTTCCCACAGCACAGAGGCAGATGATGCCAAGTTTCCTGCGTCCGCCCCACAGGGCCTGTCTCTACAGTGTGTAGATTAGCGCTGAGCTGGAGAGTTACCGCAGGTGATTTCTGTGGGTTTTTAATGCAATATTCAATAAATGTTTTTTTTTTTTTTAAAAAAGGTTTGATTGTTTTTGCCTGCGTTGACAGTTTAATAATGATATGTACAGTATGACCAAAGTCATAATGAGCATCAGTTTCTTCTGCTCGGTAACTTAGTAGAACTTGAGCTGACAGCAATGCTTATTGTGAACAGTTTTGGCAAAAAATCTTTCAAGACAACCAAAAGCTGGTTCAAATGAGAAATAGACAAAAATGTCATACAAATTTAAGGTTTGGGTCTCCAGATGATATCATCTTATTGTGGATAGCATTGATAGTAACCTGCTGATTTAGCAACCTAGTAGATTGACTATGCCGAAATAAAAGCACTGGTATTGATTTTTATGTGTAGTTGCATCTGACAATAAAGTGAAATCCAATCCAGCTAAACCAACAGAGGCACACACACGGTGTATTATTCACTGAAATGAAACTCTCTCGTGCCTCTTCTCCCTTCCAGAGGCCAGTGTGCCGCGTTAGCAGAGCTCAACATGCTCCAAAGGGCTCACAGCCTGGAAACATACGGAGTCGACCCTCATCCGTGCAAGGTAACAGTGTCCGCACTCCCCCGACGCCAATGAAGGAGGCAACAGTGTGTGAAAATGAAGTCTGCTTTTTGTTGTGAAGAAAGTAATGAGCAGAACAACCAAAGATGCAGGAAATCAGATGAGTTGCACAAATTTAAAGTCAGTACTAGCTGAGAAAACTAATATAAGCTGTAAGTTGAGACTTGGAAGGCCACAGCAAGTCTGAAACAATTTAGATGACAATATGTTTATTATTTAAGTTTCTATTGTTTTTGTATATATTATCCACAGTAAGAATGGCTTAAAAAATAATAATAATGATAATTTCATACCCCAATGTCTCATGAATTATTTGATTCCTCTTTTTTATTCTGGGATATGTTGCTTTCCTGCCATCAAAGACAAAATGAACTTGTTTTATAACATGAATGACTGAATTAATTAAGCAGTTGTTTATTTATGGTCATAATTCAACACAAAAGTTATGAAAGGTATTAAAACAGAAATGTGTGGTCTTTCTTGGTGAAATTTAAACATTGACTACAGCTATATATTTGGTAAATGACCAATACAAAGCCATGATCACAGATTATCTTTACATTTCTTTACTTATCCTGGTTTGTATAATAAAGATGAAGATGAACATGTTTTACTCTCCTGGCTGCGATCGGCCTCTCAACAGATCTGAGAAGAGCAGCAAAGATGAAGCTGAGGGAAGGTCAATAAGGTCATCTACAGTCTATATTTTGTAACCCTGGACACATTGTTATGGTAAACTAGAAAAACAATATCATTTGGAGCAGTCAACGGTCAGTGAGATTGATCTTGACTTCAGCAAATCAATATCATTGATCACGACCTCAGAGTGGTAGCACCAAACTCTAAAGTTCTATTACATGTGTTCAATTCACTTTGCAATACGTGTGACTTTCTACTGGGTTCATCTCGCGCTGTCCGGACGGATGAGCCAGACTGAGTATTAAAGTAGACGACTGTATTAGATTTGTCACTCTCACCCACCGTGTTCATCATCTGCCCCGCTCAGTGTGAAATAGGGACACCCTCTCCTGAGCAGACATATCACAGCGCACTAAGCAGATTAACAAGATATTTAAATTCTGTCTGTTGGAGAGGACCCTCTTTATCTGTTCCACTCTTGTCAAGCGGGCTGTTTTTAATTCGGTTTTCTGGAAGTCGCTGCTGTTGGTGACACTGTAGTATCAGGCACACACAGATCTGTGAAGAGCAGGAATCAGACAAAGCAGGCGAGAAAATGTGGAATAAAAGGAAATGAA
This sequence comes from Salarias fasciatus, assembly GCF_902148845.1. Lineage (NCBI taxonomy): Eukaryota > Metazoa > Chordata > Actinopteri > Blenniiformes > Blenniidae > Salarias > Salarias fasciatus. Next base: position 15,876,230 of record NC_043756.1, read on the forward strand.
TGGGAGGGATTTACGTAGAAACTCTGAAACGCTCTGCAACAGAAGACAGAGATGAACTGATAGTAAATCTGGATGAGAATGACTGAAGCACATGGTGATTTACCCTCACTAAGAAACTGTTGCTACTGTTTTACTTTGAGTTCCACACACTCGTTATTACTGTTCTGCCACATTGTTGACGCTGGTTAATCGTGGGATGGAAGATTGACTGAAACATATGATTATGTATAGGTGCTGTTCCCATGGAGAGTTTTAAAAGTGGCTCGCCCCCTCCCCTGCTGTTCGTCCTCCTGCAGTCATGTAGCCACACGCTGCTTCTCATGCTATTTCTATGTGTTTTGATTTCAGGACTTCACAGGCTCCACTGCCTTCCTCGGGTTTACAGCCACAGGGTTTGTGGTTTTCCAGGGAAACAAGAGGATCCATCTACTAAAATGGTACAATTTTTTTGATCAAATCTCGAAAGTAATTAAATGAAAGAATTTTTTTTTTTTTTAGTAAGTGGAAGCTAAATCATGACATCAAATTTTTTCACATTGTAATATACTTTAAACAAGAATTCCTTAACCAATAGGGAGGCAATAAATTTAATCTGTTGGAAAAAATTATTTTTTATTTATGTCCACATTTATGTAGTTTTTCCTGATCAAATTAAAAGTTACGGTTCATTCTCATCAGCAGCAGATCGCTCTGCCATGTATATCTATCACTGAAACATTGTAGCTTCAAAGCACAGAAATGGTGTGCATGAAAAGTTACTTTGAGCTGATTGAATAACTCTTTCAGCACAAAAAGCAAGATTTAATGTTGAATTAGTGGCTGTCATGCACCTCTAAATTCCCAGCTGCATTGTGTCGCATTACAGTGTTACTAACAGGGGTAATTTAATTGTATTACAGCTAATGTAAAATGTAAAGATGCAATATAAATAAAACAATGAAAATTACTTTAAAAATATAATTAAAAACAAGCATATCAAAGTAAAGGACACCTTCAAAATTTTCCCAGTTCTAAACATTTTTTGGTGCTCCTGTTTTAAGTGCATTCTAGAATATTTTTCTAATCTTAGAAAAAGAAACAAGATCAGATATTATTCTAGTCTGTCTCTCAACAGTCATCCTATTTAAAAACCCAAATATCCATACCTATTTCCAGTCATAATATTGTGTTTTTCCTTCCTGCAGGGCCGATGTCAGCAAACTAAAGTTTGAAGGGAAAACGTTTTACGTCATTGGAATTCAGAAAGAGGTAAATGAATTGAAAGGCTCCGAAATGTTGAACCAAAACTGACGTTTAGTTTCCTCCATCATGATGATGAATGGTACTACGTTCCTCAACCTCATCATCATCAGCGTCTGGTCCTCGAACATTCATTCAGCATTAAAACAGACAACGTAGATGCACGGTTACATCTCTGTTCATTTGGATTTAGTTTTCATGACTGTTTGTGAACTCCAAGTGAACTGGACATCCTTCGTGTTCTTTCTTCCTCTCTTCATTCCCTCTTTGTTTTCTCTTCGTCTGTGTAACGGTTACGTCAGATAAATGTGCTGAGAAACTGTAATCCTTGTTATCCTGTCCACCATCACACACACTGTACATGTGTGTCGCTGTTTCAGATCTCCTTAACAGGCAGGATTCACTGTAACAGGATGGTGGGTGTGTTACGACTAACCTCCTCACTCACATCATGTGTTGACTGCTGCGGCCCAAATATGAGACTCCCTCACCGCGTATCTGACACCAGTAAACTGTCGACCATGTCTCCTAAAGACTAACGAAGAACTGCAACAGGTGTCTTGCATTTGGGACGCATGCTTCATCTGCATGCTTGATATTTACCATCCAGCCGAGCTGTGGTAGATTCTGAGCTGCGCCTCGTGTCGCTGCAGGAAATGGCTCAAAATTACGAGAAAAAAAAAAAAAAAAAAGGAACGATTGCTGTGGTTAAAGCCGGGTTGCTCTGTAATCTACCAATCAGTCAGTGGAGTAGCCGATCAGGCTCATATTGTCTTCATTGCAGAAGCTTAAACCAGCTCTTTCATTGCTGCTTAACTTGTCCGTCTGTCTGCTTGTTTGTCTGTTTGGCAACTCACGAAGAGCCCAAGACGCAGTTTTATCTTTGTGTTTCTGTCTCTTCTCTCTGTGTGTAAACATAGTCATCACTGGTGAGTAAAATGCAAGCAATAAAAAGCAGCAAAACAACATGTTTGTGCTTAAATCTATTTGACACCTCCCCCTACAGTCCCTGCCTGCACCTCACTTTATGACTGGAGGAGCCTTTTTTAATCTTTTACCATGTTGTCATTATATAACACTTCACTGTCCTGTCTTTTTGTTTTAAACCATGCAGCATAATATTGTCCCCATTGCTGCTTTATAATTTGCAGTTCTTTTAAGTGTGTTAGAAACCGTACGTATGTTTCCACTCTTGTCCTGTGCAACTCAGTGATAAAATGAAATGAAGCTTTAAATCATCAATAATCTATAGATCGTGCATTAAAATGCATGATCTATAACCTCGTCTGTCTTTGTGTCAAGTGTCAAAAATAGTTTAGAAAATTGTTTGTTTCTTCATTTTAATAATGTCCTGAGTGAGTGTGTGAGAGTGTGTTTAGAGCTGCTTCATGTCTGTGGAGATTTTTCTGGAGGATTCGTGTCGTTTGTGTGTCTGTTCTGTGTTTGCAGTCATGTTACGGCTCACTCCGTCACTTCACTCTTTGCCCTCATGTCTGTTCACCTTACCTGTCCCGCTTTGAGCTGACAGCACCTTTCCATAGCTGTAATAATATTTCATTCGATTTTCCTTCATGTGTCTCTTATCTATCTCTGACAGAAGAATTTTTAAAGTATCACTTTAATGGAGAAAACTGGCTCCATTTAACTATGGACCATTTTTCATGTTCATTTCAGATAAACAGTACATGCAGATCAAATCAATTAAACGCTATTTTAAAATGACTACACTTTTATACATTCATACAAACAGTTTGTGGAGCACAGTTAGCACTTCTAGATCTGTGTCAGAGTTTAAGAACATTTAAATCAGCTTCATAAAATGTCAAGTTGTGCTTTAAAAGCACTTTGCATTGCAGCCAAAGTGGGACCACAGACATAAGAATTATTATAACATGCAGTCCCGGCACTCCCCCCCCACACACACACACACACACACACACACACACACACACACACACACACACACACACACACATGCTAACTGCATGTGTGTAAAGCACAGCTGCATACCTAAAGTCACGGATGAAGGGGCTGAGCAATAATGTAGTCAAGTGATCTGGACCTGTTCACAATTCAGGATCTCAGTCTTTTCCTTCCAGCAGAACTATATGGGTGTGACATATTAGAGCTGTTATTGTGTTACAGTAACTCACTTTCATGTTATTGATTCCACTCTTTCCTCTCGGCCGCCCTCCCCACTCGTTGATCACTATTGATCTGGAGGCTCACATTACCAGACCCGCAGGACTGAAAATTAGACATTTCCAGGAAAGAATCCTCCTCACAGCACATAATGACCCCTCCCCTGCACGCTCCGAGCCCTTTTACTGCTGAACTCAGTGGCTAAATCACTGCATCTGGATTTTTTTTTTTTTTTTTTTTTATATATATATATATTGCAAAGCTCACAGCTTCGGGTCTGTGGGTCAGCATTTTGCTCAGCTCCCTCACATTGTGTTCAATGTGTTCCAAGACTCACAATGTGTGCAGTGCTCACTCACACACCTTTCAGTAATCTCATTCTACATCCTCACAATCTCTCTCTCTCCCTCTCTCTCTCTCTTTTTGTCCTTTCCTGTGCAGAAGAAACTGGTGTTGACGTTTCACACCTCAACCCCTGCAGCCTGTAAGCACTTATGGAAGTGCGGGGTGGAGAACCAGGCCTTTTACAAGTGCGTACACACACAAACACACACACGCACACACACACACACACACCTTGCATCCATTGTTTTTGATACAATTAATAGCTTTTCTTTCTGCTGTCCTCTTCCAATCAGCCTTAATCTGCTTTTCCTCAAATGGCACCAATTTTTTCGCACATCATCTGTCTTTCGTTTTAATTTGTCGCCTCTGGGCAGCACGGCCACAACATACTGCCGTCCTTCAACTGGAACAGCTGATTGCTTTGAGGCTTCGGCGCTGATTTGCAAAGACATATGACCCTTCCGGAATGGCAAGAATGAAAACAAGCAAGGGACAACGACAAAAGTGTGACAATGGAAAGCCATAGTCTTCTGGTTTATCTGTAGTTATACAGAGTTTAAATTAAATGTTTAAATTATTGGATCATCAAATTCATCTTGTGTCTTAATCTTCTAAACGGCAGTCAGGGCTTATCTACTCCCCCCTTGAGAGCTTTCCATAACATTCGGTTAAGAAGCGCAGAAGTTGCATTGTGAAATGAAAGAGGAGAAAATCCATGGACCTGTGCAGCCTCTGCAGACAGCTGCAGCTTGAGGAGGTTTGTGGAGGGGGATAAGACGGATCGCTGGCTGTGAACAGCTGGTCATGTTTATTGTGGAGAAGTCAGGTAGGAGGAGAGGAGGTTTTCTAAAGGTCTGACGCAAGACGTGGAGGCTGCTTTGTTTGAATACCTCATGGTGGCCTTCCTCCTCCGCACTGCCAGTCACACTGAAGGTCTACTGCTCCCTCTTTACTGCTCTCATACTCTTTCCCACATTTTACCTCGTCACTTATGCAACATGATTTTCTTCTGCTGTTTTCTTCTATATACTTGGATTTGCTGTAGTGGACCAGTTTCAGTATCAATCACTTTGTTTAAATACATGCTCATATGAGAGATTGTTTTCCAGAGAAAGGCAGGGTGATAAAAGCTCTGCGATAACGGCCACTTGTCTGACAAACCTTGGTTATTGACTTCCCAGTGACAGGAGCTGGTGCGTCTGGCAGAGGCAGACAGAGAGCGACTGGATGTCATCTCGGATGTCAGACAGGCATCAGAGCAGCTAAATCAAATCACAGTGAATTGAGTTTGTAAATGGCAGCCAAGCAGAGCTTTGTGAGCACATGGCCTTGATACAAGCCCAACAGGAAGGTTTGACCTACAGTTTCAACTTTTGAAACACCTTCATGTGTTTATTGCAACAAGTCTTTCTCTCATATTAACGTAGATATTTTGACATAAACTAAACAGGTCATGCACTGCTGAAGTGTTCTATTTGATAATGAAGTCATTAATGTGTTTCCCTGTGTCTTTCTCTGACAGATGTGCAAAATCAAGCCAGATAAAGACAGTTTCCAGCAGTAATATTTTCTTTAAAGGCAGCCGGTTCAGATACAGGTGAGAAGGTTTTTTTATTGTTGTGTGGGTGTAAATCTTAGCGAACGGTGCGGTGAGAGGCAGGAGCCAGACACTGTATAATGTGTAACAAAAAACGGGACATGAAAAGGAACAAAGCCGAAACCAATGACAAGAGGAAATATGAAGATTTTACCTTGAGTAATTTCCCTCGCAGCTTTCCAGTCCTCTGCGGTATCGCCTTGTGTTTTGCTGTTGATACCATCATTTAATTTCAGATATCAGCTGTAAAAGTCACAGAGATCCCTGAACATAGCACATCTTTTTGCAGGATATTAGTTTATTTTGCTTCCTCTTGTCAACATGCATCACCTGTCTCCCGATTTTGGCGATTTGTTGAGCTTAATATCACAGCAAAGCCTCAGTGTAAGTCGCTCTCTGAAGCCACGTTAGCCCCGATTCTCCTCTCAGACAAAGCTCTTTACCCAGCTTACACTTCAGTCTACTCCATTTCATCAGCTCGCTAAAGCGATCTGGGTTAAAAGGGCTCAATGTCTATGTAAGAGCATATTGTGGGGTTTGCTCTGAAACGTGAATGTGTGGTCATTTGTGCACAGTCAAAACAGGAAAGAGATTTGTGACCAACAAATGAAGGCAATTTCTGTCAAGCAGAGCAAACCACATCCATCTTGTGATCCAGATTCCAGCGTTTTCCTGCACACAATGTGACCATTTCCTGAGATATGAGGGTCTTTCTCTCCGCTACCGCCAGATGTTTTATTCCTCCCTCTAATTTACAATCTAACCATCAATTTCAACAACAGTAGGCTAATTGGTGGGAGGGTGGTGGAGCCTTCTGGCTTGAAATTGAGTTGCTCAGAAAGTGAAGTTAGCCAATGAACAGATGGATGAAGCAGCTGGTCAAAGGAAACAAACAGCTGTGAATATGACCTCCTAGAAGATAAAATATGTTTTGTAAAAAAACAAAAAAACATTTGATTAACAGTGTCAGTGTACAACTAGACTTCAATGTGGCCTTTGTTCCATCATCCTTTCATTCAATTACTGTCTTTCAGATCTTCTGTATTTTCACAAATTCAAAGTAGTGAACTAAAACCGAGCTGACATTCTAGCGTTTGCAGCACTCAGCTGGTGAAGCAGGCTGGACGATGTAGAACAGGGGTGACCAACACAGTGCCTGTGGGCACCTGCTCACCTTCAGGGCATGTTCTAAAAATAGTGCTAGGATACGAAAAACAGAGCTGTTGACTTTCTAAAAATGTCAACGAAATGGTAATTTGTTCTAAAATGAAAAATAAGGGAGTTTGAACCAAGTTTCACAAGTCTGGTCATTCGTTGTAAATGATGTATAAAATTATAGGAATATTTGATCTGATAGACTTAACCCAATGAGTGACAAGGTTTGATCTTGAAGTTATGCTTACTTAGCTATTCTCCATTTCAACAGCATTTTCAGAATGCTGATTGTAGACATACAGTATACAATTTCATTATAGGTGAGCCATTTCTATGTATTACACATATGTGTCTTTCCTCTTGTTTTAGTGGGAGAGTCGCCAAGGAGGTGATAGAAGCCAGCTCGAAGATCCAGAGAGATCCACCAGAAGTGCACAGGTAAGTACGGGTCATCGCGACAATTAGATCCAGTTTTGGCACTGCGCTGGCACCATGTCTGAAATCTCTTCAGGTTTGTTTTGTTCCCTGAGATTCCAACATCCATCACTGAAGGCTTCGACAGAACATTGTTCAGTTCAGACAAAACAACATGCTGAGTACAGAGAATCACAGACTGGGATCGAGGCCGGGGGATTGGAAATGGAAGGCAGCTGAGGCTGTGGCCGTAGCTGAATCCTAAGGCAGGGTCAGTGACTGGGATGAGCAGGCCACAGCAGCGGCACAGCAGGACTCCGTTATGACCAGGAAAAAGAAGAAAGAGAGGGGAGTACTGCTTCAGGAAGAGGCGCAAGCATCTGCGAAGGAGTGAGCCAGCAGGATGGTGGGAATATGGCAGCAGTGTACAGAAGCTGAGCTTTGGAAGCAAAACATAGAAACCCTGCAGAAATTATGCCTTCAAGGACCAGGATTGCCACCTCTGTGTTTGCCCATTGAGGTGGGCTAACACCTCAGCTGGCCTCTGCAGGGCCTTCAATATACTGTTTATCACAGGAACCTGTTGGCAGAGGATCATTAAGGGGGTTACAGGAGAAACAGAAAATTCTTTACAGTGGCTGTCGATCAAGAGCAAAGAACCATGGGTAGGGTAGCGCTAAGTGGCCAGGAGTTGAGGCTTGATCACCCCTCAGAGGATTTTATGCTTGAAAGAGCCAAAACACTTGACAACTTCAAGTAACATCAGTGATAATATATCCAGATCGCATCACAAGTTCATGTATGCTCACACTTCTCCACTTTATTTGGAGTTATTTGTCTTGTAAAGTCAACCCAGTTTACATCCATATCGATGTTTTTGTTTGTTTGTCCTTTGTTATAGAGCTCAGTTTGGTCAGAGTCGAAGTTTCAACTCTCTGAGCCATAAAAATCTCATCATGAACATGGAGCCTCTGGTCCCCGCGCTGCCCTCCACCAACGAGTACGAGGAGACGGCTGGAGACAGCGGTAGGAATACGATCTGCACTCCACACACACATGCACACGACAGACACACACTCGTGCCCTCCTTGTCAGAGACCTCTAAAAAGTCACGTGGGGTCTACCTTGTGTAGGGAGAAGCACATGCACAACACTCGGATGCGGAGCGTTAATTGAGCAGCTGATGCTCCCATCCCTCCATCAGTCTTGTCTCCCTGGAGACGCCACTTGCAGCACACTAAAAATACCCTCCCATGATCCTCCCTGAGGATTCCGCCATGCCTGTGTGTGTCTGCTCGCCTTTGTGTGTGTGTTTTTACACAGGGATACACATTGTGACGTAAAGGAAACATGCACACACACAGTTTGAGGAAAACTCAATTAGAAGTTGTTTGTTTGACTCCGAGCAGCCTGTCTCTGGTCACATCCTCACATGCTTCTGTGTGCACATGCCTGTTCTTGTTTTTTCTTCCATGTGTATGTTTTTGTTACGGCAGAAGATGTGTGCAGGAAGCCAGAGTCATTCAGTAGCTATTGTACTTTTACAGTGTAAAAAAAGATAACATGATTATTTTCTTTGTTTTCTTCTTTTTTTTTTCTCACATTTTCACTAAATCTCTCTATATTCTAATGAACAGCTGCTTGCTCTTGAATACTTTCACTGTTTTGGACAAACACATGGAAAATACACACATTTTCTGGACATGTTGATGGTCCACCACAATGCAAGAACCACACACACTCACAATCACATCAAGTTTGGTCATGAAAAGGAAAGAAATCCATGAAGTCCTGGAGAAAACACACACAGACACAACATGCAAACTCCACACTGAAAGGCTCAAAGTTCAGACTCAGACCTGGAATATTCTCACCGTGAGGCAAGATTCCTGACCACTGTGCCATCGTAAGGACCCTTTTAGACTGTCTAGTTTTATATTCTTAATAAATTAGTAAAAGATCCCCAGAAAAAAAAAAACAACTTTTTTGCTACATTGTGTTTTTTGTACTTTAAAAAGAAGTCAGTACATATTCATTTATTATTTATGTCTTTTTTAAAACTGTGTCCCTTGTTTGCTTGTATGTGTGCCTGTAGACAAACTGCGTGTTCAGCCGACCTTGCGTGAACGCACAACGCACAGACTTTGATCACACTTAATTAACTAAGAGAGCACACTTCATTCCTCCCTTCAACTAGTCGCATGTTGAGTCTTTCTTCCCCCAGACACCTCCTAAGGAATCCATTAAGAAAATTAATCGAGTAAAATGAAGTGACACTAGCACTATTATGCAACCGTAGTTGCTAGATCGCCCTGCGTGGTGGTGATAGTCGAGTAGCTTCTGTCTTTCTTTTTCACCTTCTGAGACTGACTGACCGTGTAGAGCAGCAGTGCCTGGGAGAAGAACCAGTCAAGCATTACAGAACAGTTGGTATTTTAAGTCTTAGTCCCCAGGACACAACCTTCACACAGTAAATTTATGTAGTCCATAAAAGCTGCTCACAACACTGCAGGTTTTAGCGTTTCCCACGTGGCAGTTTTTGCATGTTATCATCACTCTCTGTCACTTTTCCACTCTGTTATTATTCCTGACATTCTCCTCAGTGACCTATTATCTGATTGAGGCATAAATCTTGCCGTGGAGTCGTGAAAAGCTGGTAGGAGTGACCACAGTGAGGTTACACAAGATGACGCGAAAAAAAGGAAGAAGAGAGGAAATGGAAATAAAATTGAGATAAGACAAAGGGATCAAACATTGGGGGAGGGTGCACAGGAGGGTAAAAGGTAAGGGATGGATTTTCCAGAAACAGAATGTACTTCGGGAGAGGTTGAGGTGAGAAACATCATGAAGATTAGTGGTTTTAAAAGGTGAGGAAGAAGTCAAATGTTAGTAAATTAAGAAAAAAGAGCAAATCTTGACCTCAGCTTACTGGTGCATGCTGGGGAGACGGAGAGAGTGTAGCGTTAACATGCAAAGCTAATTCAAGTGCCCTAAATGCATGATCATATTTCATCTCGAAGTCCATAGGGGAGGACAAAGTCGAACACGTGTTTCCTGCATTGATGTAATCTCTTGCAGACTGAGGATGTGCTGCTCAGACTTCACCTCCACTTGACTCTTACTGAGTGGAAACACTGACTCACTCAGTTCAGGCCAGGATATGTTAATATTCTGTTTCATCGATACTTTAAGTACAATATCAAACAGCCTGGCTCTAAACTATGTACTGTCATGCTTTTGTGCATGCATTATGAATTAGTTCCTACATCACAGATAAAAAACAAAAAAAAAAAAACCCGGTAAAAAGTGATAAATGTGAACAGTAGAATAATAAGAAATTGAATAAGTTTGTTTTTTTTCTGCTTTTGAATGGGAACACTCGGCAGTGTCACTGCGGTTGAGCCCTTTTTCAAACTGATTTGCAGAAAACATTGCAGTCGAGCCAGGCTCTGATTGACTGCAATGTTTTGCTCTGACCAACACACAGAAAAAAAAACCAAAAAAAAACACACAGCCTCTAAAATAAAATCCCTTCATTCCCAGGATTAGAGAGGCTTGTAGCCCAAGGGACACCATTCATAGAATAAAAACTCACAGTCAGCAGAGCCGAGAGAGTACAATAGACTTTGATGTTCAAAGTATCATTACTGGTAATGATATCTAGTTGAAGACATTTCTCTTGTCATTTAGTTATCATTTCTCGCATCTCATCTTTTCTGTCCACGTGCGTTCACACACATGCTCTGAAGTGACCTTTTCTTTCCCTGTAACACAAATCCTTGTCCTCTCCCTCCGTGGTTTGCAGCCTGGCGTCTCTTCTAACCCTCCTTCGCTCCTGCAGGTTGACCTGAGGCGAGCTCATTAGGGCTTCACACATGCTGGAGCTCCATCACACTCCTCAAACTGTTGACGGACTTCTTCCCATCTCTCGTGCCTCTTGTGACAGAATTTACGACCGCCCCCTCGCTCCATCCGCCGCTCCACCTCTCTCTCGCTCTCTCCGTCGTCCTCTCATCTCCCTTATCCCATTTAGAGGAAAAAATCAATTCTTTCTTGGCTCAGGGTCAAAGAGCTGCAGGAGGAATCATCTCCATTGTCTTTCTTGGTTAGTTTGGGTGGGGCAGGATGTGTGTATCGAATCACTGACTCCATGCAGCACTGACAGGGTGCAGAAAGATAAAAGACATGAGATTATGTTTGGAAATGCTTGAATTCTTCCGGCTGTCGCTGCCACTTTTTGAATGCTGCTCTGTGAAATGTTAAATGCTATTTATTTATTTTTTTTATTTTATTTTACTGCAATGAAAATCAGACTAATAGAAATTATTATATAAATAAGAAAAACCATAAGGGCTTTATAACAGTTGCAGGTATTTTAAATAAAAAGCATCTAACCAGTTGAAAAACTTTTGCATGGAACTTTTGTATTGCCTTTGACATCTAATAATCCAAAATCCATTAGGAAGCCAATTACTCTTTAAGAGAAGCACAGCTGCGTTGAAGCTGTGTGAAGGAGGCTCATCCTCCCACACCATTATAACATTAAGCTACAATAGTCAACAAAATGTTATTGCAAATCTCTGAGAGCCGAACTGACACAACTCCACAAAGATTCTAGGGGTTAGGCCATTATATCTGCATCTCACTGTATCAAAGTATACTTGGTCAGGAGTCTGTGCTCAAAACTTGTTCCTAATGTTGGACGATCTCCTCCAGGTCTGTTCCAGCTGTGTCACTTTGTGTCATTGGGTGAATTTAGTTGATTGTGAACTTTTGACATGTTGAAAATGTGTAATGTACGACAGGTGTAGCTCAACATTGTGAAGGATGCATGTGAGATATAAGAAAACATGAAGTCAGGTTATATGATCTCCTTCCATTTGGCACACATAAAACCAGCAGTACCCCGAATGTAAAGAATGCGTGCAGGCTTTTTTAAAGATTATTAACTCGATGATCAGCACTATTAACACTGTCAAGTTCATGTTCATCTGCTGTGAACTGAAGGACCTCCCATCTATTGACGCTCGAGGCGGGACTGTTTTAAGAAGGCTGCTGCAAGGGCTTCGGGATAAAGTGTCCTCGAGATGGTCTGGGATCACCGTCTATATTCAGAGCTCTAATCTCAGCCATTAGTGGGGAAACAGGAAGCTGACCCAAGGTCAGTGTTGACCTTGTTCTGTTTGTACAGGCTGTTCCTTTCTTATCTTCCAAAATCCATATGCAATCCTTACACACACACACACTGACCATAGTTTAGGCAAACGGTGATCACTCATGAACACGTCATGTAGATTTCTCTACACATTCATGCACACATTGTTCTGCATATTATGAGATCTTTCTTTTTCTTTAGAAAAATCCCTTTGTCCCTGCTTTTGTCTCGTTGATGTCTACTTACAGATCATGAAAAACCAGCCTGGGGTTTATCTGAATGAGCAACGTTTGTCTTTGTCCGGTAGTGTCACTGATTTGATGCGGAGTTGAAGAGAAAGTGTTTCCTATGAGAGGAAGGAGCGATGAAGGCAGACTTGCAGCGAGGAAAAGAAAATGATCCCAGCTCCTACCCAGGGTCAGACTTGTTCCCCTGTAATCAGAGTTAGATTAGCTGCCCCTCTGCAGCCAGGACCACCTAGTTATATATAGAAACCGCAGCTTTGGGCCTGATCCCTCTCTAATGCCCCCTCTACTCTTTGTTAGCATCACTGATACTCACAGGAGGCCCGACCATGTCTGTGCATGAGAGAGAGAGAGAGAGAGAGGGAATGTGTCTGCTGTTTGGTTCTCTCTCTCTCCCAGCATGCCTGTGTGTGTCTTTGTGCACATGAGTGAGTGTACGAGCTCTGCTGGCGCTCGCTCAGTCAGGGTGTGGGGGTCTCACTGCAGACAGCTGGTCTGAGGTTTGTCGTCAGGCTGAATGATGGAGGTTCTTGAGCAAAGAACCAGCAGTGACGTCGGAGGCGGCCTGATGCAGAGCGACCGCCCCGGCGCCGGCGACGTCCGGAGCTGCGGGACTCAGGGAAAGACAGGGGGGCTCGGGCTCGACTTGGCACCAGACGCGTTGCAGGGCGAGAGCATGGAGGGGGGACAGGCCGGGCCTCTTGAAGTGTTCCACCCCGGGGAGGCCGTGGACGAGCGAGCTCCGTCAGTGGTGTTCGCAGAGGCCTTGAGGTGCCAGGTGAAGATCACGACACGGCGGAGCCTGCATCTGCGCATCGCAAATCACACGGCGCGAGATGTATATGTGCGACTGGTGGGGCAAGGGGGGCGCATCAGTGGAACCAACACTGGACTTCAGAGGAACACACTGGAACCGAGTAAGAGGAGTGGCAGGAGTGTGAATCCACTAACACATCAGAACTGTGATGACATTTTACAGACTGAGATCATTCTTCTTCTTTATTTATCATCTTAACACTTGTGTGCCTTACTCTTTTGAGATAGATGCCACATTTTTTCCACATGTATTAACAAAATTTATTTAAAAAACCATCATGCCAACTTGCTCCTGTGGCAGTGACATTGCACACTTGACTTTTACAGTCAAATGGAAGTTAACAACAGGTAATGTAGCACAGCAGTGAAGCACATGTGTGCTGGCTCAGGATTTGGGATGCCAGGTTTGTTGTGGCAACCGACAAGTGCAAACTGTCAGAGTGATCTGCCAGACATTCTGCCTCCAATGAAATGCGTGTGTATGTGCATGCACGCATATGTGCATGCATTTCATATGATTAAGGCAACTTAAATGTGTTCACACGCTCACTTGCTGTGCGTGTGAGAACAAAAATCAAGTCTTTGAGGCGTTTTAAGGTTTGTGTATAAGTTAAGGGTTAAATTACCATGACAAAAGTAGCAGTGAAGTTTTGAAAATGTCTTTGGGAAGCAAATTTGATTCACGTCAAGTCTGTTTGTCAAGTTTATTTGTTCACTGATTCAACTGAACAGTTCAATACAAATTACCTTTTGTTGTGATAGAATCTACACTGCAGGCAGTAGTGCTGCTAAAACAAAGAGCTGACAGCACAATAAGCAGATTCTCTGAAAGAAAAATAGTTACATTAACTTTGTAGATTTCAGTTTGATTAGAGACGGATATTTAAATATTACAACAACCCAGATTTTTTTTGCTTTGTTCCTGTTTATTTTATTTTTTTTGCTTATTGCAAGAACAATGTCATTATGTTGAGTCATTTCACTAGACTACATCTGAAAAAAAACTTTCATTTAAAGTTTAATTGCATAAAAACATACTCGTAATTGGAAATGAATTAGTTTCTAGAGCAACTCATCTTCCGTTCCATATTTTGGCGGTTCGATTCCCGGTCTTGACTTGTCCACATGCCAGCCATCACTGTTACTGTATGACTGTGTGACTAAATGTGACTGATGACTTTAGACTGTTCAATCCAATTGTGCTTTCTTAGAAAAGTCACTTTACTGCATGTACCTTCCTCCTGTGCTGTTTGGAATGGCTTGAAGAGATTCAACCTCACTCGCTACACCTGCTTGTCTCCTGAAGTGTCCTTGAGCTTGACACTGAATCTCCATCAGGTTCAGGAGTGATACTTTGAACATTCGATCCTGCACTTTCACTCCAGGCTTGAAGGGCAGCTGAGCGAAGCTGTCACCTCAGGATTTAGACTTCGAAATCTGCAGCGGCAGTGAAATAACTCTTAACACTCAGACTGATGCGACAGGCGTTCTTGATCTCTCATCATGTAAATCAGCTCATTAAAATAGCTACAAGGAAAAAATTATTTTAACAAACTAAAGCAGACGTGCAATTCAAATCATTTTAAGTGAACATTTACTCAGATTTATGTCTGTGCACATGCGCAGTCGCACAGATAAATATACTCAGTGGGTGTTCAGGTGCAAAAGATGAGGTTGCATGACAGAGATAAATTACCCTGTCTGCACTTTTGCATAACTGGGGAACACACTGATGTGTGTGTGTGTGTGAGGGTGAGAGAGACAGTGTATGGACGCACACACACAGGCCACAGAGGAATCTGACACCTAGAAGTGTGAATCACCTCATCGAAGGAGAGGCTTGTCGACTAGCTAACAGGAGAGGATTATAAAAGGGGAAACAGCAGCAGTTTGTCCCCGTCAAAGAGTCACAACTCTGTACTTCTTACCTTTACTAGAGCAAAATGCATTTTTTTCTCAACAATTTCTGGTTGATCAAATCAAACGGTCTTTAAAACTGATCCATCCCTCTTTTTTCCAAGAAGACGTTGATTTCACCGCTTATTTAAAGCAAATGTGTCATTTCAGCCAGTACTCTGGGAAAATAGTGGAACCAGACTGAAAGCCAAATGTTTCTGCAGTAGCATGCATCTTTTCAGATAACTTAACCTCACATGACTATTTTGTAATTTTTTCATTCAGTTGAGGCTGGAAAAACAAAAAAATAAATAAATAAGAAAACAGGATATCATTCTGAATATAAACCAGCCTCATATTTGTTATTCACTTGGAAGTGAAGTCAGTTCAGGACACGCGTGATAAATGTAAATCACAGATCAGTTTCGGTCTGTATCGTCGGTATCACATAAGGAGGTCATGATTTTTGCTTATTTTTCACTAATGCAGCTGCTGCAACATGAGAGAAACACACGAGTGTGAAAACAGCTTTTGATATTTATCCTTTGCATATATTAGCTCACATTCACTCTGGGATAAAATATGGAAATCTTATTCTATTTGGGAAAGCATGGTGTAACATGACACTGACGGTTCAACCAGCAAAGCCCGAATGTTTATTTTCATGAATGTAAAGACAGACCTCTTCAACGTGCTGTCTTATTTTTTATTCTTTCTTCTGATGCGTCCATGTTTTTGATCAGCATTACTTCCTCATTTCCCCCTCCCTGAGTTTTTTTGCTCTTGCTCGCTTTTTGCTGACTCTGTTTCCATGGCAGCTCCTCAGGTTGTCCTCCCCTTCACTCTTTCTCTCCTCTTGTCTTTAATTCCTCTCGGTTCATATTTGAATTAGTTAACATGTTAAATCATTAGTCAGTGTGACCTTTAAAACCTGCTGCTTTTTTTTTTTAAATCCGATTAATTGAAAATGGATCCGACAATTACTTTTCCAGATCATTGTTTGGAAATTAAAAAAATATAAACAGATTGTAGAATAGTGTTTCCATACCAGCATGGCTGGTAAAATAGTATTCCTCATATGATATATTGATTAACACAATTTCTGTGATTTTCACCGATGTAGAGGTCACATGGTCTCGAAGGTAGATTAATTTACCTCCTGACAGTGACAATAATCGCAACATTTCAAGTCAGAGGTGTTGACTGGCAGCAGCCTGCCTCTGAGCTCATCTTTAATTTCATAGCATTATTTTAACATGCATGTCACACACTCATCTGCTTATTGCACTGAGGCATCAATTATGTGCGCAATTATTTCTAAGTGAACACCTATAAGTGAAGTGCATTCTCATTAGCTGTCAGGTTGCATCGCATTATCATGAATGGCACGCACTGTTGGGGCTTTTCATTTACATTCGATAAACATCACTGTCTGTATCAATCCGACATTGGCAGTAATTTAAAGCTGCATCATACACAATGGTTTAGGACAAAGATTGTGCAAAAAACACAGTATTTCTGTACATTCAGGTTCAAAACAAGGCTGTTTTTATTTATTGTATGGCTGTTAAATTTGTCATAAGCATTTCAATGATACAGTATCGCCCTCATGTGGCGTTTGCATTCAACTACAATAAAGTCAGTGCCACTTTAAGTTGACAGTGATCATTCATTCACTCATCCACCTTCAATACTATTTTTTAGTTTACTGCTTTTTGCTTATTGAAGACTATTTTTTAAAACTAATTTTGAGCACTAATTCCAAGCATTCCCCCCCCCCCCCTTTCAGGTATTATTGCAGTGAAGGACTCCGTCCCCCTGACTCCTCTAAAACCTTCTGCTGCGTCTCCCGATAATGAGCATCAGAGCACTGATGAAGGAAACTCCGCTTTGGGCAATGACCTGCAGCCTGCCCGTGTTTCCATGGAAACCACCAATCTCCGACCTCAGTCGCCAAAAGCTGAAGACCATGCTGAAGAGGAGGAAGAGTCCGGCGGAGCGCTCACTATTTCTGAGCTCACCTACAGGTCTGCAGAGTCTGATTGGCTCTATTTTTACTCGCTGTCAACACCTTTATGGTCATTTCAAACACCACTGCTTTACATTCTAAGCAAATTAGTGCTTAAATTCACTCACAAAGCTTGCGCTGCCATATTTGAAAGCAGTGTGAGATCTGATCGTCCTCTGTTTCCTCTCCAGCCCCTGCGCCAGCATGCTTCCCACCCCGGTGGAGGACAGTCAGGGAGGCGTGGACCTGCTCTTCTCCTCGCCGGTCCAGAGCCCGGCCAGGCTGCTCAGAGAGCTGCACGCCGACCCCGACATCCAGGCCCAGCTGGAGGCCGAGAGGGAGCGGGACCGGGCCTACGAGCGCACCCGGCTGGCCGCGAGGAGCCGGATGGGCGGGGTCCTGTCCAGCGGCCTGCGCCTGCTGTCGTCCAACGAGAGGCTCAACGCGTGCGTGCTGAGCGTGGCCCGCTTAGTGGCCGTGGTCATGGGCGTCCTGCTCGTCACCGTGCCCACGCTGCTGCTGCTGCTGGAGTCGGACATCGACGTGTCCTTCCTCCACGAGATCCGCCAGACGCCGGAGTTTGAGCAGTTCCACTATGAGTATTACTGCCCGCTCCGGCGCTGGATCCTGTGCAGGATCAGCATGGCCATGGAGAACCTGTGGTCAGACTGAAGAGCAGGGAGGAGGCACTGCAGGAGAGACGAGGACGCCCAAATGTCTGTCCAAACATGTGATTTTATCCTCTTTTCAGTCTTAACTGGGTTTTGTTGATGCTCAACAGTCATGTTTTCACTTCTCTTAAAAAAAATTTATGCAGAACTAAAATGCATCACTGATGATGATCCAAAAAATAGAGTAAGTTATTTTGTTAACGCAGGGAGTCAGATTCCCCAAACAAAACACTGTCTTCACTTTGACACTGAAACAAGTGTACTTTCACTTTAAAATACCATTTTATTGTTACGATCAAAATCACGTGTTAAGACAGATGCCTTTGGCAGCCGTGAAGTGAAAAGAAATAGGAAAGAAAAGCCGTGTTAGGAGGAGGACTGATGAATGAAAGGAGAGAAAAGCCCCTAAACAAAAAAAAAGAAAATGGTTTTCTGGACATTTTAAAGGCCTGTTCGCTCCTGATGCTGACAAGTTATTGCAGAGACTCTTCGAAAATGGTTCCGAGCGCCTGATTGGTCACAGAGCCTGTCAGTCATGACGGAGTGGGCGGGAAGGAGAAGTGATGGGTTTGCCACTGAACGCAACAATACCACAGTCAGAGGTACACTATATATATATGTATACATATATATTTAAAAAAAGAAAAAAACAGAAATATTGATAATTATTACCAATCTTAAATAAGTTGTTTTTAACGTTTTGTACATTTTTATGTCATCCAGATCTTTCAGGAATTTTTCAGTCAGAGAATCTACTTTGACCTTATTTTCAAATTAAGAGTTTACAAAAGATTACAAAAAAAATAATTTATTGAAGTTTATCAGGGTGATGGGACGGAGAAATTTAAGCTATTTTTTAAGACCACTATCGACGTGGCGTTGGCTCGGTAGCACCCTGGGTTTTTCCTACCGGCGTTATAGCACAAACCTTTTACACAGACCACAGATTACAACTGTTTCAGATTACCTGATGTCATTTAGGATGAAGGAGGGAGGCAGCAGGAAAGCGTCAGCGTGTCCGTGAGCATTGAAAAATTTGTGTTTTGATGATGAGCGTCTAAATGTCTTCTGAACTAAATGTTAGCTCATAAGTTGGTGCATCTTTCGACATGGTGATGAGTTTTGACAGAAAATGTAGAAAAACAGTCAGAAAATACTGCTTATTGGGTTGTGAAGAGAAATTTGTGTTTGATCAAAAAAGAACAAAAAAAAAAAAGCCCTATATTTAGATTTGACAGGTTGTTTGATGGTGTGGTGGTTTTGTAGAAGTTCTATGTGTGTTTCGAAAAAGATGGGAAAGCTGAGAGGAACTGTTGTAGTCCTCCAAGCACACTGCTGGGAAATGACACATGATGGGACAGGTGAGGTGTTGAGGTGCCTACGCCTCTCAAACAGGTTATTTATGTGTGCGGATACCGACCAGGCTGGGCATATTCAGCTGTACTCATGTAGCTTATAGAAACACATCAGCATTTTAGTCACAGACACAACCAAGAAATGATTTGTAGCCATTTCTAACATCTGTGAGAACAGTGTGTTTTCTTTATGAGGTCTGTTCTTTCCTCAAACTTTGTTGGGGTGTCAAGTTAAACACAAGGAAGGATCTTTATGGAGGAATCTTTGAACGAAAGGCAGAGTTTCAGTTTGAATACTTTGTATACTGACTGTGGAGTCAAAGTTTAAAGAAAGTGAAGGGTGTTGCTGGAAAACCTTTAAAAACACGAAATGAGCTATGCTGGATTGTGACTTAGTGCTGACAGTTAGCTTTAACACAGCTTTAGAGCACATGGGTGTCAGGGTGTGAAACAAAAACTGAGACTTTAATAGCACTGATGAGAAAAATGTCAAGTCACTGGCGCCTCCAGTTCATTGTTGGTTCAGCCTGCAGACAGCAGAGCCTGCTGGGTAAAGTTTAGTGGCTTTGAAGGAGAGAAATAGAAAAGCAGTGATAAGAAATTATAAATATATATATAAATATAGTTCAGTTTAGATAAAACTTCTCAGGAAAGGGCATTAGCAGTTTGTTTAAAATATGTCTCAAAAATGAAAAGAAAAAAAAAGCATTTAATCACACCATACATTTTATAATTAATTCATATTGTCAGTAAATGTCTTGCTGTTAAAGATATCACAGTTTGTGAAGCCAGGCATACATTTGGCCGCAGACTGTCTGGGTTGTAGCCTACCTTCTCTCAGCTATGTATGCATCCATGTGCTTTTTAAAGATAATATTTCACAAAGTCTTCACTGTAGAGAGACTGTTTTTGCAGTTTTGGCCATCGTAGCTGAAACTACATGATCATTAATGGTAACAAGGAGTCTGTTTTGGCCATTTCCTCTATGAAAGCCCTCACTAGATATTAAAGTTCATTTCCAGAAGTCACTCTCCATGCTCTCTGTAGGTTGGCTGCGTCAAAAGCCTTAAGAATGGACATCACATCCAAATCGTCTCATATTAACAGCTGTGTGACTTTATGCATCATGGAGCTTTATTCATCCACAAAATATGCAGTGTGAACAAAAAACACGTCTATTAGGGCAGAGACATCTATTTTCCTACTACAGCACATGCACTGAGTTTCAATCGTGAAACCGAGCAAAGGGCCAAACCACAATGAGGATACGGTTTGTAGTTACACGAACACGTGCGGCGCTCAAACCGGCTTCACCGAGGAGGGTGGAGCGGATCTGTATGCACTGCTCAGTGATTATCCCATGAAGCTGTCTGCGTTTGTAACTCTCCCTCAAGCACATGAACCAAAAAACACTGGAGTGATTCACTGTAGACTTCAAATCGTAAACCTCTCTGTGAATTTGTCGTCGTACGCAGTTCTGCTGACGGTCCTTTGTTTCTGTGCTCCATTCTCCTCCACACTGGGGGCACTCTAGGCTCCTCTTTGCTGACCTCTCAATGCAAATTTGCATGTTCCCATGTGTAAATACTCTGTTTATAGCTGTGGCAAAAAAAAAAAAAAAAAAAGGTAAAAATTTACTTGTTTTTACCAAATGTGCGTCTTGTCTATGTAAAGCAACCTGGATATGGGCTTGGCTGTCTCGACCATCGTAGATTATTGCATGCTTTCTTGCATTTTTACCAACGGGAGGAAGGAAAAGTGAATCTCAGGCACCACGTCAGAGTTAAACACTGGTCATCCGAGCAAAGAAAATGCACTGGGCTTCATTTTGATCATTAAGACTAACATGATGGCTAAATCTGTTGTTTCCTCTCATTGTACTTCTGTTCAACCAGCTCTCCCTTTGTAAAAACTATTTTTACAGTCTTCTAAAGAGCAGCTCAAGAGTAATCAGCTAGTTAACTTGACTTTGCTTCTGCTGTGTGCTTGTAAATCATTAAAATCAGACATTAAACTACTTAGCCTTTAGCACCCAACCTCATTGCTTATTGAGCATGCAAGCATGTTAACTACTGTATACCATACGCAACCTGGGGGGGGTTCAGACACCTTTAGGTAAAAGAAGCTATTAAATATCAAATATCACACTATTTAATGGATATTTGGAACATTTGCAGAACTGTTAAGATTTAACCTCAACTTCATGGAAAGTACACTTCACTGTAAACATCAAAACAAGGCCTTCAAGTTCTATAATAAAACTACATTGTAGCATTATATTAGTTTGTAGCTCTTTTATTAGATCAACAGCCTTTAAAGGGGGGTTTAACCACTTGGAGATTCAGCTCTCGTTCTGTGCTGCTCAGCTGAAGTTTCTGTACACACCCGATTGATTTTTGTTGCCTACATATGAAAATAAAACTGTGATTAAAGTAACACATCATCACACACCAATTGATGTCACATCTGAAGTATGAATGGGAAATCCACATATGAGTTCTGACATGAGTCAAGTATTTACAAACCTTAAATTTAATAGCTTTCTTTAATGATCAGTATATATATATATATATTTAAAAAAATCTATATAAAAAAGAAGTACATAAATTGTTCAGAATATAAACACAAAAGACGACTTTTGATGAATTCATTTAAGATTTTAAATATTTGAACTCAGGTCTATCTTATGCAAAACTACTGGACATCACATGGTTGAAGAGGTAAATAAACTGTAAATTATTTCAATGTTGTGTGGGCATGTACGGTAGCAGATTCTCTTGCACGGTTCCTATGTTGACTTTAAATGTTGTTTAAAATGTTTTTTGTTTGTTTAGTTAGTCAGTCTGAACTTTTTTCTTTTTTTTTGTTTTGTTTTTGTCTTTTCAATAAGAAACTCTGGGAGATTTAATTTAGAAATAAAAGGGAAAAAAAAAAATCCCGAAAAAAAAATTAACCCCTCTCTTCTGGGACAACCAAGCCTTATAAACTTTGTGAAGTGAAAACAATTTTGAATGTTTGTATGTTATAAAAGGAAAAAATATGATTGTTTTATATGTTAATACTGCCACAATAAAGCTCTCTAATGAATATATATTGAAAAATAATCACCCTTGTGTTGTGTGGATATTTTTTGGGCTCTGCTTTATTAAAAACATCTAAATTAGATTTTAACTCAAAATATGTTGTTGATATGTCGATTTCCTGCCAATAAGTGACAATGAGGGGGTGGTTCTTCACAATGTGATGCTGGTTGGCATATTTTTCACACACAGTCTCTGTTAGCAGCTCCCACTGTCCTTATGTCTTTTTTTTTTTTTTTTTTTTTTTTGCAGCAGCAGCAGCAGCAGTGAAAGAAAAAGAAAAGTACAGTCAGATTTTCCCAACAGAATTCTTCCCAAATGTTTGAACAGGTTCATTTCCTCTGCATTTTCTATATTCTCTCCCAGGCCTCCTGAAATATTGACATCCTTCCTATTCACACTTTGCTTTTATATACCATGTATTTCTGACTTTGAATTTATTTCTTTTATAGAGTTTGAAAATGGTCACAGTGTAGGAGCCTGATTCAGCTGCTGATACGATGCTTTATTTCAGAATTCCTGTCTCCACTGTTTCTAGTGTTGAGCTCAGGTTGTGGTTGAAGTAATGACAGACTTAAACATAGCAATAGAAATCATTTAGCTGAAGACTGTATTTTTCCTTTCGGGAAAAGGGCGATTGTGACTGAGGACAAAAAGCTTATCCAGAGGCAGAGCGTGGGTCTCAGTACAGAGGGGGCGGAGCATTCTCGAAGGGCTCTTATGATAGTAATTTTATCATTCAAACAATACCTCATGCTACCATCAAACAACACACTAATGCTCACTTTTATTGAGCCAAGCAAGCCTGTATGCTTCAGAAAGCAGAATAAAGTGACAAACCAGTTGACAAACTTGTTCTGAAGAACAAATACACATGCGCACACACGCACACACCTGCAGCCTGAGTGACAGCTGTCAATCTCGGAGTGTCCGCTGTCCATGGTGCTGAAAACTCAAATAGAAACTCACGGGCTAAATCTGTACCATCTTTGATACAGTTTAAATATAAAATGAACACAACTGGTCTAAAATTACACAATCTATTCAGATAGATATAGACACAGCTATCTATATCTTTTGGAATTAGAGAAGAAAACAGAGTCTGCGGTCTCTTATAGTTGAGAGCAACACAAGGCACATTCAAATAGGCAGGTGTTTAAGACCACAGCATTCTGATAAAAACAATATTTTGGAAGGTTTCACTGACTCACCAATGGCTCCGATGTTAGGTTTTGGGTAGTACCGCTAGCGGCTAGCATAGTGTTTAGCATACTGTTTAACTTCCCTCCAAAGAGTTCAGATCAAGTGCAACAGAAAAAAACTGGTTCATGCCGCACAGCCAATCAGCGCTGGCTTACAGCTCTGATGCATTCATGGACAGTCGTAATGTAAGAATTGGCAAATTGGAGCCCACAATCATATGCCTATACCTTCTCGCACACACAGCACGTTTTATTATTATAATAAATAATTTATGAGTAAATGTGAACACATCACATGAAACGGGGCCCTATGACCTTGTGGACCCTGGGGCGACCACCCCCTTGCCCCCACTCTGACTCCGCTATAGAGCTCATCAATTTCTTCATTGGTTGATTCCGCATCCCACTTTATTTTATAATAATTTATGAATTATAGTTTCAGCTGATAAAAAGTTATTTTTTTCCATATATTAGGTTTATTCAGAGAAAAATCTATATTTTGTTTTGAAGATTCATAAGCTTTGTGTCTTATTGGGAGGGCTGCCAATGCAGATATTCATACCCATGAATTTTTCCAAATTTTGCAACATAACACCCACAAATGTAAATGTGTGTTAGAGGGATTTTATGAGATGAAACAACACAACCTGCTCCATAAATGTGAAGTGGGGGGAAAATGATGCAAGGCTTTATTTTTTATTTTATTTTATTTTATTTTATTTTATTTTATTTTATTTTATTTTATTTTATTTTATTTTATTTATTAAATGAAAAACTTAAAAGTAAGCAAAATATAAATGAACGGTTAATACATCGATTTACAATTGAATGCAATCCTAAAAAGCCCTGTTACACACTGAACTTTGAAAAACTACTGCAACATGGCAGGAGTGAAGGTGATATAAGTAGGTTCTGTCTCCCTCTTGTGGTTTAAAATCGTCAATGCATCTTAAGTTGCAATCTCTATGGCAATAGTGTGATCAACACAAGATTTGTTGGCTGCAGGGAGAGTTCAGACCTTTACTGTCAGGACTGCAGCCTGGTCTTATTGCATACAAATCTGTTTTAAGAGGTAAATGTGTTAACGAGGGGAATTTAATGTCGATGTATCTAAGTTTTCTCCATTACTGGAACTCAGCGGGAAAACAGGAATTCTGGGTAGGTACGACAGCTTTTTTTGTTTATTATCAAAACATAAATCAACTATTTCTGTGTTTGTATCCCATGAATAGCAGAAATTTGTTTTACCCATGGAGATTATGTGAAAAGGTCCTTTATTGAATCAATGCTAACAGTTATTTTACTTCCTGTTAACAGAACAGTGTTGTCATCAGTCTGTGCAACTTGATTACCATTTGCCTGGAGGTGGAAAATATCATTCTGCTCCACAGGAGACACAGGATGGATACATGAGGTGGTACGAAGACAAAAATTAGATGCAAGCTTCATGTTTGTAAAGGTCACTGGACATGAACTTTGCAGTTATACTAAATACTGCAATCATGTGACAATGTCTGAAAAATATTATGCTTGGGCAGCTTTTCATACCCCAGATCCACTCATGGGGACTTGTCAGTTTGAAACAACAAGATATGTTGTGTCTGAACTGCTTGACGACCCAGGAAACTGTAGGCGGTACATTGACCTGGAGCAGAGTCTGTATCACCAGAGTGAGTCTCTCTTGAGTGAGCAGCAGGAGCTGAGGGATGCCTTGAAGTGGGCAGAGGGATTCCTCCAGGGTCCGGCGGGATCTCACAGTGAATTCTGCAGCGCTGAATACGTCTGTTCCACTGTGATCAATGACAGAGCATACGTGACTGTAGAGAATTCAGAGGTTTGTCAGCCCAGATCATCAAGCTATAAAAACAAGAGGAGAGAAAAAAACTGCATGTGTGGATATAAGCCTCTCTTTCAGAGCGATCCTCTCCGCCCGTCCTCGTGCTCCTCGGTGAAAGATGAGGAAACTTGGCTGGGGAGCAGAGAAACTGAAAACATGAGAAGTCTGAAGCTGCAGCACACCAACAATAAACAAACCCTGTGCCAAGTCAACTGCAGTACAAGCAGACCACATGTGTCTAATCAAAGGCACCACAAGGGAACATCTGACTGCAGCTCAGTCCAAACACTTGCATCAGATTCTGCAACACGCTTCTTCAAAAAATCCAGCGCACTGTTTGGTGCAGGGAGCACCGTACAGCCATTACATGAAAGCAGTGAGTTTACAGACACGAATTTTAAAGCAGCTGGGGTTTACTCAAAAAAGAAAAGGTCAGATAATCAACAAGAGCGATGTGAAGAGACGGAGCCAATGGAAAACTACAAGGAGCTGAAGCAAAATGTCAAGCGGAAGCAAAAAGACCGGGAATCTAGCTTAGATTTTGCAGAGTGTAGATATGATGAAATAAACTGCAGTGAGAAAGAGGAGATACCTGAGCGGAGATCAAAAACTGCAGGCCCGAGTTTGGGCTTGAAGATGAAACTGCCGCCTCACCTGACTGTGTTTGAGCAGTACCAGCTGTGTGTGGATCGGCTGCATCGCCCCACATCCAGCAAACATATAAAACAAAGTAGCCTCACACAATCAGTCCGTAAATCATCCTTATCTGCAGCCTCGCGACTGAACTGTCACTTCACAAATCCAGAGAATAAAACACACCCTGAAGATATCAGTCGAAGAGCTGCAGAGAGCGCAGAGCAGGGGGCGGCCTGTCTCCTCGGTGAAGGCCTGGACAGATCTCACTACAATATGGATCAATCAGCTCCCTCTGAATACTTCAGAGCCAAATCTGGTGACACTGACAGAGCAAATAAAACCTCTGCAGCGACTGAAGCTGGAGGCAGACAGATGAATCTGGAAGGAAATCAGTCTGATGACCCTTTAAGGAAATCTGCAAACGACGGCGTTTCATACGACGCTGCTATTAACACGCCTGATGAGACGTCATGGAGACAACCTGAAGAGTTTGAGACCTCTGCTTTAACTGCTCATCCAGGTATCAGGAATCACCATATGGCTCTGTGGGATTCATTTAATGATCATTCTATTGCTGTGCTTCTTTTTGCCCAAAGAAGTAAATCTGACGCAGATCTGACTGCCTCTCTGTCTGCGGTCAGGTCAGCTACTAAATAAGAAAAGACATCCTTCAAGCATGAAGGGTGATCAGAGAGCCGTCACAGCTCCCAAGAGAACAACTGGAACCGGAGTTTGGAGGAGACGCTGTGAAAGTTCAAACGACGACTTGACTGACAGGCTGTCACCCAGGTAACATATAAGGAATCATGGAAGCATCAGTTTGATTTGTGTTTCCTGATTTTTTTTTTTTTTTTTACTTTGCTCAACAAATAACTTTACTTTGCTATGAATAACTTCAATAGGCACCAGTCAATCTCAGTATTGGTCTCCCTTTGTAAAATCATCATTTATGCTATAGTTACACAGGACTTTAATTCAGGGTTCCTTTAGTTAAATATAAATACTGTCGATAAACCACTGTCACCCTTTGTCTCCAGCAACCATAAAAATACAATCAAATCCTCAAAGAAGCTGAGATCCCAGAAGCGCACAAAGACACCAGACAGCAGTGTGAAACACGCATCATCTGACAATGACACACACACAATCCAGCAAACGACAGCGACACACACACTTCAGCGGGAAGTCACGCCACCAGCCGAAAGTAAGTTTATACAGCGCACACTCAGCCACATGCACTGCCACTGTCTGTTCAGTTTGAGACAGTCTTGAGTTTATTTCTTCATTATTTAGATGAAAGCAGCTTCTATATTGAGGATTGTTAAAAATAATAATAAATATTATTATATGTATTTGTCATGCCTTATTAGAACACCCAAATTTCTGTGTATGCAAATATTCAGTGAAAAAAACAGTAAAGTGAATGAATCCATTAATTTATCTCTGCTTTGGTTTCCAGGTGCCGCTGAGTGTGTCAGTGTGAACACAGTAAAGTGTCTTTCTACATCTACACTTCATCATATTTTTCTTCCATATGCAGTTTTTTTGTACTACCTTTGTCTAAAATTACATTTTTATTTTTGTTTTTATTCACTTGTAACACTTAGGTGTATTTTGCACGTTAATCCTGTGTTTTGATTGTTGCATCCGTCAGCGTGCAGGTGTCCCCGACTGTAACCGCTGGATGTGTTTGCCTGATGAGGTGTGGCTGTCCATCCTGTCTCTCGTGCCTCACCGGGATTTGTGCAGAGTGCTGCGGGTCTGCCGCCGCCTGCGCTCGCTGGCTGACGATCACACGCTCTGTGAGTGTGCAACAAACAGAGTCGCACTCTGGCTTCGGTTTAATGGTCAGGTTGAATTATTGGATAACAGCGGAGTGGGATGTCTGCGCTCTTCAGAATTAGCACATGGAACATTCCCATGATGTAAGTTCTCAAAGTGCTGCACCACTCCCTGGACAAACACATGTAAGATAACCCAAACATGCACCATCACATGCTCTCATACCAGCACAGACTGGAGGTCAGATCCAAAGGTCTCAGTCAAATGCGCCGGTCTGGATATTGAAGAATTAAAGTGTGCTTTTCTCTTTTGAAAGGGAGAAATCTAAGGGTTGAAAACTCTGACCTAAATGAGGAGTGGTTGCTTCACGCGGGCCGACGCTGTCCTCGGACTCTGTGTCTGTACAGCTGCAGCAGCCTGTCCGTCTCCTCCTCTGCGCTGGAGCAGTTTTTCTCTCTGTGCAGGAACTCACTGCAGGTAGAAATAAGGAATTAGACTTTTTTAAAACGTAAAAATGTGTCAAGTCAAGAGCATAATCCCCTGTTAGGTAATGATTGCTTACAGAAGACTTGGAGGATTCCAGTGATGTTTGCCATCAGATGACATTACAGTGTGCTTCCTTACTTGTACGATTAGATCTCTTTGATCAATGAACCACCGGAACAGTCTCTCATTTTCTCTGTCACTTAGCGACACACTTATTCTATTATTGTTCTGATGTTTTTTTATGTTTTTACTGCCCCTTCGTCTTGAAAGTGCCTGTCAGGAAAGTACAGATCATAAAATGTTGATGGCTCCGGGTTTACATCATGTGAGGTATTTAAAAGTGTCTTTATTATGCAACAGGTTTTATGAAATCCAACACTCAGGTAACAGTGTAGATTTAAATGCATCGGAAACCTAAAATGTTGTAACTGACATATGATGAAAAGGTTTATGCAACTGTTGATCTGTCTGAACTGTGTCCAGGTCAATAATAGCAAATATCTTGGTGATTACAGGAGCTCAAGGTCACGAGTTGTGTTGGTGCTGGTCTGCATGGCGACCAGGTGCTGGCTCTGATTGGTCAGCTGTGTGACCATGTGACAAGTGTGGATGTGAGCTGGAGTGGAGCAACAGACTCAGGGCTGAAAGCTCTGATTGACAGTAGTCAGAGGTCACAATGGACCCAAATATTACACCATTGAATCAAATGATAAATGATGATTTATAAATATGGCTTGAAGCCTTCACGCATTTGTATTTATTGTAGGGCAACACTGAGATCTGTAGTGCTGAATGGCTGCCATATCACCGATGTCCCACTGAAGAAGCTCATCATGAAGCACCATGAAAGGTCAGACCTGCACTCCGATTGCAGATTTATTAGCTGTGTCATGTAGAATAGTCAATATTCAAACTTGACTTTATCGCTTTTTCTTTGATGCATGTTTTTCATCATCACCTACATTTGGTACTGTTTTGTTCTCTTTTTTTGTGACTTTTTGGGTACCATCATGTTTCCTCCTCAGCCTGCGCAGGTTGGAAGTGTTTGGCTGTCATTTCCTCTCTCCATCCTGCCTGCAGACGTTATATGAGGTACTTTTTTATTCAAAAAGAACTCATTAATCGTTATTCAAACGAGCATGCTTTGCTTTTTGAACTGAGCATTAGATCCTACATCTAGTATGTGCCTCAAACATACCTGAGCAGGATTTTCATGCTTCAAAACTCTTCTGATGAATAAATAACACATATAAACATGGACTGTTTTACTTTTAGATGTGTCCTTGCCTTCAGCATCTAAACATTGGACGTGTCCCGAAAGTCCACATGCACAGCTTTACAGCGATGGCGTCTCAGCTGAAATGTCTCATTTCACTGAATCTCACTGGGCTGCAGGTGGTGAGTTGGAAATTTTCTGCCAAGATTTATGATTTCAGCTCTGTATGATTCATAAATAAGAACTTGAGATTTAAATGTATTATTTTTTTCTTTATCAGGTCAATGATGCCTCAGTGGACAGTTTGCTCCAGAACTGTGTCAAGCTTGAGTGTTTGAACCTGAGTTCCTGTCCTGCAGTCACCGACGTGACGCTGCACAACATCAGCAAGCACACACCCAGTATCAGGTACACACACAGAAAATGATTTACACTCATTAAATACATATGCACACTTGATTAAAGTACAGTCTATGTGAATTTTTGAAAAAATTGCGTGCATGTGTGCAGATCGCTTGGTTTGAGTGGCTGTGCAGCAGTAACAGATGCAGGCATTCAGTCTTTAGCTCTGGGCTGCAGACGACTTCAGCAGCTGGATCTCAGCTCCACCCGAACCGGAAACAGAGGGTAGCGCACACATTATCCAGTGCTGCATTTCTGTTAATGAATCAGCAAATCATATGTTGTTGTCAACTGTAAAGTAACCTGCATTAAACTGTGTGTAATGCAGGGTTTCTCTACTGGCAAATTACTGCAGTTCACATCTTCACACTGTCAAACTCAGCTTCTGCCACGTCACCTCAGAATTTATTCTGAAGCTTTGCAGAAACTGCAAGAGGTAAATAAACACAAGCACAGGTAACAGCATATCTCCTGAGAAAATGCAGTCAGTCTTCTTTGGTGTCAGTGCGACATGAAAACATTGAAGACCTGTTTGTTCTGAGACATCTTTGCCTTATTCACACTATAAAATAAAAGCGATAAAGTTTCTAGTTTTTCTGTTTCAGAAAGCTCATATTCAACTCCTGTAACATGACATTCACAAGAGGAAATAAATACAATATTCTGTGAAGCACCGAGAAAGAAAAACATTATGTAACATGTTGCAGAATTGCCTTATCTTATCACTGTCACTTGGTTATTCTCTTGCATGGGGCCTGATGGAAATGTCTGTGTGTTTCACTCTCTTGCTCAGTAAACTTCCAGCAAACTTTGACTAATTTCAATTATCAGATTTATTTATCTTAACTAAGATCAGCATTATTTTTTTAGTAACAGGAAGACAATGATTACTTTTAATTCATACAGTAGAGGTCAGAATTGATGGATCACTGGCAAAATATTCAGTAAAAAAAATTTGAATCAATGTAGTTCAGTCCAATTTGTTTATATATTGCATGAAAGTTTTACACCCACTAAGACCCTTTAAATGGAAGACGCCTTTGCAGAAAGAGGCCCAGGGGTGACAGCTTTCCATTGCAGGAGTTAGGGAATTATAAAGATTAAAAAATGAGAGCGTGTTAATGACAGGTGGTGGTGAAATATGAATATATGGGAAATGGGAAATGAACGGAGTTCAGTGCAACAATCCAGTCTGTTGACAGTATCTCAACTAGAAAATTGTCCAAGGTGAATAAAAACAGCACAAAGTACAATGCTGAAACCTCTGACTCCCTCCAGTAAGTCAGCGCTCTGGGAATGCATTGTTCTGATGTGATGA
The DNA here is from genome assembly GCF_902148845.1 of Salarias fasciatus. Taxonomy (NCBI): domain Eukaryota; kingdom Metazoa; phylum Chordata; class Actinopteri; order Blenniiformes; family Blenniidae; genus Salarias; species Salarias fasciatus. The sequence continues at coordinate 15,907,227 of NC_043756.1, forward strand.
TATGGGAATAACATCTTTAAAAGATGTGATGGGGCCATATTTTAAAAGAAGAATTTCAAATAATGGGGGTCAATAAGTCCTGATCAAAATGAACTTTCAAGAACCTCGCCATGGTGCTGGAGGTCAAAGTAATACATCCAGTGTGCCCATATGCTCAGGCAATTTGTCTCTGAGGTTCCTAGGGCAAGATATAATAAGTTCTGTTTCATTTCAGTTCAGAAGCAGAACATTGCAGCTTCTTCACTCCTCTATGCCTTTAAGACAAGTTTTTAGTTTGACTAGCTCATCAGATTTATCTGGTTTCACAGATAACTTCAGATTGTCCTTGTAGTGTCACAGTGAAGAAAATAACCAACTCTTCACAATCAGCTGCTACTGGCGTAGCAAAACCAGTCACATGTCAGCATAGAGAGAATAGAAGGACCAACAACATCACAGCGAAAGTGACACAAGCTGCAACCACAGTGAATTCATCTGCTGATCTCTGCTGCAGTGAGAGAAAGTGTTCTGAACTCAGTCTGTTTTGTGTGTTTCTGTCTTTTCAGGTTGAGCGTGCTTCACCTGTACGGCTGCGTTCGTCCACCCACAGAAATACAGATCAGTAACATGAACAGCACCGTTAAAGTTTTCCCTCCACACTGACTCACCTCTCTCACACTAACGTCTGTATGCAAATGTGCATGACATCTAGCAAAAGATGACTGTGCACTATATTATCCTGAACTATGAAACAGTTAACAGTTTTTCTTCCTTTGTAATATCACTATAATGTGCCTAATGAGGTCTGCAAGGACTATTTTTACGTTTGAAAAATACAGTCCTTTATTTCTTCTTTTTGGTTTGCCTGGAGGTGGACTTCACTCTCTCTTCCTTCATGGATTTAATGACATTTGCTACACCGAGGGTCCTAAGAATTGTGTATTTGTTAGTAGTTAAGGTACAAAAAAGGAAAAAGGACAGAGGGGATATAAAAGTTGAGGTAGCAGGAGGGCTGACTTCAGTCCTGGATCTCTCTTCTTTATTCAGTTTAACCAGATGAACAGCAAAAGGATTTTTACCCGTTTCAATCTTATATCTGGATTCAAACATTCTCTGACTCTAAACAAAGAGGAAATGTAGGCTTTATTTACCTGTTTTGGACATTTAAATTGCAGTTGGCTCCATTTCTGAAGTACTTTTGACTGTTGGACTATTTGTTTTCCAGCAGACCCTGATGGACACTGAAACAACTATTTCTTTTTTTAACTGAAAAAAAAAAAAATACTAGTCCCTAAGACATGTCATCAACCAAGAACATGAGTAAGGAGGAACAAAGGCGACTGAGCGCGCTCTTTCACGCCTACGACGTGGATAACTCTGGACGGATTGAGAAAAATGAATTCTCTATAATCTGCCAGGAGCTGAACGTCTCCTCCCTAGAAGCAGAACGAATATTCAACCGGCTGGACGTTGACAAAGACGGCACAGTGACTCTGGAGGAGTTTATCAGTGGCTTCAGGAGCCAGTGTGAGGAAGAAAAAGATGGATCTGCAGAGAACGAGTACTACTCGAATGAGAAAGGCTATTCAAAGATGAAGGAAGACATTATATGCAGGTGAGGAGGTGGAGAAATATATGGACTGGTAATTAAAAAGAAACACAAACTGCAAGTCAGATGACAAAGGGAATGCACTGTGTATTGGTTTTAATGCTCTGACCTGCAGGGTTTCTATAATGGATTAGGTGTGACATTAATGCACATCATAAATAAATGAAGTACAATAACGTTTATTGTAATAAAGTAAAATGTAGTTTGGGATGCAGATGTGAAAATGGAAAGTATCCTTGTACAAAGTATATTGCATGCTCGTGGCAAATTACAGGCTTTGACTTTGTCAGCGTTTAAGTCTGTTAAAAAGACACACAGACACGTAAGATTTATTATGGTGTTGTGCTTCATTTATACTTCATTTTTACATGTTACTGTTATGTAAATGTTATGTAAAAGCTATGTAAAAGTTATTTTTTAAGCATGTTTCTAATAATGCTATGAAGATTTGTGTTGGAAAAAATGGAAACAGTAAAATCAGAAACAGATGCATTTTTACTTTATGCACTGACGCTCATGTAATTGCAAAAAATGAGTCCTCGTGCAGTGATTCCCGCTCTTGCCTCACAGCAAGGTTTCCACCGTGTGAATGTGAGTGTTTGTGTGACTGTCTGTGTGTCGGCCCTGCGATGGACTGGCGAACTGTCCGGGTTGACCCTGACCTGCACCTACAATTGACTCCAGCAACTGTGACCAGGACAAATGGTAAAGAAGATGAGTGACCCCTAGACTACATCCTTGTTCACTGAGTCACAAAACACATTTCAACATATTGCTTTATGTGAGCTCACCAGAGGATCATTGGTTTCTCAGTTTCCTGCTGTGGTCTTGAACCCAAACCACTTCCATTAGCTTTATTCACAGAAAGCACGCTGGGATCAAATGAAGCAATAAAAACTGAGGCAAATGTTACTATAGTATAAATGTGCGACAAAATTGCTACAAATTGTGAAACAGAAGTGTGTATATCAGGATCCCCAATCTGTCAAGGCAGTGTAGACAGACAGTTAAGTTATAAAATGTACCAGCTGATGGTGACAACATGGAAGTGCACAGGATGACTGATAATATTGTTAATGATAGCAGTTATATCTATATAAAGTAATGGCAAATGGAGGTGACAACTGCATAAAGTTAAGATGTGTAAAATAAAAAGGGAGAGCAACTCATTCTTTATAATACGATGTGTCACTGGTGTTCCAGATTGGAAGGATTCGCATCCACCAGTGGCACCAGATCCAAAGTCTACTCTGCTTTCATGTTACAGTTTTCATTTGTTGAAATAATCCATTCCATACTCCTGTCCATCTTGGGAGTGCTACAGTCAATCTCATGTTTTGGGTCAAGGCAGAATATGAACACACTCATATTCAGACTGAGGGGTCATTTAGGGACACCCGTTAACCTCAGATGCATGTTTTTTAAAAATTTGAAGAAAACTGACTCATGAAAAGGGAACATGCAAGAACATGCAAGAACATGCAAACCTTGCAGGAGAAACCCACCGAGAACTACTCTCACTGTGCAGTGAGTGCTAACCACTACACACAGTACAACCTTGTGACAAACTTCAAAACATCTTCTGATAAATATGCAACTGAAGCAGAGTCTATTATTGCAAAAAAAGTATACAGTAAATGGTTCATCAGCTTTTATTTGTCAAAGTATTTTCAAAAGTACCCGCAGTGACCTTTGCCCTGAAGCCCAGACACTATTATTATTATTCCCCTTAACATGACT